>NW_027362767.1:257366487-257788987 GCF_046119375.1 Phyllobates terribilis | reverse complement strand
ACATAGTGGGCAGTATTATAGTAGTTATATTCTTATACACAGGGGGCAGTATTATAGTAGTTATATTCTTATACATAGTGGGCAGTATTATAGTAGTTATATTCTTATACATAGGGAGCAGTATTATAGTAGTTATATTCTTGTACATAGGGGCAGTATTACAGTAGTTATATTCTTGTACATAGGAGCAGTATTATAGTAGTTATATTCTTGTACATAGGAGCAGTATTATAGTAGTTATATTCTTGTACATAGGGGGCAGTATTATAGTAGTTATATTCTTGTACATAGAGGGCGGTATTATAGTAGTTAGATTCTTGTACATAGGAGCAGTATTATAGTAGTTATATTCTTGTACATAGGGGCAGTATTATAGTAGTTATATTCTTGTACATAGGGGGCAGTATTATAGTAGTTATATTCTTGTACATAGGGGCAGTATTACAGTAGTTATATTCTTATACATAGGGGGCAGTATTATAGTAGTTATATTCTTGTACATAGGAGCAGTATTATAGTAGTTAGTTATATTCTTGTACATAGGAGCAGTATTATAGTAGTTATATTATTGTACATAGGGGGCAGTATTATAGTAGTTATATTCTTGTACATAGGGGGCAGTATTATAGTAGCTATATTATACATAGGGGGCAGTAATACAGTAGTTATATTCTTATACATAGGAGCAGTATTATAGTAGTTATATTCTTGTACATAGGGGGCAGTATTACAGTAGTTATATTCTTGTACATAGGAGGCAGTATTATAGTAGTTATATTCTTGTACATAGGGGCAGTATTATAGTAGTTATATTCTTGTACATAGGAGCAGTATTATAGTAGTTATATTCTTGTACATAGAGGCAGTATTATAGTAGTTATATTCTTGTACATAGGAGCAGTATTATAGTAGTTATATTCTTGTACATTGGAGCAGTATTATAATAGTTATATTCTTGTACATAGGGGGCAATTTTTATTATAAAAACCAAACAAATACAATTAAAAATTAACAAAATTCCTGCACTAATACAAAACTAGATTCACTTGAATTGTACATACATTCGTTACATCTCTAGATTATACACATAAAGTCAATATAAAGAGTCCACACCTGTGGTTGGAAAAATGAAAAATAAACACTTTGTAAAAGAAACCATCATATTTCAGCACAGTTACACATCCTTCCATAACTTTACACTTTTCTGACTCTTCCTAATCTCTCATGATTTTATCTGGGCTCGGACATTATCTGGTTGACAGTTCATAGATCTAAGTCGGAGTCATCCTGTCCACCACCGGTCTCCATACCAGTCTCTACCTGAGTGCCCACAGGTAAGGGCTTCCGCTTTGGCGGGGGACAGTCCTCAACATCCCTATCACACTCTGTGTCTATTTTTTTAAGTTCATCCTCAAAATCCCCGTTAGACAGAACATCAAACCTATTAGACACGACCATTACTCCTGCAGAACTCTGGACCTTCCTCCTGGCACTCTGGCCAGTGTCATGCTCCTCCTCAGGTTTACGGGAGGTCTTGTCCTTTTTCTTCCTTTTACTCTGATTCTGGCTATTTCCTTCAGATACAGATGGTAATACTGAAGTAGCGCCTTCCTGTGACTGCTGCTCCTGAGGGACGACCTCCATGCTCCCCTGTGCCCCCTCTGAGCGCTGCTGCTCTGGTGGTACCTGAGTGAACCCCTGGTGGACCTCTGACAATAAAGCCTCCTCTTCCAGAACCTCTGCCCCCGCCACCAAATCCTCATCAGGAAAGTCCTTACAGATGTTGTGCCAGGCGTCTGGACAGTCCCGGTGAGGGTGGCCGATCTTACCACAGAGGTTGCACCTGATGTTCTGACAGTCTGCAGCTACATGGCCGACTTCCCCGCACAGGCTGCACTTCACCACTGTACAGGTATTCGCCAGGTGACCCGCCTTGCCACATTTGAAGCACTTTCTGGGCTGGCCGGGGTAGAAACATACACCCTTCTCCCTCCCAATAAAGAAGGAGTTGGGTAGGTGGGCAGTGATGTTATTACACTGGCGCAGCTTCACCAGGACCTTCCACCCACCCGTCCAGATACCATCGTTATCTCTGCTTCAGGTGAGGTCAGAGACGAGGTCGCAATGCCTCCGGAGCCACACCACAATGTCCTGCGGGGGAACAGACTCATTCCAGAAGATGACATTAACCGTAACCGTATCTGGCTTAGAGATGGGAATAAAGCTGAACTTACTCCAGCCCTCAGCGTCTCTGAACTTGGGGAAATTGGCCCAGAATCTGTCCAGATCAGACATGAGCTTAAAGCTGACATCATAGCCCTGCCTGTCTGGTAGATTAATTACCGCCCAGATGTTAACTGGCGCAAACCCCATCTGGTGGCACAGGAGCTCCCTGACCACAAACCTCCTGTCCGGCAGATCTTCCTTGGCACCTCTGTGCCTGAAACGCACGACGTTCCTCCGTTTAAACGCCTGGCCGGTATAATTAGCGCCAGAGGTAAAGGACGGAGCACCACGGCTCCAGGCATTACTGGGGGGAACTTGCGGGGTCACACTGGGCTGACTGACAGGGTGAGGGTCTGCTGCAGGGGGACCTTGTGTGCTTGGAATCAAAGGAGGAAAATCACAGACATTATCATGCACATTGTTATCATCAATGTCATTATCAGACTGCGCCATGTCCACCACAGATTCTGTGCTCCCTCCAGCCCCCGACCCCACAGATACAGTATGATTATCCCCAGCATGAGAGTCCTGCTGGGCACCACCAGAAACTAATGACACATGTCCACTGTCCGGCTGCTGTGCTGGGCATCCTGGGACTTGTGGTACCACCGTTGTACCCTGCACTCCATGCTCCTGCTTGGGACCTGCCGCAGGCTGTTGCGGCTCCTGGTGCAGTCCCTTTTGGAACAAGAAGCTTGTGGGTTGCAGCACTGGCCGCACCTGCTTCTGGGGCCCACCTGGGACAATGTCTGACTGCGAATCAGCAGAGTACGGCAGATTGAACATAAACGGTTTCTGGTTCCTGTAAGTCTCTGCCAGGGGCCCCATCCTCTCAAACACACAGTCTATGTCCTTCACCACATTTGCCAGCTCTATCCCCATTGAGTTCAGCTTCCGGTCATACACAGTGTGATCCCCGGGATCCTCAGCCTTTATTTTATATGCACAGTCTATTGATACCTGTATTAGCTGCTTCTGCTGCTGTAACACACGCAACCTCTCCACCAGTCCTGGGATGTCCTCTGCAATCTGTGGCCCAGGTGCACATGGAGTCTCCTGGGATCCTGCCTTCAGCGAGCTCTCTGGCTGCTTGGACTTAGATGTCTCCTTGGGTTTTACCACCGCTGGTTTCGTGGTTCCAGGCTCCACAGCACTATTACTGCTGCCACCTGACTGCGACCTCGTGCGTCCAGAGCCCGCCATGCTGGTCACCACGTGCTTCTGCTGCAGGTTCTCCTGGAGGGTCTGTCTCTCCAGAGATGTCCTCCTCTGCCGGCTTGGAGTGAGCTGCACACCTGAGGCTGGTGATGGGATCTGCCTCACCTCCTGGCCAACAAGCTGCTTTCCTCCATTCAGCTTCCCAGCAGTAGATTCCTTCTGGATCTTTCCTAATTGCACTTCACTCTGCTTGCCTTGGCTGGCCGACTGCTTTACTGCGACCTTCTTACATACGACCACGGCTTTTCCTTCTTCCTTTACTTTACTCACTTTCAAAACTCCATCTTTCTTGTTGCTGCTGTTACTTCCATTCGGAGCTTTCTTCTCCTCAGAAGTCACTTTGGGATTTGCATCCACATTAGAAAGAGCTTGGGAGTTTCCTCCCAGTGTAGGCCTGGAAGCCTGGGCCTTGCTTGGAGAGCTTACCCGCCCAGGGAGGCCCCTCCCCGGGCTTGCTCCAGACATCAGGAGAACCACTGACACACGTCCTCACAGCTAGGAGGCAGTATTATAGTAGTTATATTCTTGTACATAGGAGCAGTATTATAATAGTTATATTCTTGTACATAGGGGGCAGTATTATAGTAGTTATATTCTTATACATAGGGGGCAGTATTATAGTAGTTATATTCTTATACATAGGGGGCAGTATTATAGTAGTTATATTCTTGTACATAGGAGCAGTATTATAGTAGTTATATTCCTGTACATAGGAGACAGTATTATAATAGTTATATTCTTGTACATAGGGGGCAGTATTACAGTAGTTATATTCTTGTACATAGAGGCAGTATTATAGTAGTTATATTCTTGTACATAGGAGCAGTGTTATAGTAGTTATATTCTTGTACATAGGGGCAGTATTATAGTAGTTATATTCTTGTACATAGGGGCAGTATTATAGTAGTTATATTCTTGTACATAGGAGCAGTATTATAATAGTTATATTCTTGTACATAGGGGCAGTATTATAGTAGTTATATTCTTGTACATAGGGGGCAGTATTGCAGTAGTTATATTCTTGTACATAGGGGCAGTATTATAGTAGTTATATTCTTGTACATAGGAGCAGTGTTATAGTAGTTATATTCTTGTACATAGGGGCAGTATTATAGTAGTTATATTCTTGTACATAGGAGCAGTATTATAGTAGTTATATTCCTGTACATAGGAGACAGTATTATAATAGTTATATTCTTGTACATAGGGGGCAGTATTACAGTAGTTATATTCTTGTACATAGAGGCAGTATTATAGTAGTTATATTCTTGTACATAGGGGGCAGTATTGCAGTAGTTATATTCTTGTACATAGGGGCAGTATTATAGTAGTTATATTCTTGTACATAGGAGCAGTGTTATAGTAGTTATATTCTTGTACATAGGGGCAGTATTATAGTAGTTATATTCTTGTACATAGGGGCAGTATTATAGTAGTTATATTCTTGTACATAGGAGCAGTATTATAATAGTTATATTCTTGTACATAGGGGCAGTATTATAGTAGTTATACTCTTGTACATAGGGGCAGTATTATAGTAGTTATATTCTTGTACATAGGAGCAGTATTATAATAGTTATATTCTTGTACATAGGGGGCAGTATTATAGTAGTTATATTCTTGTACATAGGGGCAGTATTATAGTAGTTATATTCTTGTACATAGGGGCAGTATTATAGTAGTTATATTCTTGTACATAGGAGCAGTATTATAATAGTTATATTCTTGTACATAGGGGGCAGTATTCTAGTAGTTATATTCTTATACATAGGGTGCAGTATTATAGTAGTTATATTCTTATACATAGGGGGCAGTATTATAGTAGTTATATTCTTGTACATAGGAGCAGTATTATAGTAGTTATATTCCTGTACATAGGAGACAGTATTAGGCTGTGTGCCCACGTAGCATTTTTCAAGCGTATATGCTGCGGAATTTCCGCAGCGTAAACGCTTGAAAAACGCATGTATATCCGCACCCCATGGTCCCCAATGGCATTCCGCAATGTCAATGCCCATGCTGCGGATTTTTCCGCAGCGTATATGCTACGGTCAAAAATCCGCAGCATGTTCATTAATTTTGCGGAAGCGCTGCGGAATCAATGTGCGGATGGTACCCAAGTCTGGAGGAGAGGAGACTCTCCTCCAGACCTGGGTACCAAAGAACCTGTAAAAAAAAGAATAAAATAAAGTTTATACTTATCTTCTGATGTTTTCCCTCCGTCGCGCTGTTGTCTGAAGGACCTGCCACGTCATTGAGTCATGTGACCCACCACATGACTCAATGACGTCACCGCAGGTCCTGCACACAACAGCGTGAGCCGCTCAAGCCTCCGGACGGGGCAGAGAATGCATCAGAAGGTGAGTATAAAGTTTATTTTTTTATTTTTTACCATTCTGAACAAGTTGTCAAGCACTTTTCCAAGTGATGCTTGGAGAAGTGCTTGATAACCCGCATGCGGAAATGCATGCAAAGACGCCTCACAAACGCTTCTACCTGGCGGGAAAACCGCATGTAATATCCGCATGCGATTTTCCCGCCAGGGAGAAGCGTAAAAAATATGCTTCAGGTCCGCAACGTGGGCACATAGCCTTATAATAGTTATATTCTTATACATAGGGGGCAGTATTATAGTAGTTATATTCTTGTACATAGAGGCAGTATTATAGTAGTTATATTCTTGTACATTGGAGCAGTATTATAGTAGTTATATTCTTGTACATAGGGGGCAGTATTATTGTAGTTATATTCTTATACATAGGAGCTGTATTATAGTAGTTATATTCTTGTACATAGGGGCAGTATTATAGTAGTTATATTCTTGTACATAGGGGGCAGTATTATAGTAGCTATATTCTTATACATAGGGGGCAGTATTATAGTAGTTATATTCATATACATAGGAGCAGTATTATAGTAGTTATATTCTTGTACATAGGGGCAGTATTATAGTAGTTATATTCTTGTACATAGGGGGCAGTATTATAGTAGCTATATTCTTATACATAGGGGCAGTATTATAGTAGTTATATTCTTATACATAGGGGGCAGTATTATAATAGTTATATTCTTTTACATAGAGGCAGTATTATAGTTGTTATATTCTTGTACATTGGAGCAGTATTATAGTAGTTATATTCTTGTACATAGGGGGCAGTATTATAGTAGTTATATTCTTGTAAATAGGAGCAGTATTATAATAGTTATATTCTTGTACATAGGAGCAGTATTATAGTAGTTATATTCTTATACATAGGAGCAGTATTATAGTAGTTATATTCTTGTACATAGAGGCAGTATTATAGTAGTTATATTCTTGTACATTGGAGCAGTATTATAGTAGTTATATTCTTGTACATAGGGGGCAGTATTATAGTAGTTATATTCTTGTACATAGGAGCTGTATTATAATAGTTATATTCTTGTACATAGGGGGCAGTATTATAGTAGTTATATTCTTATACATAGGGGCAGTATTATAGTAGTTATATTCTTATACATAGGGGCAGTATTATAGTAGTTATATTCTTATACATAGGGGGCAGTATTATAGTAGTTATATTCTTGTACATAGGAGCAGTATTATAGTAGTTATATTCTTGTACATAGGGGGCAGTATTATAGTAGTTATATTCTTATACATAGGGGCAGTGCTATAGTAGTTATATTCTTATACATAGGGGCAGTATTATAGTAGTTATATTCTTATACATAGGGGGCAGTATTATAGTAGTTATATTCTTGTACATAGGGGGCAGTATTATAGTAGTTATATTCTTGTACATAGGAGCTGTATTATAATAGTTATATTCTTGTACATAGGGGGCAGTATTATAGTAGTTATATTCTTATACATAGGGGCAGTATTATAGTAGTTATATTCTTATACATAGGGGGCAGTATTATAGTAGTTATATTCTTGTACATAGGAGCAGTATTATAGTAGTTATATTCTTGTACATTGGAGCAGTATTATAGTAGTTATATTCTTGTACATAGGGGGCAGTATTATAGTAGTTATATTCTTGTACATAGGAGCTGTATTATAATAGTTATATTCTTGTACATAGGGGGCAGTATTATAGTAGTTATATTCTTATACATAGGGGCAGTATTATAGTAGTTATATTCTTATACATAGGGGGCAGTATTATAGTAGTTATATTCTTGTACATAGGAGCAGTATTATAATAGTTATATTCTTGTACATAGGGGGCAGTATTATAGTAGTTATATTCTTATACATAGGGGCAGTACTATAGTAGTTATATTCTTATACATAGGGGCAGTATTATAGTAGCTATATTCTTGTACATAGTGGGCAGTATTATAGTAGTTGTATTCTTATACATAGGGGCAGTATTATAGTAGTTATATTCTTATACATAGGGGGCAGTATTATAGTAGTTATATTCTTATACATAGGGGGCAGTATTATAGTAGTTATATTCTTGTACATAGGAGCAGTATTATAGTAGTTATATTCCTGTACATAGGAGACAGTATTATAATAGTTATATTCTTGTACATAGGAGCAGTATTATAGTAGTTATATTCCTGTACATAGGAGACAGTATTATAATAGTTATATTCTTGTACATAGGAGCAGTATTATAGTAGTTATATTCTTATACATAGGAGCAGTATTATAGTAGTTATATTCTTGTACATAGAGGCAGTATTATAGTAGTTATATTCTTGTACATTGGAGCAGTATTATAGTAGTTATATTCTTGTACATAGGAGCAGTATTATAGTAGTTATATTCTTGTACATAGGAGCAGTATTATAATAGTTATATTCTTGTACATAGGAGCAGTATTATAGTAGTTATATTCCTGTACATAGGAGACAGTATTATAATAGTTATATTCTTGTACATAGGAGCAGTATTACATTAGTTATATTCTTGTACATAGGAGCTGTATTATAGTAGTTATATTCTTGTACATAGGAGCAGTATTATAATAGTTATATTCTTGTACATAGGGGGCAGTATTATAGTAGTTATATTCTTGTACATAGGGGGCAGTATTATAGTAGTTATATTCTTGTACATAGGGGGCAGTATTATAGTAGTTATATTCTTGTACATAGGGGGCAGTATTATAGTAGTTATATTCTTGTACATAGGGGGCAGTATTATAGTAGTTATATTCTTGTACATAGGAGCAGTATTATAGTAGTTATATTCTTGTACATAGGAGCAGTATTATAGTAGTTATATTCTTGTACATAGGAGCAGTATTATAGTAGTTATATTCTTGTACATAGGAGCAGTATTATATTAGTTATATTCTTGTACATAGGAGCAGTATTATAATAGTTATATTCCTGTACATAGGGGGCAGTATTATAGTAGTTATATTCTTATACATAGGGGCAGTACTATAGTAGTTATATTCTTATACATAGGGGCAGTATTATAGTAGCTTTATTCTTGTACATAGTGGGCAGTATTATAGTAGTTGTATTCTTATACATAGGGGCAGTATTATAGTAGTTATATTCTTATACATAGGGGGCAGTATTATAGTAGTTATATTCTTATACATAGGGGGCAGTATTATAGTAGTTATATTTTTGTACATAGGAGCAGTATTATAGTAGTTATATTCCTGTACATAGGAGACAGTATTATAATAGTTATATTCTTGTACATAGGAGCAGTATTATAGTAGTTATATTCTTGTACATAGAGGCAGTATTATAGTAGTTATATTCTTGTACATTGGAGCAGTATTATAGTAGTTATATTCTTGTACATAGGGGCAGTATTATAGTAGTTATATTCTTGTACATTGTGGGCAGTATTATAGTAGCTATATTCTTATACATAGGGGGCAGTATTATAGTAGTTATATTCTTATACATAGGGGGCAGTATTATAGTAGTTATATTCTTATACATAGGAGCAGTATTATAGTAGTTATATTGTTGTGCATAGAGGCAGTATTATAGTAGTTATATTCTTATACATAGGAGGCAGTATTATAGTAGTTATATTCTTGTACATAGAGGCAGTATTATAGTAGTTATATTCTTGTACATAGGAGGCAGTATTATAGTAGTTATATTATTGTACATAGGGGGCAGTATTATAGTAGTTATATTCTTGTACAAAGGGGCAGTATTATAGTAGTTATATTCTTGTACACAGGGGCAGTATTATAGTAGTTATATTCTTGTACATAGGGGCAGTATTCTAGTAGTTATATTCTTGTACATAGAGGCAGTATTATAGTAGTTATATTCTTGTACATAGGGGCAGTATTATAGTAGCTATATTCTTATACATAGGGGGCAGTATTATAGTAGTTATATTCTTATACATAGGAGCAGTATTATAGTAGTTATATTCTTGTACATAGGGGCAGTATTATAGTAGTTATATTCTTGTACATAGGGGCAGTATTATAGTAGTTATATTCTTATACATAGGGGGCAGTATTATAGTAGTTATATTCTTATACATAGGGGGCAGTATTATAGTAGTTATATTCTTGTACATAGAGGCAGTATTATAGTAGTTATATTCTTGTACATTGGAGCAGTTTTATAGTAGTTATATTCTTGTACATAGGAGCTGTATTATAGTAGTTATATTCTTATACATAGGGGGCAGTATTATAGTAGTTATATTCTTGTACATAGGAGCAGTATTATAGTAGTTATATTCCTGTACATAGGAGACAGTATTATAATAGTTATATTCTTGTACATAGGAGCAGTATTATAGTAGTTATATTCCTGTACATAGGAGACAGTATTATAATAGTTATATTCTTGTACATTGGAGCAGTATTACAGTAGTTATATTCTTGTACATAGGAGCAGTATTATAATAGTTATATTCTTGTACATAGGAGCAGTATTAGAGTAGTTATATTCTTGCACATAGGAGCAGTATTATAGTAGTTATAGTCTTGTACATAGGAGCAGTATTATAGTAGTTATATTCTTGTACATAGGAGCAGTATTACAGTAGTTATATTCTTGTACATAGGAGCAGTATTATAGTAGTTATTTTCTTGTACATAGGAGCAGTATTATAGTAGTTATATTCTAGTACATAGGAGCAGTATTATAGTAGTTATATTCTTGTACATAGAGGCAGTATTATAGTAGTTATATTCTTGTACATATGGGCAGTATTATAGTAGTTATATTCTTGTACATAGGGGGCAGTATTATGGTGGTTATATTCTTGTACATAGGGGCAGTATTCTAGTAGTTATATTCTTGTACATAGAGGCAGTATTATAGTAGTTATATTCTTGTACATATGGGCAGTATTATAGTAGCTATATTCTTATACATAGGGGGCAGTATTATAGTAGTTATATTCTTATACATAGGAGCAGTATTATAGTAGTTATATTCTTGTACATAGGGGCAGTATTATAGTAGTTATATTCTTGTACATAGGGGCAGTATTATGGTAGTTATATTCTTATACATAGGGGGCAGTATTATAGTAGTTATATTCTTATACATAGGGGGCAGTATTATAGTAGTTATATTCTTGTACATAGAGGCAGTATTATAGTAGTTATATTCTTGTACATTGGAGCAGTTTTATAGTAGTTATATTCTTGTACATAGGAGCTGTATTATAGTAGTTATATTCTTATACATAGGGGGCAGTATTATAGTAGTTATATTCTTGTACATAGGAGCAGTATTATAGTAGTTATATTCCTGTACATAGGAGACAGTATTATAATAGTTATATTCTTGTACATAGGAGCAGTATTATAGTAGTTATATTCCTGTACATAGGAGACAGTATTATAATAGTTATATTCTTGTACAATGGAGCAGTATTACAGTAGTTATATTCTTGTACATAGGAGCAGTATTATAATAGTTATATTCTTGTACATAGGAGCAGTATTAGAGTAGTTATATTCTTGCACA
This sequence comes from Phyllobates terribilis, assembly GCF_046119375.1. Classification (NCBI taxonomy): domain Eukaryota; kingdom Metazoa; phylum Chordata; class Amphibia; order Anura; family Dendrobatidae; genus Phyllobates; species Phyllobates terribilis. Next base: position 257,777,623 of record NW_027362767.1, on the reverse strand, counting down.
TAGGAGCAGTATTATAGTAGTTATAGTCTTGTACATAGGAGCAGTATTATAGTAGTTATATTCTTGTACATAGGAGCAGTATTATAGTAGTTATATTCTTGTACATAGGAGCAGTATTATAGTAGTTATTTTCTTGTACATAGGAGCAGTATTATAGTAGTTATATTCTAGTACATAGGAGCAGTATTATAGTAGTTATATTCTAGTACATAGGAGCAGTATTATAGTAGTTATATTCTTGTACATAGAGGCAGTATTATAGTAGTTATATTCTTGTACATATGGGCAGTATTATAGTAGTTATATTCTTGTACATAGGGGGCAGTATTATGGTGGTTATATTCTTGTACATAGGAGGAGTATTATAGTAGTTATATTCTTGTACATAGGGGCAGTATTATGGCAGTTATATTCTTGTACATAGAGGCAGCATTATAGTAGTTATATTCTTGTACATAGGGGCAGTATTATAGTAGTTATATTCTTGTACATAGGGGGCAGTATTATGGTGGTTATATTCTTGTACATAGGAGGAGTATTATAGCAGTTATAGTCTTGTACATAGGAGCAGTATTATAGTAGTGATATTCTTGTACATAGGGACAGTATTATAGTAGTGATAGTCTTGTACATAGGGACAGTATTATAGTAGTTATAGTCTTGTACATAGGGGCAGTATTATAGTAGTTATATTCTTGTACATAGGAGCAGTATTATAGTAGTTATATTCTTGTACATAGGAGCAGTATTATAGTAGTTATAGTCTTGTACATAGGAGCAGTATTATAGTAGTTATATTCTTGTACATAGGAGCAGTATTATAGTAGTTATAGACTTGTACATAGGAGCAGTATTATAGTAGTTATATTCTTGTACATAGGGACAGTATTATAGTAGTTATAGTCTTGCACATAGGGGCAGTATTGTAGTAGTTATAGTCTTGTACATAGGGGCAGTATTATAGTAGTTATATTATTGTACATAGGAGCAATATTATAGTTATTATATTCTTGTACATGGGAGCAGTATTATAGTAGTTATATTCTTGTACATAGGAGCAGTATTATAGTAGTTATATTCTTGTACATAGGAGCAGTATTATAGTAGTTATATTCTTGTACATAGCAGTATTATAGTAGTTATATTCTTGTACATAGGGGCAGTATAATAGTAGCTATATTCTTGTACATAGGGGCAGTATTATAGTAGTTATATTATTGTACATAGGAGCAGTATTATAGTTATAGTCTTGTACATAGGAGCAGTATTATAGTAGTTATATTCTTGTACATAAGGACAGTATTATAGTGGTTATATTCTTGTACATAGAGGCAGTATTATAGTAGTTATATTCTTGTACATAGGGGGCAGTAATATAGTAGTTATATTACTGTACATAGGGGCAGTATTAAAGTAGTTATATTCTTGTACATAGGAGCAGTATTATAGTAGTTATATTCTAGTACATAGGAGCAGTATTATAGTAGTTATATTCTTGTACATAGGGAGCAGTATTATAGTAGTTATATTCTTGTACATAGGAGCAGTATTATAGTAGTTATATTCTTGTACATAGGAGCAGTATTATAGTAGTTATATTCTTGTACATAGGGAGCAGTATTATACTAGTTATATTCTTGTACATAGGAGCAGTATTATAGTAGTTATATTCTTGTACATAGGAGCAGTATTATAGTAGTTATATTCTTGTACATAGCGACAGCATTATAGTAGTTATAGTCTTGCACATAGGGGCAGTATGATAGTAGTTATATTCTTGTACATAGGGGCAGTATTATAGTAGTTTCATTATTGTACAAAGGAGCAGTATTATAGTAGTTATATTCTTGTACATAGAGGGAGTATTATAGTAGTTATATTCTTGTACATAGAGGCAGTATTATTGTAGTTATATTCTTGTACATTGGAGCAGTATTATAGTAGTTATATTCTTGTACATAGGGGGCAGTATTATAGTAGTTATATTCTTGTACATAGAGGCAGTATTATAGTAGTTATATTCTTGTACATAGGAGCAATATTATAGTAGTTATATTCTTGTACATAGGGGGCAGTATTATAGTAGTTATATTCTTGTACATAGGAGCAGTATTATAATAGTTATATTCTTGTACATAGGGGGCAGTATTATAGTAGTTATATTCTTGTACATAGGGGGCAGTGTTATAGTAGTTATATTCTTGTACATAGGGGCAGTATTATAGTAGTTATATTCTTGTACATAGGGGGCAGTATTATAGTAGTTATATTCTTGTACATAGAGGCAGTATTATAGTAGTTATATTCTTGTACATTGGAGCAGTATTATAGTAGTTATATTCTTGTACATAGGGGGCAGTATTATAGTAGTTATATTCTTGTACATAGGAGCAGTATTATAATAGTTATATTCTTGTACATAGGGGGCAGTATTATAGTAGTTATATTCTTGTACATAGGGGGCAGTGTTATAGTAGTTATATTCTTGTACATAGGAGCAGTATTATAATAGTTATATTCTTGTACATAGGGGGCAGTATTATAGTAGTTATATTCTTGTACATAGGGGCAGTATTATAGTAGTTATATTCTTGTACATAGGGGCAGTATTATAGTAGTTTTATTCTCGTACATAGTAGCAGTATTATAGCAGTTATATTCTTGTACATAAGGGCAGTATTATAGTAGTTATATTCTCGTACATAGGAGCAGTATTATAGCAGTTATATTCTTGTACATAGGGAGCAGTATTATAGTAGTTCTGTTCTCGTACATTGGGGCAATATTACAGTAGTTATATTCTTGTACATAGGGGCAGTATTATAGCAGTTATATTCTTGTACATAGAGAGCAGTATTACATTAGTTATATTCTTGTACATAGAGGCAATATTATAGTAGTATAGAAATTATATTAATTTTCATATGATTCATAAATTGGAATCAATCCTGTACACAATGTACAAAATACACTATTAGTGGCGTTTCTCACTGCAATATTTATTCTGGGGGATTTTGTACCCTATTAGGCCTCTTTCACGCGTCATGTTATTTCCGGTACTGGAAAAAACAGTCCCTGGATGAACATTAAGGGTACGTGCACACGATCCACAGAGGCAGCGCTTTGAAACACAGTATACTTTATGCTTCGTCCAGAGCGCTGCGTTATATGAGCGCAGGTGAATCGGCATGTATTCATTGAACCATGCGGATCCACCACATCCTATATGACTAGCCCAGGGGATGGGGGATGACTCGGTTACCCGGGCCTTTAGCCTTAAGGAGGTCGCGGTGGTCGGCTCCCGGGCCCGTACTCTGGGGTCTCTCTTTAAAAAGGTGTTGATAGATGTCTAGTTTATAAAAGTTAGTGACGCCACCTATGGTTTCTGATGATATTCACCAGCGCTGCGCAGTCCACTGAGGCCGGTGATAAGGCAGCTAGATGGTATGGCTCCCCACAGGTGGAGCTGGGCCTCAGGGCAGTATAAGAACAGGGATGCAGGACAAGGAGACTGAGCCGAGTCAGAGCAAGAACAGGGACGGACACAAAAGTCACTTCAGTACCTTTTACTGATGGAAATTCAGGCACTCCCCGGAGCACTGTAGGGTGAAGGGTGTATGTCCGGATCCTCCCCAATGAGCAGGTTTTGGGCCTCCTGGTTCTTGCTGCTGCGTAATAAGTTTCTGACCTGCCTGGAGCTAGGCCTAACTTTGTCTCTGTCCTGCGCTGGCTGACCTTGTGGTAGGGCCTTCTCTTGGAGTGCACGCTCCCGACCTACGGGGCCTATGTGTCTCCTGGCTCTGGTACGTATCAGCACTTTAGCGATCCTGGGACTTGTAGTTCTCCAGGGATTCCGGTTTATCTTACTGGGTCGTGGAGATCCCGGTAAGCTTCGGACCCGGTGTCCGGTAACTGCTTCTTCGGGGTGAGCTAATTAAGCTCCTCTGCCCCCTATGAGCTAACTCTCTACTCCTTCGCCTTCGGCCTACTCGGACCCTCAATAGGCTACTCACACTAACGGCAGCGGGCCGCGTTTCACCGATCTTATGGCGCCGGCACACCTAAAGCTCACCTCACTGAGCTGCACCGAGTCTCGATCTGGATAAGCTCCACTGCAGGATAGCAATTGCAGGAGCTGAAACAGACTTTTGTCCTCTGAGGTAGCTCCTCTCAGGCTGTACTGGACTCACTGCTATACCAGAATAGACTAACTGCTCACACAGACTGTAGTCTCAAGACTGACTGCTGCCTGGCTCCACCTTCCCTTATATATCTCCCTAAGGAGCTCCCTCTGGTGGTCTGAGGTGGAAGGTGGAGATGTGTGAATGGTTATGGGGGCCTCTTGTGGAGGAATCCTTCAATACACCCTCCTAGGATCTGTGATACCGAGCACAGCTGGGCTTCACATTCCCCCCTAGTTAAACTCAGCACTCCCGGGCTGAAGTACATTTTATAAAAACAGTAACAATAGTAACTTAAGCAATACTAGAACATTCTTCCCTTTATGGGAGGCACGAATCTTAAACGTTGCATAACCATAACAATTACAAAGCGTCCTCAGAATCCAAGTCTCCTTCGGTGAGGTTCCCAGAAAGGATGTCCATCTCACAAAGTAGAGTACTTGGTGTTTTTGAGGGACCTGTCCTAAACCCTCTACGTAGGCCCTGGGGTGGCTGCAGGGCATGAAGATCCCGTGTTGGACCTCCACACGTGCCACTCCAGACAGGTATTCCTTCTGAGGTCACCTAAAGGGCACTCCAGGGAGCGCAATTATATACAAAAGCAGTTTTTGGGCTGCACACAATCCTCAGCCACGAAGTTCTTTGGTAAATAATGAAGTAAATAGGCAAAGTGTCCATATCACTTAAACTGTTCAAAAATAAGCAAAATACAAAATAATGTACATTTGCATGGGAAATACACAATTATGCAGTACATTACAATTTAATACTCAATACCCCAGGGGTAACTATCTACACTCTCTGAAATTTTGCTACTTTACTCAGTATACCTAGCAGGGGGTTTACCTCTTGTGCTGCGTACTGATCTGCGTAGTGCTGTGGTTGGTGGAGTGTCAGTATCTGTATCCTCAGTTACTCTACCAGTTCTACGTGTAACCATGTTGTAAAACTGCCTTAACCTCTCTCTTGGACTGGCAAGTCTACCATTGGCTGGGCCCTCTTGCTCCGCTCCTGCCGGGGATCCTTCATCCGGGGATACTTCTTGAGCTGGCTCTTCTGCAGCACTTACAGGTACAACTTGCTGTGGAGGGTTTTCTGGCTGTGCATAGAATTGGAGTACTGGAATGATCACTGCACCTCCTACTTGAGGCCAATCAGCTGGGAAGTCTCCAAGGTCAGTGTGTATCACCGCTTCTTTAGGTTCTTCCTGGATTGTGAGAGGCACTTTTTCATGGGATTTCAGTAATTCTGGACACAACTTTAAGTGGTCCCTGGACACTGTAGCAGATGTTTTTCCTCCATCATAACAAATTATACAAGTCTTTTTGTTGTCAAGTCTTGACGGTAACACAGTGTAGGGGTCTTTTTCCCACTGGTCGTCGAGTTTGTGGTTGCGTCTTTTCCTTTTCAATACTGTTTCACCAGGTGTGAAAGGTTCTGCGGGTGCGTTTTTGTTGTAGTGCATTTCCTGCTTTTCTCTCACCCGAGTAAGACTGTCCTTGACACAAGCTTGTACCCTTCTGTACTGCTCTTGTCTGGTGGTGTCCCAGTCCTCAGTGGTCATATCAGCATCAGGTTCAACAACACCAAGCTCCAAATCCATGGGCAGCTTTCCTGGCCTTGCCCGCATGAGATATGCCGGAGTGCAATTGGTGGAACTGACTGGTATATGATTGTACAGATCCACTAGGTCAGGTAGTAGGTCTGGCCACTGGTTTCTTTCCTCAAGTGGTATGGTCTTTAGCAGGTCGATGATGATGTTGTTCATCTTTTCGCAGAGACCGTTTGTTTGTGGGTGGTAAGGTGTAGTTCTTATCTTTTTACACCCGTAGAGATGGCAGAACTCTTTGAACAATTCAGCCTCAAAGGCCGGGCCTTGGTCAGTCAATACTTGCTCAGGGTAGCCATGGGGTCTGCAGAAATACGCTTGGAACGTCTTTGCTGCTGTCTCTGCCGTCAGGTCTTTGACGGGGGCGACCACCAGAAAACGTGAGTAGTGATCTACCATGGTCAGAGCATAGGAGTACCCTGACCTGCTGGGGGACAGCTTGACATGGTCCAGGGCCACGATCTCCAGGGGCCGAGTCGTCTTGATGGGCTGCAGGGGTGCCTTCTGGCTGCTGAAGTCTTTCCTTCTTAGGCCGCAGGGTCCACAGTCCCAGCACCACCTTTCAATGGAGCTGCGCATTCCCACCCAGTAGAATCGACACTTCAGCAGGGTCTCTAGCTTTTTCCAGCCAAAGTGCCCCGCCTGATCGTGGTAAGCTTCTAATACCATCTGGATGTCTGTCTTCGGGACCACTATCTGCCATACCATCTCATGGGTTCTTGGATTAACGTACCTCCGGCACAGCTTCTCACGGTAGATAAACAGCCGGCTTCTCTCGTTCCACAGCTGCTTTGCTTGCAGAGACGCATCCTTCTCCAGGGAGGCACCTTCTTGGGTTATCAGCTGTTTGATGCGGCTGACAACTGGGTCGCTGTCCTGGGTCTCTTTCCAGCTATGGTGAGGAAGGGGGTTTAACGTCTTTTCGCGCGGCTCCCTGGAGGCTCGTTGCTCATGGATCATCCCACTCTGGTGAAAGGCAGGTAGCTCTATCTCTTCCAGGTCATCCACTTCTTCTTCTGTGTCTGACTGGTAAGGCATCCTAGACAGGGCATCGACGTTGGCGTTCTTGCGGCCCGCCCGGTATTTAATTGTAAATTGGTAGTTTGACAGCCGAGCCATCCATCGTTGTTCCAGAGCCCCCAACTTAGCTGTTTCAAGATGGGTCAAGGGGTTGTTATCAGTAAAGGCAGTGAACTTGTTGGAAGCCAGATAGTGCTTGAATCTTTCAGTGATGGCCCAGACCAAGGCCAGGAACTCCAACTTGAAGCTGCTATAGTTCTCTGGGTTCCTCTCAGTCGGACGGAGCTTCCTGCTTGCGTATGCGATGACTTTCTCTTGCCCATTCTGCTTCTGACTTAAGACAGCGCCCAGGCCTTCGTTGCTGGCATCCGTATACAGCAGGAACGGTTGGCTGTAGTCAGGGTAGGCTAGGATCTCATCACCTGTCAGGATCTCCTTCATCTCCTGAAACGACTCTGCTTGCTCCTTACCCCAGTGGAATAGAGGGTTTTTGCCTTTGGGGGACTGCCCTACCAGGAGGTCTTGCAGAGGAGCTGCTTTCTTTGTGTAGTCCTTTACGAACCTCCGGTAGTATCCTACTAGTCCCAAGAACTGACGCACCTCCTTGAGGTTCTTCGGCTCCGGCCACTTCTGGATGGCTGTGACTTTCTCCGGGTCTGGTGCTACGCCTTCCGGACTGACAATGTGTCCCAGGTACTGTACCTTCTTCTTGAGCAGATGGCACTTTGAGGGCTTCAACTTCATCCCGTACCGGGACAGTGACTCAAATACCTCTGCCAGGTGTTTCAAGTGGTCCTCGTACGTTCTGGAGTACACAATTACGTCATCCAGGTAAAGTAACACAGTCTCGAAGTTGCGGTGTCCCAGGCAGCACTCCATCAATCTCTGGAACGTTCCGGGGGCATTGCAGAGTCCAAACGGCATGCTGTTGAACTCGCAGAGTCCCATCGGGGTGGTGAAGGCCGTCTTCTCCCGATCCTCCTCAGCCACAGCTACTTGCCAGTATCCACTAGTGAGGTCAAGGGTGGAAAAGTAATTTGCAGACTTCAAGGCAGCTAGGGACTCCTCTATGCGTGGTAAAGGGTATGCATCTTTATGTGTAATGCGATTTACTTGACGGTAATCTACACACATTCTCATGCTCCCGTCCTTCTTCCTAACCAGCACTAGGGGAGCCGCCCAGGGACTACAACTATCCCTTATCACTCCCGCCTTCCTCATGTCATGCAGCATTTCTTTTGCCTTCTGGTAGTGAGCTGGGGGTATAGGCCTATAACGTTCTTTGATTGGGGAATGATTGCCTGTGGGGATATGATGTTGAACCCCCTTAATCCTCCCGAAGTCTAGTGGATGTTTACTGAACACCTGCGAGTATTCTTGAACCACCCGGTGTATACCCTGTTTTTGATGGGCAGGAGTGGTGTCTGTCCCAACATGGAGCTGTTGACACCAATACTCCACCTGGGTTGCAGGGTCATTATCCTCTACTTCGTCTGGTGAGGTTAAGGACTCCGCCTCATGGATGCAGTTATTATTGACAGCATGTAATTTGGCAACAGTGGCATAACGTGGCAGTTTGACCTCATCTTCCCCTAGGTTAAGAAGACGGACAGGCACCCTCCCATTACGTACATCTACCACTCCCCTGGCGGTTAAGAGCGTGGGTCTATGCTCGGAGCAAAGGGGTTCTACTACCGCCTGGTAGCTCTGTCCTCTAAGACCTATGGCAGCTCTACACTAGATGAGCATTTCACTCATTGGGGGGATGACAATGGGTATGGGGTCTGTCAGGAAAACGACACCCACTTTTGGGTCAGACCTTGCAGCTCTCTGGCGCCCCCTTATCCTGCTGGTCAAACACGGTATTGACCGAGGATAAGCACGGGTGCAGCTGCTCTAGTTTATGTCGACTATTGCGGCACGTGATGTGACAGGACGTATATATACCACCAGTTCCTTCCAGGAACGTATATATACCTCCGACCAGCCACCCTCAAACCACAATATCACATAAATACTGGTATACTGCCACCACCGATCGCTTAACAGGTGGATCGGGTACCCGTTAGGTAACGTGAATTAGCGGGTGAGGAACGTGTTTGCTCGACATAGGACAAGAAGAACGAAACTGGTAAATAATTATGATTTACTCCCAAAGGGGGGCAGTGTTTACAAAATATATACAAGATATTATAAAGGAGACAATTTACATGTATGCATAAACAGTTATTAAAATAAAAGGGATAAGTAATAGCAAAACCTGCTTCACAAGGTGATGGTCTCAGATTCTGTGGGGGGGGGGCGGCTCCCCGGAGAGTAGACGTGATTCTTCCGCGCAGTGTGGTGTGTGTGCGTCTGACGTCCCTGAGAAGAATGACCTGAAAATGGCCGATTTGCTTTTTAGTAACAGGGCCAAATTATTAGGAACCACCCATTTTGTCTACCTCACACGGGGGCTCGGTATTGTGAAACCACCCAGCTGCATAGAACATAGAAACCTTCAGATTTCATATCTTGGTGTGGGGGGGGTCCCACATCCAAGATGGAGACATCATGTTGGCCGTCACTAATTTTCATGCAGATGGATATTAAACAGGACCTCTCTATGATGCTCAGAAGCTAAGAAACCAATTCCTCGATTTCTGGGGGTATCCCAGTTATGAAAAATATATCATTGTAACCAGGAAAATGTGAGCATTCCAAAAATCTGGTCCCTGGGTTAGTAACCGTCATGTGCGTTTTTAAATTCTACATTAACTGTACAAGCTTTTAAACAATGGGAATTTTGGAGGGAATAATCTAGTTTGAGCTAGAAGCTGCGCTACACTGAGGGTTTACGATGCTAATAAAAATTCTTAGGGTGGGGGCCAGCACTGCAGTTCTATGTCTTCTTACAAACGGATAGGGGGTGGGGGGTTTTCTTTTTTAAAACATCTCTCATTTTTAAAATTCAGGGAAAAATACCTTTTGCCTGACAGGGTCTGTTACCCTCACGTTACCGATTTCACCATCTGTCAACCTTACTTGCTGTTGATACATCAGGACGCGGATCTCCTTCTGCAGTGCCCTCCTCTGTCCTGGTTTGGCAGTGTCGGCGATCTGTTGGAGCAAGAACACAACCTCTCCCAAACAGTTACCAACAATGTTAGTGCCAAGTACCATATACGGATTAGTGTCATCAGGATTGGTCTCTACTACAATTAGTCCCTGGTCCTTCAGCTCCACTCTCCCCACTTTTACAGTCACATTCTTAACCCCGAGTAGGTTAAGGGGGAGTCCATTTGAGGCATATACAGACAAATTTGGAGCTGGCGGACGTAGATCGTCCATGGACCAGAACCTCTTGTAGAGGACTTCAGGCATGATGGTTATCTGAGATCCTGTGTCCAGCAAGGCATGCGTCGGGATCCCGTCCAACACAATGGACAGGAAAGGTCTTCCTCCGACGAACCTGTTGTACCAGTCTGATGGGCCAGGTGAATCTACTCCTGGGTGGCGGCCCTCGGACCCAGGGTTTTCTCGTTTAAAGGACAATTCTGAGCGATGTGTCCGGTCTTACGGCATCGATAGCAGATTGGTTCTCTCGGTGGACGGCGTTGGTCACTGGTCCTCGGCGAGGGTGGTGTTGGCCTCCTCCTCCTCCGCATCCAGGGGACATCCTCAGGGCTGTCGGCTAGCAGGATCTTCCCTCCTTCCTCGGGCTCCGTCCGCAGCTGCAGGGCACTCAGCACGGTGGTCAGGGTTTTGCTCAACTGACGCACCTCAGAGCGCAAACTGTCCAATTCTTTAGGGGACGTTGCTGGGACTTTAACTTCAGCAGCCACTGGGGAGAAGGTGGGTGTAGCAGGCACTGGAGTAGCCCCACCCTGGTAACTTTGGATGGCATTTGTTTCCAGGGGCTGCAGTCCTTTTATAGCCATGTCCTTGAGATTGTCAAAGGTGGCATCTGGATGATCCAGGGACCACCAACGCACAGTCCTGCTTTCCTCTGGAGACTTCAGTCCCCGGACAAACTGTTCCTTCAGCATTTTGTTCTCATTCTCAACGCTGGTTGGACTAACCTGGTTCAGAGCCTGCAGGGCCCCTTGGAGACGCCAGGCGTAGTCCCGAACATTGTCCTCTGGTTGTTGGGAGCAGTTGTAGAACCTCATCCGGAGGTCCGCCTCAGTAAGGTCCTCAAATACAGTCTGTACTTTTTGGAATATTGCGGACACTGACTCCTGGTCTGCGGATGACCATGTTTCCACTTCCCGTTCCGCAGCACCGGTCAGTTGTCCTAATACAACGGCAGCTCTTTGTTTGCTGGTCATAGAGTACATGTCCAAGATACCACATATCTTCCGTGTGAATCCAGACAGGGTATCTGGTTTGCCGTTGTACTGGGGAAGCCACTTTGCTCCAGGAATGTACGGTAAAGTCATAGGAATCACAGGTGTTACAGGCGCTGCTGGTGGAGCGGCGGCTTCTGCCTGCCCATTATCGGGCGCGGGCTGAACTTCAGGGACGTTGACCGGTAGGTCAGCGTTCTGCTGCTCAACGGACATCTTAGCGCCCCCCTAGTTAACCGTGGCCAACCTTCTGGTTTTTCTTCCGGTAGGCCGCAGCTCCGCAGGTGACGGTTATCTTCAGGACCTTGCGTCGCTTGCGTCCTACGTCAGAGCGTTCAGCGATGCTCCGTTCAGGACCTGGCGCTTCCTGATTTGACGTCGAGGCGTGGGGCGTGTCCGGGACTTCGGGCTCTTTTGCAAGTACGCCCCTTATTTTCCCGCGGTTAGGCCCTTCTTCTCGCTCAGCAGCCCAACATTGGCGGCTATCTTCACCACAACTTTACGTACACAGTTCAGAATAAAAGCGCACAGTACCCGGTGGCAACGGGCAAAACATGGCGTCGTTGCAGCGGGCACGCAATCCTGTTCGTGACGCCAGAAAGAGATGACTAGCCCAGGGGATGGGGGATGACTCGGTTACCCGGGCCTTTAGCCTTAAGGAGGTCGCGGTGGTCGGCTCCCGGGCCCGTACTCTGGGGTCTCTCTTTAAAAAGGTGTTGATAGATGTCTAGTTTATAAAAGTTCGTGACGCCACCTATGGTTTCTGATGATATTCACCAGCGCTGCGCAGTCCACTGAGGCCGGTGATAAGGCAGCTAGATGGTATGGCTCCCCACAGGTGGAGCTAGGCCTCAGGGCAGTATAAGAACGGGGATGCAGGACAAGGAGACTGAGCCGAGTCAGAGCAAGAACAGGGACGGACACAAAAGTCACTTCAGTACCTTTTACTGATGGAAATTCAGGCACTCCCCGGAGCACTGTAGGGTGAAGGGTGTATGTCTGGACCCTCCCCAATGAGCAGGTTTTGGGCCTCCTGGTTCTTGCTGCTGCGTAATAAGTTTCTGACCTGCCTGGAGCTAGGCCTAACTTTGTCTCTGTCCTGCGCTGGCTGACCTTGTGGTAGGGCCTTCTCTTGGAGTGCACGCTCCCGACCTACGGGGCCTATGTGTCTCCTGGCTCTGGTACGTATCAGCACTTTAGCGATCCTTGGACTTGTAGTTCTCCAGGGATTCCGGTTTATCTTACTGGGTCGTGGAGATCCCGGTAAGCTTCGGACCCGGTGTCCGGTAACTGCTTCTTCGGGGTGAGCTAATTAAGCTCCTCTGCCCCCTATGAGCTAACTCTCTACTCCTTCACCTTCGGCCTACTCGGACCCTCAATAGGCTACTCACACTAACGGCAGCGGGCTGCGTTTCACCGATCTTATGGCGCCGGCACACCTAAAGCTCACCTCACTGAGCTGCACCGAGTCTCGATCTGGATAAGCTCCACTGCAGGATAGCAATTGCAGGAGCTGAAACAGACTTTTGTCCTCTGAGGTAGCTCCTCTCAGGCTGTACTGGACTCACTGCTATACCAGAATAGACTAACTGCTCACACAGACTGTAGTCTCAAGACTGACTGCTGCCTGGCTCCACCTTCCCTTATATATCTCCCTAAGGAGCTCCCTCTGGTGGTCTGAGGTGGAAGGTGGAGATGTGTGAATGGTTATGGGGGCCTCTTGTGGAGGAATCCTTCAATACACCCTCCTAGGATCTGTGATACCGAGCACAGCTGGGCTTCACATATACATTGCACTGATAGAATTTCCCTTGCGACTCCACAAGAGAAATTGACATACTGCAGTCTGGAAAGACGTGCCGCATGTCCGTTTCCGCGGGTGATGCGCAGGTGCACGGAGACGCATAGTGGGCATGGGATTTCTACAGATCCCATCCACTATGCTGTAACATCTGGACACTGCGGGTTTGACGCTGCGTAACACGCAGTCTCAAATCCGCAGCGGCTCCTGACCGTCTGCACATACCCTAATTCAGAACAGCGCATAGAACTTCCCATCATATGCAGAGTAGAGATATGGAGGGATATATGTATCTTTATTGACATTTGTTACCTCTGTTATAAAAATCTAGATTTTGGCCGCTACATTATCGTCCTGCGTTCTATCTAGGAATGTACACGCATGCGCGGTGGACATGGCGCTAGATCAAGGCAGGAAGTGATGTCATGATATCTGGTGTGGAGCGCAATGGCCAACTGCTTCCTTTTTTGCACAATGATATAGTGCGCGGAGAGGAACGAGTGCGTTCCAGTGTGGAACGCATTGACCGACAGCACGCTGGTTTACAATAGGAGGAAACAAACGCCTACAGGGGAAAGCACTACAACCTCTGGCATCTGAAAAAAGGTCTACTCCCCTCTGGGCATGCACACACCATGTTTGCGGACAGGGAAGACCTGCAGTAGGAGGTGGGAAGTGTTATGCACACGCCCGGGCTAAGCGGCGTGTGCGTGTGATTGGTAGTGATTCCACTGGACCGTGCCGGAGAGTGAATGCCTGGAGGGGCGTGACTAAGTATTCACCCGATCCGACCAGGGTCGCACGACGGCATACGACGCCAGTGCACCAAGGAGGAACCGAGCAGAGGGACCAGGTGCTACTCCAGGACAGACCCCGGACACGGCTGTTGACCCACACAGGGGAATACAGGAACAGGCTGGTAGGCTGGCACACAGACTGGAGGGTATAGGCAGGCACGACTGGTATGCAGGCAGGCGGGTATGCAGGCAGGGGGGTAAAGGCAAGCACAGCTAGAGTGCAGACAGGGAGGCACTAGCAGGTAGGAACACAGGCGGGATAGGACCCAGTACACACCGGGACTCAGGAACAATACAGGCAGAGGGTTACAGGCAAGCACAGCTAGAGTGCAGACAAGGCTGAGCAGGGAGGACAGGGCTCTGTTCACACGGAACAGACAGGAAGGGAAAGACAGAGCCAGATACTCACACAGTACTTGCAGAGACAACAAGCAGGAGTTAGGTACGAGTTCAGACTCTGCAGAAAAAGGAAGGGAACGGACATAGAGGCAAAACAGGTAAAGGACAGGAGAGAGTTCAGACTGGAACTGAGTGTACGGAGGAGACCGACACTGCAGAGGGATACAGGAGCGGGTCTGGGAATACGGCCCCCAGAGAGGCGGAACGAACAGGCAAGGAGCGTGTTCAGACGGGACAGACCAGACGCAGGAGCGGGTCTAGGAAATCGGCCACTAGAAGGCGGAACGAACAGGCAAGGAGCGTGTTCAGACAGGACAGACCAGACACAGGAGCGGGTCTAGGAAATCGGCCACTAGAAGGCGAGAGGAACAGGCTAGGAGCGTGTTCAGACAGGACAGACAAGAGAACACAGAAAGGAGTCAGTTCAGACGCGGGAGCTGATACCGCAAAGCAGGAGACATACAGGACTCAGTTCAGACACGGGAGCTGATACCGCAAAGCAGGAGACATACAGGACTCAGTTCAGACACGGGAGCTGATACCGCAAAGCAGGAGACATACAGGACACAGTTCAGACACGGGAGCTGATACCGCAAAGCAGGAGACATACAGGACTCAGTTCAGACACGGGAACTGATACAAAAAGCAGGAGACAAGAGACGGGACCTGGCACCTTCAGAGTGCAAGCACACACTGAAGGAAACACTATGCTCAGGCAGGGATAGAAGGGAGCTGCTGAGCTATATACCAAGTGACAGACAGCAATAGGCTGAGGACGCACAAGGGGTGTGACCCACAGCAGGTACAAAAGGCAGGAAGTGATCGGGCGCCGCCCTTAAGCAGCAGAAACAGACACAAACAGACAGCATGGAGGGAAGCCAGAGAGACATTCTGGACAGGAGATCAAGTGCGCCCTCTTGCACAGTGGGAGATGGACCACCATGCAAGGACGCCGCCAGGTATGTTACAGGAAGCTTTCATACTGGGCGTGTGTCTCATCATAACCTTTGATTTGGAGGTACAGTGGTTACGGAAAGTATTCAGACTCTTTTAAATTTTTCACTCTTTGTTTCATTGCAGCCATTTGGTAAATTCTAAAAAGTTCATTTTTTTCTCATTAAAGTACACTCTGCACCCCATCTTGACTGACAAAAAACAGAAATGTAGAATTTTTTGCAAATTTATTAAAAAAGAAAAACTGAAATATCCAATGGTCATAAGTATTCAGACCCTTTGCTCAGTATTGAGTAGAAGTCCCCTTTTGAGCTAGTACAGCCATGAGTCTTCTTGTGAATGATGCAACAAGTTTTTCACACCTGGATTTGGGGATCCTCTGCCATTCTTCCTTGCAGATCCGCTCCAGTTCCGTCAGGTTGGATGGTGAACGTTGGTGGACAGCCATTTTCAGGTCTCTCCAGAGATGCTCAATTGGGTTTAGGTCAGGGTTCTGGCTGGGCCAGTCAAGAATGGTCACAGAGTTGTTCTGAAGCCACTCCTTTGTTATTTTAGCTGTGTGCTTAGGGTCATTGTCTTGTTGGAAGGTGAACCTCCGGCCAAGTCTGAGGTCCCAAGCACTCTGGAAGAGGTTTTCATCCAGGGTATCTCTGTACTTGGCCGCATTCATGTTTCTTTCAATTGCAACCAGTCGTCCTGTCCCTGCAGCTGAAAAACACCCCCATAGCATGATGCTGCCACCACCATGTTTCATTGTTGGGATTGTATTGGGCAGGTGATGAGCAGTGCCTGGTTTTCTCCACAGATACCGCTTAGAATTATCAGCAAAAAGTTCTATCTTCGTTTCATCAGACCAGAGAATCTTATTTCTCATAGTCGGAGTCCTTCATGTGTTTTTGAGCAAACTCTATGCGGGCTTTCATATGTCTTACACTGAGGAGAGGCTTCCGTTGGACCACTCTGCCAGAAAGGCCCGACTGGTGGAGGACTGCAGTGGTAGTTGACTTTGTGGAACGTTCTCCCATCTCCCTACTGCATCTATGGAGCTCAGCCACAGTGATCTTGGGGTTCTTCTTTACCTCTCTCACTAAGGCTCTTCTCCCACGATTGCTCAGTTTGGCTGGACGGACAGGTCTAGGAAGATTTCTGGTGGTCCCAAACTTCTTCCATTTAAGGATTATGGAGGCCACTGTGCTCTTAGGAACCTTGAGTAATGCAGAAATTCTTTTAGAACCTTGGCCAGATCTGTGCCTTGCCACAATTCTGTCTCTGAGCTCCTTGGTCAGTTCCTTTTGAGCGCATGATTTTCATTTGGTCTGACATGTACTGTGAGCTGTGAGGTCTTATATAGACAGGTGTGTGCCTTTCCAAATCAAGTCCTATCAGTTTAATTAAACACAGCTGGACTCCAATGAAGGAGTAGAACCATCTCAAGGAGGATCACAAGGAAATGGACAGAATGTGACTTAAATATAAGTGTCTGAACAAAGGGTCTGAATACTTATGACCATGTGATATTTCAGTTTTTCTTTAATAAATTTGCAAAAATTTCTACATTTCTGTTTTTTTTTCAGTCAAGATGGGGTGCAGAGTGTACATTAATGAGAAAAAAATGAACTTTTTAGAATTTACCAAATGGCTGCAATGAAACAAAGAGTGAAAAATGTAAAAGGGTCTGAAAACTTTCCGTACCCGCTGTATATTGAAAGCCCAGTTACTCCAAGCTCAGGCACATAAGAATGGGCCTGTGATTCCTTCTACTATAAGACATCAAACCTCCTGATGAACCTACAAGATGGGGAAACGCATCAAGGGAATGAAGCAACTATCCTAACTACAAGCATTTAATGATAAATTATCACCTTTTTACTATACATTACAGTGGGCTCCCAGAATGTTCACATACCTTCTGTTGCCCGTATAGAAGTGACATTATCAAGTCTGGACAGGGAGAGCCACCTTTGAGCAGGGGCGTCACATCTCGCATATCTAGAGTGCTAACCTCCGGGCTAGACAGCGCCAGCCTAGGTATTGATCTAGCGGCTCACAGGCTGATGTTGGAGTGGCCTGACCTATGTACATGATCTACAAGCCCATGTGGTCCACTTTCCATCTTGACACCATTGAGCACTTGTATAGAACAGCTGCAGGTCATTCAGATGCATTATCCTGTATAGGTCTACTGGATTCATCCGTTTTATTCTGGACAGATCTACGCTATTGAATATCTGTTCAAATCGGTTGTAGGTCAGCCAGAGGCACCATCTCACTGTATTACTCTTACTGCACAATCATTTTTTGTTGCTTTTTTAAATATTATTCAATAAATATTTGTTTTATGGGTTTATATGTTCATGTTACACAGTGAATGCACCAGCAGAATGGTGAGTGCAGCTCTGGAGTATAATACAGGAGGTAACTCAGGATCAGTACAGAATCAGTAATGTAATGTATGTACATAGTGACTGTACCAGCAGAATAGTGAGTGCAGCTCTGGAGTATAATACAGGATGTAGCCCAGGATCAGTACAGGATAAGTAATGTATGTACACAGTGACTATACCAGCAGAATAGTGAATGCAGCCCTGGAGTATAATACAGGAGGTAACTCAGGATCAGTAATGTAATGTATGTACACAGTGACTCCACCAGCAGAATAGTGAGTGCAGCTCTGGAGTATAATACAAGATGTAACTCAGGATCAGTACAGGATCAGTAATGTATGTACACAGTGACTCCACCAGCAGAATAGTGAGTGAAGCTCTGGAGTATAATACAGGATGTAACTCAGGATCAGTAATGTAATGTATGTACACAGTGACTGCACCAGCAGAATAGTGAGTGCAGCTCTGGAGTATAATACAGGATGTAACTCAGGATCAGTACAGGATCAGTAATGTAATGTAATGTATGTACACAGCGACTCCACCAGCAGAATAGTGAGTGCAGCTCTGGAGTATAATACAAGATGTAACTCAGGATCAGTACAGGATCAGTAATGTATGTACACAGTGACTGCACCAGCAGAATAGTGAGTGCAGCTCTGGAGTAGAATACAAGATGTAACTCAGGATCAGTACAGGATAAGTAATGTAATGTATGTACACAGTGACTCCACCAGCAGAATAGTGAGTGCAGCTCTGGGGTATAATACCGGATGTAACTCAGGATCAGTACAGGATAAGTAATGTATGTACACAGTGACTCCACCAGCAGAATGGTGAGTGCAGCTCTGGGGTATAATACCGGATGTAACTCAGGATCAGTACAGGATCAGTAATGTAATGTATGTACACAGTGACTTCACGAGCAGAATAGCGAGTGCAGCTCTGAAGTATAATACAGAATGTAACTCAGGATCAGTAATGTATGTACACAGTGACTGTAGCAGCAGAATAGCGAGCGCAGCTCTGGAGTATAATACAGGATGTAACTCAGGATCAGTATAGAATAAGTAATGTAATGTATGTACACAGTGACTACACCAGCAGAATAGTGAGTGCAGCTCTGGAGTATAATACAGGATAACTTATGTATGTACACAGTGACAACTCTTTATGCAGATTACAGATATCAGGTCAGAATTATTACAAGCTGGTAATAATGGAATTGGACTTCAAAAGGACAATGCACTAGAACAGGGCTTACAAATGAAATAAAATGTTGATACAGCTGACAGCCAAGATATGTGTATGTCCAACCTAAATCTGTGCTAAAAAACATTCCCCAAGAGCCAGATCCCCCCACATCTCTCACTCAGAGCCCTACAGTAAGATCAGCTGTCAGTCACCTTTTGGTAAAAAGTGATTATATGACACACAAGACGTCGGCACAAAATTTACAGTCTCTTAAAATGTGGGATCCACAATCTATATAAAAGTTTACAGAAACACTGGCGGAATACAAAACCCATCATTCTAGATAGAAAAGCCCCCTCCCCCAGTCAGCGCTCGGTGTGTGTCCTCAGGTCCGTGCTGACAGGGTCATGCTGGATGGTTTGATGTAACATGAGAGCCAGGAGGCCGGCTCGATTAGTCATCGCCATGCGGACATTGCGTTCCTGCTCGAACAGTTCATCCAGCTTGTACCACTGTGAAGAGAGGAAAGGAGACAGTGCGGAGTGAGCGACGGGCTGGGCCGGGCACATAGGAACGTGACGTTCTGCAGCAGGAAACTTTAGGCTGTTTTCGCCCCCATAGGACAGATGATAAAAGTAGGATCGCTAGGGGACTCGAGACCGGGGTCTCCAGGGTTGTCAGTATGAACGGAGCAGTAGTGGGCATAGGGTACCCCTTCTATGGGACTCATAGTCAAACCCTTTAAAGTATTATTCCCTATCCCCAAGATGGTTGACCTCTCCAATTATTGTCTATAGGACTACCAGAGAAAGCCAATTACAGAGCTGAAACATTTCTGGCAATACCATAGACAATGAATGGAGCAGAGGCCAGGCATGCATGACCTCCATTCTAAAGTCTAGGGATAGCAGTGCTCAGTAAGTTATCGCTTTGAGCTATGGATAGGCAATAACTTCCAATTATGCAACTTTTCTTTTAAAGTGTGTAAGCTTTGACACTTCCCCTCCCAACAGATTTCACTAACGAAGTAACACCAATGTTTGGCAAAGTATATGAACCCTTTGACGACCAAGGGACATATTTGTCCTGTAGTTTGAAACTGAAATCAATGCAATTGAATAAACGTACGGTCCTTAAAGGGTTAAGGCACCGATCAGTCGCCCATTGCTCTCCAGATCTGCCATTTATGTCAGTGGACAGATCCATTCACAGCAGAATAAGCCTCTTCTCACTGACCAAGTTGTGGTCACTTGGGTTTCGTCTGGACCATGAAGAACAATAAAATGTAACCCCCAGCGGTACACGGCACTGATAAGGGACGTACCACACGGACACGCTCCAAGTCAACCTCGGCGCGGCGCAGCTTCTCCCAGCAGTAGTGGCGGTTACACTTCCTTTTTGGGACCCTGCAGAATTCACCAGTCAGTTCAAAGACGTCCTTGACGATGGGGCACCCACACACCTCGTCGGCCGGCACCTGGGTCAGGGAACACCAAAAAATATATATCACTGTCTATGGCAAATGTTCAGCAATCAGCGGTCTGTAATGCAATGTACAGGTTTACCTTGGGGTCTCTGGAATGCTCAGGGCAGAGCACCTGCAGGCGTTTGCAGTAGGTTTTGCTCTGCGGGTTGTACACATCACAGAACAGACGGGTCGCCCTGCAAACAAAAAGGTTCTGTGAGAGAAAGCCAGTGGAAAATAAAGCAGGAAGGGTTTTGTAGGGCTGTCCCATCAGTGGGTTTCAGGGCACAGGCTGGCACAGGCTGCCCTGCATGCAGAATACATGCTGCTAGAAACAAGAGAAACCTTCCTGTCCACTGCCAACTAATGTGTCCAGGACTTGGATTATCAATGTCAGACACCCGGCACCACCACAGTGACTGAAAGTCAATATTGTATGGAGACAGAAAGCCACAGGTCTGAACTCTATCAGTGCCCATCCTGATACCGCAGCACAGCTCCTATTAAAGAGAATGGGAGCTGAACAGCACTACACAAGACACAGAGCTGTGCTGCTCCAGATGATTGATGGGGTCGCTGGGTGTCGGACCCCCACCAATCTGATAATGATGACCCATCTTAAAAAGGTCATTAATATCTAAATTTTTAATAACCCCTTTACATTGTTTCTTAAGTGTTCTGCAGAAGATGGTAATTAAGATGTTGGATACATAGTGCACCAGCTGAAGAACCTCTTCTTTTTTCTTTTTTTTTTAAAAAAAGGAAAGCAGGAGCACTTTCAGTCAGTGACAATCATTTCACATAAAAAAGGAGCGTAAACCCACCCTTCAATTCTTGTTGGGTACATGGATCCAAAAGAGGTCTGACTTTCATACTGTAAGCAAAAAAATAAAAAATAAAAATAGTATAGTCTGTAAAGAAAAGCAAAGCTAAAACTAGTCAGGCTGATGTGCCGATTATTACTAACCTTGGCATAACAGCGCTCCATGTGCCTTAGAGCAACTTTGGGATTAATAGGATGACCACAAGACACGCAGAAAATCTGGAGGTCGGTATCGTCACTGTCACCATCGTTGGTCTATTAAAAAAAATATATATATATATTACATCTGAGCAAACACAAAACTATTACCTGTTCATAGATCCCTTCCATCCCCCATCCCAAGTCAGCGATCCTCCACTGTTCACACCTCTTCGTCCTCTCGGATCTGCTGCTGCTTGGCTTTGGTGATTAAGGCTTCCAGCTCATGAAAGCGTCGCTCCATCTCCTGCAGTTTGGTGCGTGCCTGCTGCTGTTCCCGACGGATGCGTTCCAGTAACTTCTTGCCTTGCTCCTCAGCAACACACGGACTCTGCTGCCACTGCTGGATCCGCTGGGGAAGGATCTCATAAATGCGGCTAAATGAAAGGAGAAGGCGGAGAGAAAGTAATTATCTTGCACAGTATCAGACCAGGATAAAGATAAACAGCCTCATCTATTCCCATCTGAAAAATGCTCGGTGGGGTTCGCCCTGTAGGACCCCCACCATTCCTGAGCGGGTCACATTGAGAATTTAGAGATCAGTCTTTCCTTGCACAGGAGCATCCTGGACACTCAGCTCTATGACAGTGAATTGGGCCAGCAGCAGTTTCCTGCACAGCCAGGTGGAGTTACTGAATAGGGACATATAATAAAGGGGCAGTAGCGATGAAGCCCCACTCATTCTCAGGATTGGTGATGGAGCAATGCCACCATTATTACTGTGAGCTGATGAACTCACTTGGCCGCCAGCTTCATGCCACAGTCTTCTGAGCAGTACTTCGAGCCCGTCCTGGCTGGCTGCACACAGCTGGGCCCCAAGCACTGGCGCTGGGAGGAGTAGTCTCGGTTTTCCATGCGTTCGGAGTGCTTGGCTTTGTCCTTGTGTCTCTGCTTTTGCTTGTGTCGCTTGTATTTATCATCTTTCTGTAAAGCAAATGAGAAAATTAAAAGAACACAAGTGTGGACCGGGGCGGGATGTGCAGCTCATATAGGTGACACTACAAAGGTCACTTTTGGTCACTTACCTTCTTGTCTGATTTCTTCTCTCGCCTCTTCACGTGCTTGACCTTGACAGCTCTTTTTCTCAGAACAGAGTCCAGAAATGGCGTATCATCCGTGTCACTGAGCCAAGGCTGGAAGAAGAACAAGGATGTTTAAGGCAGAACCAGACCCACAAAACCCTGTATACCTCATTATAAAGGGAAATTACCAGGTTCTGATCATCAAAGGCTCCCCCGGCACAGAGCTCCTGATACAGATCTGGATCCAGGGGAAGCTCGTCGTCAGACAGCGAGCCAGCTAGACTGGGCGGCTCCGGCGTGTCCCTGTATGACGAGTGATCGTCATCCTTCACGCGCAGCATTTTCTGAATGAGAGGGGCACCCAAAGTAGTGAAAATACATCAGAGAATGGAATGGAAAAGGTCTATTAATCTTCTATTAATGGGGCAGGGTGATAAATGAGCATATCCAGCAAAAAAAAAGGATATGCATTTGCAAATAAAAAAAAATGCTACAAGTACAGTTTTTCTTATTTTTCCTTTTCTTGTGAAACTCCACCTTTCATTGCAGGTCTGGATTAGCAGACTTTCTGAATTACCAGGTGACAGATTAAAAGCATTACACTCTACTTACGCATAGACACATTGGCCCTAATTCATCAAGCCCGGGCTTATTCATATCAGTCTTAAGGAGGCATGTTCAAGTCAGAGGAGCCCGATTCAATAGGAGGAGCAACCTCGTAATCAGGCGCCTCTTAAAGTAGCATGCGCCTCTATGCGTCACGCCAGAAACCTCTACTGTAGTCAGTCATGAATCGCCACAGCCCGTCCCAGCCCCAACCATTATTACGCAGTTTGTCGAAACTGGCGTGAAAACGTCAAAAGTCTTAAACAAGTTGCACAAAAGTAAAGCGAATTTTCAAACTGTTTTACGCCAGATTTCTGCCATAAACCTTTTGATGAATCATGGCCACTGCTTACTTGGGAGCAAACTCAAGGCTTCAGTAAAAGGGCGACACACAGGCTGGGGTGTGCCAGCTAAAAAATGTGCAATTCTAGACTGATCAGCTATCCCAAATGTAGCCTCTGACACTACCACCCCTACCCTCCTCAGAGAAATCTAACATGAGGAATTACATCTGTTAACCTTTTAAAGAAAAATGGTGGTGATTTTCAAGTTCTTCAATGGGTAATATTGCAAAGTGTTTGTGAAGACAAGCAACTGTGCAATTTACGTCTTATTAAAAGTCGGTTCCCCTAAAGATTCAGTAAGCACTAAGAAAAAAAAAAGAGGAAAATCCCTTTAACTTTCCTACCCTAGCTCTGACTTGACATTGTCGGAGACGACATTTCTGCCGAATCTTGTTGGGACCTCCAAACTTCTTCATGTCTCTGCAGAAGTCGCACTGGCCACAGTCCTCCGTCCGGCAGCACGATTCACACTCCCCGCACATGCGAGCCGACCGCTTGATCTGTAGCAGGAACAGACACAGAGAACATCATTTTGCAACTTCCTGTCCCACATTAATGATCGCTATGTTAAGGTGGTCGCACACACTGGAAGTATGCCGGCCAAGGCCAACCATATAATGTATATAGGGTTCTCTCGACTCCCTCCTGTAGGACGATGTTGGGGACAAAAAGGATTGAACATGTTGGATTTTAACATGACCGAACCGCTACTATTATCTTGTCGACTGGCGTCAACTTATTTCCCTTAGGGCTCATTCTGACGTCAGTGATTTTTCTCGTATGCAAAAAAACAGTCCAAGTTTCATGAGTGTTTTGGATCAGTGTGCCAGTTTTAGCCGGAGTTTTATCAGTTTTTCATGAATGCAAAAAAGAAAAATGATGTTTATCAAGCTTTTCCTCATTCTGTGAGAAACAGACAGCACACAGATGGAATCCCATATACTTGCACTGGCACGTTAGATCAAAATCGGACAGGTCTCCATAATTTGGCGTGGACCACTAGGCTCACAGAACTACATGGAAATGTGAACAGCCCCATAGACAATACGATGTATGAATTTGGTGAAAAACAAGTAGAGCTTGTACAAGAAAAACTGACGTCTGAATGAGCCCTAAGAGTCAGTCAGCAGCTTATTCCCCTCTCCCTACACAAGGGAGCATTTTACAGCTTGTTCATTACTTTGCCTCCACTGCCGGTGCTGTTTCTCCTCCGATCGCTCCTTTGTGGCTCCTCATTCTCCTCTCTATCGGTGTCTCTCTCCCGGTCTTTGGATTTCTTGTGACGATACTTGATCTCCAGAAGAGGATATTTCTCTAGATAGTAAAAAGAAACAAAGAATTTAGTTCTCTGACTTTTTAAATTCAATAGACAATAGACTGCCCTTACTAAAGTCTCTAATGATCTACTAACAGCTAAATCTAATGTCACTGCTCCCTGCTGATTCTCCTGGATCTCTCGACAGCACTTAACACAGTGGATCACCAGATCCTCCTCACGATGCTCTGTTCTATCAGCCTCAAGGACACTGTTCTCTCCTGGTTCTCCTCCTACCTCTCTGACCGCTCCTTCACGGTAAGTTTGCTGGATCCTCTACCTCTCCTCTCCCCTTACTGTTGGGGTACCTCAAGATTCAGACCTAGGCCCCCTCCTCTTCTCCACCCCTACTGGACAAACCATCAGTAGATTCGGTTTTCAGTACCATCTCTATGCGGATGACCCCCAATTATACACCTTTTCTCCTGACCTCACCCTGTATTACTACAAAATACCAGTGATTGTCTTTCCACTGTCTCTAACATCATGTCTTCCCTCTATCTAAAACTGAATCTGTCAAAACCTGAACGCCTTGTGTTTCCTCCCTCCACTAACCTTCCCAAACCCCAATACTGCCATTTCCGTATGTTGTTCTACCACTACTCCCAGCAGCACACCTGCTGTCTTGGGGTAAATATTTGACTCAGATCTTTCCTTCACTCCCCACATACGATCACTCGCTCGCTCATGTCACCTACACCTCAAAAACATCTCTAGAATTCGACCTTTTCCTCGGCAAAACCTCTTACTGACACTGTTATTCATTCTCGCCTGGACTATTGCAGCTCTCTACTAATCGGTCTCACTCTTACCAAGCTCTTCCCTCAGCAACCCGGCCTGAATGCAGAAGCCAGGATCATATTCCTCGCCAACCGCTACACCGATGCCTCTACCCTGTGCCAGTCGTTGTACTGGTTGCCCATCCAATACAGAGTTCAATATAAACACATTGCTCTCGTCCACAAAGGGCTCCATGCTTCAGCACCACCCTACATCTCCTCCCTCATCTCAGTCTACCCGGGCCCTCCTAATGACCTACGATTAACATCCTCAATAATCTGAACCTCCCATTCCCGTCTCCAAGACTTCTTACGTGCACTACCCCGGACAATTTGATTAATCCCCAAAACCCACAGTTTTAAGTGTGGCCTAAAAATACATTTCTTTAGACTGGTCTATCGCCTCACCTCACTTATATAACTATTCCAGTTCTGCCCTTCCATAATTTTCTTCTAAATCTGGTCCCTCGTACCATCTGTTCACACACCATCCATGCACTTAATAGCCCTCTGTGTCTGTACTGTACAAATACTGGATGGAGACCAGTTCATGCAGCATTATGTGAATACCCTATTTATTATATTGATGGCTGTATCGTACAATACAAGCAATTGTTACCGTCCACCTTTCGTGTCTCCCCTAATTCCTCATAGACAATAAGCCTGCCAGCAGCAGGGCCCTCACTCCTTTTGGTATCTGAATGTGTTACGCTGTAATTTCTTTATTGTCTGTACACATCCCCTCTGTAATGTAAAGTGCTGAGGAATATGTTGGCGCTATAGAAATAAAGAACAGATCCCCCTCGTCAGATCGATACTGATTCTGTATTTTTTTTCACTGGATCTTTATTGCATATAAAGTTAGAGGTAGGAAACAGGGCGGATGTGGGCAGACAAGAGTAATAAGAAATGGGCAGGAAGTGTCTATATAGACTTGTATGTATGCACAGCGACCAAGTCACCAAAGTACCAATACTTCACCTCGGCACTGCATGCAGTACCACTCCCGAATTGCCTTCGCCATTTTCTCGGTAATATTGATGCAGTGTCCATGGAACCATTCATTGCAATGATCACATCCTCTGAAAACAAATACAACTTCAAGGAAATTCATAGAAGACACATACAGGGGGACAGTCACATCTGGGGTCAGGAAATCCCTCACTTACTGGAGATCTGTCACTGTAAAGTCAGGATTTTCTAGCAATTCACTTTTGCAACTCATTATGAAAAAACAAAAAGCAGAAATCCAGATTGACGCGACCACAGATGTATGGATTATCAGAAGTCTTCTCAGGCTGCGTGCCCACTATGCGTTTTTCAAGCGTTTTTGCCGCGGAATTTCCGCAGCGAAAATGCTTAAAAAACGCTTGGTAATACGTGCCCCATGGTCCCCAATGATAATCCACATGTGCTGTGCACATGCTGCGGAAATTTCTGCTGCGGATTATCATTGCGGGAAAAATATGCAGCATGTCCATTAATTTTGCGGACAAGCAGCGTAATTGCCGCCTTTGACTTGCATTGAAACGCTTGATATCCGCATCACTGCATGTGCACACACAGATATGAAGCGATTCAATGTGCGGATGGTACCCAGGCCTGGAGAAGAGGAGACTCTCATCTAGACCTGGGTACGAAAGAAACTGTAAAAAAAGAATTTAAAATAAAAAATAAAGATTATACTTATCTTCCGATGGCCCCCGGTCTAAATAGCGATGCGTCCGGTTTGTTGGGCGGCTCGCGGTGGTGTGAGGACCTGACATCATTGAGTCATGTGACAGGTCACGCGACCGCTGATGTCGGCTGTCACGTGACTAAATGACGTCATCGCAGGTCCTTCACACCACCGCGAGACACCGGGGAGACCGGACGGAGCGGAGAAGGAGACCGCGGGCCATCAGAAGGTAAGTATAATCTTTATTTTTTATTTTTCACCATTCTTATACTTTTTTTTTTAACTATTACTTGGTCACACTATATAAATCCATGCCGGTTGCATGGATTTATATAGTGTGACCAAGTTGTCAAGCACTTTTCCAAGTGATGCTAAAATTGCTTGGAAAAGCGCTTGATAACCCGCATGCAGAAATGCATGAAAAAACGCTTGACAAACGCTTCTACCTGGCAGGAAAAATGCATGTAAAATCCGCATGCGTTTTTCCTGCCAGGGAGAAGCGGAAAAAATATGCAGCATTTCTGCATCGTGGGCACATAGCCTGAGACTCAGTCTGTAATTGTATGTGTGAAATCTAGTAAGGCTGTGTGCCCACGTAGCGTTTTTGATGCGGAATTTCCGCAGCGGAAACGCTTGTAAAACGCTTGGTAACCCGCACCCCATGGTCCCCAATGGGATTCCGCAAGTTCTATGCACATGCTGCGGATTTTTCCGCAGCGTTTATGCTGCGTTCAAAAATCCGCAGCATGTCAATTAATTTTGCGTTTCCGCAAGCAGAATTGCCTTTGTCCAATGCATAAAAAACGCAAGGCAATTCCGCATGTGGAAAACGCGTGATAAACGCGCGATAAACGCGTGCAGAATTCCGTATGCGTTTTTCCGGGAGAGGACTTGCAGTAATGAAGCAGAAATTTTCTGCTTCATTTATGCAACGTGGGCACATAGCCTAAGTGTTTACATGGGGTTTTGATTGATCCTTAATACAATGGGTCTGGGGTCTCTGTTCTCAGTGAGAGGTGATAGTGAATTTCCATTGCAATACACGGTGTTAAAGAAAAACTATAGTGACCCACAGACCTCAGGATCAATGGGGTCCAAATAGTGAAATCTAAGCCCCAATTCTTACGTACATCATAAAGCAGTTGATGTCCGGTTTCCGGCACACACAGTACACCGGTGCGTTTTCTCCATTTTCCGTCTCACCCAGTCCTGCCATGTCTGGGTCGGAATATTCACTTTCCTGCAAATAGAAATATATATCAGGCCCAGCCTTTTATTATAGCAGTATATAAAAGCACGGCTCACTGGTAACACAGCAGGGGGCACCAGCTTATGTGCAAGTGCTACTACTCAGCAGATGGACGGCCTTCACATTGGTGACAATAGCTTCCTTACATGCCTCATCTAAGAAATAACTGCACTGCTGGACATGAGAATCAGATACAATATATACCACCATTATATTATCGATTGTTCTCTTCCCATCAGTATTAGTTTGCTTTTGTAAAGGATCGGCGCTCAGTAACGGGTCTGAATGCACCATAAGTGATGAGTGGAAACACTGATTATCAGGACCTGTCTGGCTGGTGAATTGATGAGCAATGGGTCCAAAGGTGCAAAGCAATAACGCATCGCTTTTCATATAGGTAAATGGATTATTTCATTATCTGCTATTTCCCTGAAGATCTATGTGTTTTCAGAATGACTGGCTGCTTTCAGCCAATGCTCAAGGGTTAACTTAATAAAACAGATGCGGATCCAGAGTAAGACCCGCTTATGTAGTGAGAGACTCTTCCCTCCAACTCCACGTAGATGATGGTCAATTGAACAATGAAGGTCTGAGCTAATTACCAATGATTACCAATGACTGGACGGCAGCTCTCCCGACCCGAGCATGACCGCTACATAGCAATATATGAGGCGGTCACACTCGGGCCGAGAGAGCTGCCAACCAGTCTGTGCACGGTGTTCCGATCTCAGTCCAATTTATACGGCCGCCTGACTGAGCTGTTCGTCTGGGTTTTAACCTCGTGCCATTGCAAATTCATAGCACTGGGCTCCTGCCAGGAGCAAGTCCGGTCCATGGGCTGTCAGACCCTGGGGAGTAGACAGAAGCAGTTTATCACCTCTTCTGTGCCGGCTACATAGTACTCAGCGAGTTCAATGCAGCGCACAGAAGCATCAGCACTGCCGATGCTTCTGTAGGACCTGGCGATCACATGATCACTGGATCTCAGCTGGCATAGCAGAGCTGCTGGGTCCTAGCACATCTGGATCAGCTCTCTCAGTGATGGCTGCTTTCTCCTATAAATGTGGCTCCTATTGTTACAGCAGAGAAAAATGGGCAACACAAAATTTTATTTTATATATATATGAATGACATGGTACAACCACAGCAATAAAAAAATACTTCTCCCACATAACACAAAGCCTCGTCCAGTCTCCACGTGTGAAAAATCTGTTTAAAAATCTATATATTAAGGAATAATTTTTAATAGCTGCAGAAAAGCAAAGAAGCAAAAATAGGGGGGGGGGGGGGCTGGGCTGTCATCACGAGCTGGTCACTGAGGGGTTAAGGAGCCACATGGTAATCACGTGACCAAGACAGACGCCAGAATGTAAACAATGGAGGTTCAGAGTCGCTGACAGCAAGCAGAGGTTTTGCAAAGTACAAGAAACCTAATAAACCAAGGATGAGAGAAAACCGCAGAAGGGGGCGAGCTCCCTCCGTGTACACAACAGCCCACAGAGCAGCTGACTGCAGCCATGGCCACACACAAAGACAAGGAGCTCCGGGGCAATGGCCGCCTATACAGAGCAGCACACGGCGCTGCCGCCCGGAGGAGGCCCTTACAGTCACGTGGCGGCGCCCATAGTGTGTACTGGGCGGTGAGGGAGGAATAACCCCGTATTTACAGCACGAAAGAGATGTTTTCTCACCATTGCCACGGCTTCCGGTCCGCTGTCTCCGCGGCAACCAGCGCAGCTTCCGGTTCCGGGTTAAGAAGGATGACGTCACGAAGGTTTCATTATAAATACAATGTGAGGCGGGCCTTCTGTCAGTGTCACGTCTCCGTGTAACGATGCCGCATTGCTGTGGTGGCTGCCCCAGCATGCTGCAGTGTCTGGGCGCGCTGGGAGTTGTAGTTTGTTTCTCCACAGCTTAGGGTGAAACTCCGAGCAATGGCTCCCTTACAGTTTGCCCTGATGAGAGGAGCGCTGTGAGCGCGCTGAAGGCCTCCCCCGGGCGCCATGGTTCCCGTCCCCACAGCTGTTTACAGGACGAGTTGTAGTTTTGAGTGACGCCTTTCATTTTACCGTATAATGCACTGAAAATCGGGAGGGAATGGCGGTAATGTCCGTACTGTGTACGTTGTGTGCTAGTAATGACCGGTAATGGTGACACCAAACTTGTCGGATACTTTTCACTTTGGTGCCAACAATAAATTCTAAAGTTTAGGAATAAAGCGTGTCCCCACATGCTGATCCCTGTAGTGTTTTTTTTCCGTCGCTGGAGCCGTGAGGCCTTTATATTTGGGGGCTACTGAGCCACAATCGCCCTGTTCAGACACCGTAATTTAGTGTCACAAGGGCTGCAAGTCCCCAGACCCCTGAGCTTACAGCACTATAGAGACCTTCACTTAAAGGCCACGGCTCCACTATCAGTATTTGGTCAGTATTTTTTCTCAGGAGTGGGAGCCAAAACCAGGAGTGGGTGATAAATGCCGAATTGGTGACTTGTTTCTATTATACCTTTTCTCTGATTGTTCCTCACCTGGTTTTGGCTTCCACTCCTGAGAAAAAATACTGACCAAATACTGTCAGTGTGGCCATGGCCAAAGGGTTAATGCAGATGATTTTTTGGCTTGTAGTGCTTGTAAATACAAGCACTTTTGCAATTTACTTTATTACGTTATTGTAATACACTTTGCTGTCTATCTTGTAAGCCAGGGGTGAGGAACCTCAATCCATGGGCCAATGACCTTTTATTCGGCCCCCGGGCAGATTCCTGAGACCGCAGTGCTGTATTTTGCCGGCCCTGTAATTTCTTCTTGCCCTGCGAGCACATGTACGCAGTGTTCACTACTGAACGCAGAGGTGCATGCAAGGAAAAAGATTATATCCTGACACCAGCATCAGCATGTACTTTGTGGGCAGAGTTAGTGCACGATTTGTACGGCCCCTGAAGGAAAGTATAAATGTCCAAATCGCCCTTGGCAGAAAACAGATTCCCCAGCCTGATCAGCTTCAAAACAAGTGCTTACAAGCTCAATAGAAAAAAAGCAGGTATGCACTGCACATGCTCTGTTGTTTAGCAGTGGTGGTCGGTTTCCAAGGTAACATGCTGAAAAGAAAAATGTTACTATCTCAAGAACGGCTACAAATTTGATTAAGCAGTGAATTGCAAAATTGCTCGTTTTTGAGTGCTGTCCGGCAATATCCATCTATGAAGATGTTTTAAGGATGGATGAATTAAAAAACTGCAGTTCTGCTTCTTTTTTTTACCAGATTTTTTAAATTGTTTTTAACTAATGTGACACTTATGGCCTGGGGGGTTAAGAACATGGCAGTACCGATTATGTGAATATTTATTTATTTTGTTACAAAATGTTATTTTTTTACATTAATAACTTTTCATTTTAGTCCCTTTCGTGGACATGAACGTTATTGATCACTCACATAATACACCGAGATACTTTTGGATTGCAGTCTATTATGGCTGTCTGTAATGTTGAGCAAAATGATTCCCAGGACCCCGTTCCAGCAGCCACTTTGATAGTCCATGGCTGGCGGATCGGAGCTGAGCCAACCTCCTACTCTTCTAATTGGCACCATGTCATGTGTGCGTCACATTGCAATGATGGCTTTGGACTGGGTCTACTAATCAAAGGAGATGCCGGCAAGTATAAGGTTCACCAGACTCTGATCCCGCAGCCTCGGACCACCAATGTGGCCTCTGGACCAGGGTCTTGCGAACCTTTTTGCTCAACCCTACCTGTCCGATACATACTCACTTTCATTCTGAGGAGGCTGCGTCTAATAGGAGACCAAGATAGCAGCAATGGGGGCCATTGTTAGCCTGCTATATGCCCCTGATTACCCTTTGTTAGAGAAAACTGTGGATTTGTATTAATAGCGGCAGTATACCCTCTAAATTGTGCCAGAGTGACCTTATTAATAGCGTCAGTGTATTTATGAATAGTGGTGATGTTCCCCTTTAGATAGTTTGAGTGCCCCCATAGGTAGATCACTCCTTCTGCTTTATGGGTAGTTATATGGAGACATGAGAGGAGAAAACCACCAAGCTTGAATTTCTGTCTGGGGTTGCGATTTTTGTTGACTATTCCCCACCCCCCCCTCTTCCCGAGCGTCCTGTGAGACCGGGCACTCTCCGCATCCCAACACCGTACATAAGTGCGGTTTATCCTCCTCCCGGGATCAGCCGCAAACAGTGATTGAAGGCCTGGCGTGAATAATTCATCTCCACATACCTCTGCAGGCACTCTGCTGCGGATTTCCATCATTCATCCCCTTACACAGCAGTAATCAAGGAGATGTTGGGGCTTCCCAGAGACTCCATAATGCATGCACTCACCAGGCCTGAGTCATCATTTATGGGGGGGGGGGGGGTTGTTGTCTTTTGGTATTCGTTGACAGTTTTTGCACCAAATTCTTCAGAATTGTGAAAGCGGTTCATGAATTTTACACACAATCCAAAACAATCTTTATTTATGTCTTATTTTTTTTCACAGCTTTTTAACTCAAAATGTCTTCAGCGGGGGCTCCCAAGATAAAAAAAGGGATGGTCTAGAAATGCCTGATATCTCACGTGCCCATGCAACATTTCTTTTTGTGTGCAATTTGTTACATTTTATGCAAGGAGAGAGACGAACGTGTCACATGTCGCCCAGTTACATGGGCATTTTTGCTTGTATTTTTATTTTTTTTTACTTTCCTGGACAAAATTTAATTTTGAATTACACTTTTCATTTATTCCGAAATGAATGCGATACCATTATTTCTGGGGTTTTGTTTTTACGGTATTTTCCCTGGCAGCATAACTCTCCAGGTCAGTACGATTACAGTGAGACCAAATATATATCGTTTTTTTTTTTGTTTGTTTTTTGTTTATTTCACTTTTTTTAAATTGGAATTTAAAAAAATTATTTGTGTCACCATTTTCTTGGACCCATAATTTTTTTTCCACCGATGGCGCTTTGTTATGGCTTGTGTTTTTTTCTGTGGTGAGCTAAACATTTTATTGTTACCTTTTTTAGATAGATACAACAATTTGATCGCCTTTTATTGCAATTTTTAATGAGGTGCAGTAACCAAAAAAAAAAACTCCAACTTTGGCGTTTCTGTTCTTTTTCTGATCACTGCGTTTACCTTTCCGGTTATTTAATTTTGTATTTTGATAGATCAAACTTTTACGGATGTGTAAATTCCAATTATTCTTATTTTTTTAAGTATTCATTTCATTATTAATAAGGGAGAAAGAGGGTGATTTAAAAAAAATCCTAATATTAATTCTTTAGCTTTTTTTAGTCTTTTTAGGGGTGCACCTCCTATCATTTCACCTCTGCCCCCATCACTGTTCATCGCCATCATGATGGAGGGCATAACTATAGTGGGTGCAAGGGTTCTGGTTGCACCCGTGCACTGGAGCCTTGAGGGTCCCGAAAGATCCCTTTCTTAATACTGATAAAAAGTTATGATAGTTCACAATGAATTGATGGATAAAGTCTGCAGTTAGGCTAAGTGCCCACGATGCAGAAATGCTGCGGAGCGTTTCTGCATCTCCCTGGCAGAAAAAACGCATGCGGATTTTACATGCTTTTTTTCCCGCCAGGAAAAAAAACGCGTTTGTCAAGCGTTCTTCACATGCATTTCTGCATGCGGGTTATCAAGCGCTTTTCCAAGCGATTTTAGCATCACTTGGAAAGTGCTTGACAACTTGGTCACACTATATAAATCCATGCAGCCGGCATGGATTTATATAGTGTGACTAAGTTACGATGCAGCATCAATAGTAAAAAAAAAAGAATAAAATGGTGAAAAAAAAAACAAAAAACATTATACTCCCCTTCCGATGGCCCCCGGTCTCCTCTATGGTGCATCCGGCGTCTTCGGCTGCTCGCGGTGGTGTAAAAGGATCTTCCATGACATCATTTAGTCATGTGACAGGTCACACGACCACCAACGTCAGCAGTCGCGTGACCTGTCACATAACTAAATGACGTCATGGAAGGTCCTTCTACACGACCGCGAGCAGCCGAAGAGCCAGCAGCGCTGCCGGGAGCAGACAGGGGGCCAACAAAGGGTAAGTATAATGTTTTGTTTTTATTTTAATACTTTTTTAACTACAGATACTATGGTACTCGGGTCTGGAGTAGAGTCTCCTCTTCTCCAGACCCGGGAACCATCCGCGCATTGAATCGCATAATATCTGTATGTGTATGTGACACCCCAGGGGTCTGGTTGCCACAGTGATAGAGATATTATGTCTGAGAGCAGGTGGGAGGTCCTTTGGTCAGGGATCCTGTGCATGCCACACCTCCTGCCCAGTCTTGGGAGGGGAAGAACTTCCCCTGTATAAACCCGGGGCTGAGGCAGGGTGAGTCAGACAAGGAGAGTGGAGAAGAGAAGCAGCATAGGAAACAGCAGAGTTACAAGGAGTCAGGGGCTGGCAGCTACAGAGCTCGCCCTGACTAAGAAGATTCTTTACCGGACCCGGAGTCCGAGGCTGTGGGGACTAACTCCTACCCAGCAGCAGAATCCGTCGGGCAGGGGATTTCAGGTCCTCTGGCCCAGAAGCCCGAAGGCACGGTCACACGCGTGGGACCAGCACCGCCATCGTGGAGCGGAAGCCATTAGAAGGCCCCGAGTCACCGGCCATACGGGTGAGCACCACACGGTACACTCAGGGACGTGGGCTACTTACATCAGCTTCTAGCAAGGTAGCCAGAAGAGTACAGTCAGTTTGGGAGGCCTACAACTCCGCCTGGCCAGGGGAGATCCCATCTGCTCAAAGACTGACCAGGCCCCATTTGCTAGCAAGTACTCCGGGAGGGTCTGTCGTTGTTACCAGTAAAGACCCTGAACTACACCGTACCGTCTCTGAGTGGTTCCTGCTACCCCCATCATCTACGTCGGCTGCCCTGAGGCCATACCCCTCCCGTTGGGGGTTATACTATCACGCTGCACAATCCTACCACCGGCCTCAGCGGTCTGCCCTGCAGCAGCAGCTTCCTGGCTGCACTCAACGGGTGGCGTAGTCATCAACTATTTACTACTAATAGACTGCCGTCTAGTTTGACTCCCTGGGCACGGACCGGGTCACCGCCACGAGATTACAACCCTCCACGGATCCGGCTCCGGGTAAGATCCCGCGTGCGCACCGCAGCGCGACACAGGCCCAGGGGCGCGTCAACTTTGGCGTAGTCGGCAGGATTTCGTGCCCGCAACCACCGGGTACTGCGTGCCTGAAAAGCAAAGACTGTTCAAACTTACCAGTGGTGAAGATTCCCGCTATCCGTGGAGATTTCCCGCCATCCGGCGCCATCTTCTACCTTCTTCCCGCCATCCGCGAAGTTTCCCGCCATCCGGCGCCATCTTCGACCTTCTTCCCGCCATCCATGGAGTTTTCCCGCCATTGGACGCCATCTTGAGGACGCCGCGCGGGAAGAAGAGGGGCGTGGACTCCGAAAGCGCGCGAGAACTGAAGCCCCGCCTCACGTCCGGACGTTGCGTAAGGTCCTGGAAGGAGCCCAGCAGACGCCGACGTCACAGGAGCGCGACGGAAGGTCCTCAACCCTGACGATCCACTGCGGAGCCGCGGCCTACGGAAGAGGATCATCGCAAGGTAGGCCACGGTCCACTAGGGGGGAGGAAGATGTCGGGTACGGAGGAGAGCTTCACTGCCTCAACCCCCGCCAGCGCTACCGCTGCTGCAGTTATGCCCTTCACCATGCCCTATATCCCGGGAGCAGCTTGGCTACCCCAGTACTCAGGGGAGTCACATACCCTGCATGACTTTAGAGAAAAGCTGGATAGCCTCTTCCAGGTGTACCCCCTCACAGAAGAGCAAAAAGTGAGCATCCTGGTGGCCCAACTAACAGGGGCAGCCAAAAGGGAAGTAAAATCCTGGCCACCTGGGAGGAAGACTGTCGCAGGGATACTAACCCGGCTGAAGGACACCTTTGATACCCGCACCTCAGCCGAGATTAAGCTTAGATTCTACGGGTGCAAGCAGCGAGCGCATGAGAGTATAAGGGACTATGCACTAAACCTACAAGAGGCCCTGAGGGCCATAAAGCAGACCGACCCTGATGGGGTGGGAAACGAGGACAGGCTGTTGACTGAACAATTTATAGAGGGTTTATATTGCAATGCCCACCGAACCCAGTTGCGGGCAATGGCCTTACAGGATCCCCATCTGGACTTTGCACAGTTCAAGGACAGAGCCATCCGGGTGCTCCGAGAACCGGCACCAGGTGGCGTTGTGACCCACAGATGCCCCACTACCACTTACTACCAGGAGGCGGCGCCCTTGTCAGCAGGGCCTGTGGGAGCTGATGCGCAGGCTTTGGACAATGACCCGGCTCCAGACCTACACCATCAGGTCCAAGAGCTAGCTAAGAGCGTTGCTGCGCTAACCCGAACTGTGCAGTCTTTACAGGTTTCCACCCCAGGGAAGATCCAGCTGGCATCCGGACCGGAGGACATCCCGTGGCGTCGACCAAGGAGGACCCCACCGGCCAGAGGAAGACCCAGTGACCGATACAGTGAGGACGGACGACCCATCTGCCGCCGCTGCAATCAACCCGGACATATGGCAAGGTACTGTTCTTTAAACGGGCACAACCTGGGGTAGAGGGCCAACCCCCAGGAAAAAGATCACCAGGCCCATCGAACTGGCGCGACAGATATGTGGGAGGACGTCCAGTCTTGCCTGTGGTACTGGATGGCATTCCCATGAGTGCCCTACTGGACACCGGGTCACAGGTCACCACCATCCCGTACGTGCTCTTCAAGCAGTACTGGAATGACTCGGATATTACCCGCTACCCCGACGACGACTTGAGTATCATCGCCAGCAATGGTCAGCCCGTGCCACAGATCGGATTTAAAGAGGTGACCATCAAAATTGGTAGAGTCGAACTGGCCGCACAGGGACTGATCATTGTAGATATTGATAAACATGAGAGTCACCCAAAAATAACTCTAGGAACTAATGTAATTGAAAATTGTCTTGCAGAGGTGATTTTCCTTTTACAGCAGGTTGCCAAGAATGCCAGCTCCGGCGAGCAGCGGGTGCTCCAGAAAGAGATCCGGGCACTGATGCAACGGCAACAAGTGGAACTCTCCGGCGGTGAGATTGGTAGCGTAAGAATGTGTGACCCTTTTCCTATTGCCATGCCCCCAAAAAGTGAAATGATGATTTGGTGCCGGGCAGCTATTGGTCTGAGAGGTAGAGATTACCAGGCAATGGTAGAACCAGTTTACTCAGACAGTAGGCCCACCATTTTGACAGCACGGGGGGTGGTCAATGTACGCCATGGGAGGGTGCCCATTCGCATAATAAATATCGGGGAGAGGGAAGTGTACCTGCCCCGGTATGCCACGCTAGCCAAATTATATACCACTAATCAAAGTTCTATACAATCTGTGGAACCCTTGCCTCCATCTCACCCGGAGGAAGGTAACGGCTCTATGAAAGACATGGAGGACTGGTGTCAGCAACTACATTTGGGTACTGACTCCACTCCCTCACATCAGAAACAAGGAGTCTATCGGGTGGTTCAAGAGTATGAGAGAGTGTTTAGTAAACACCCGTTAGACTTCGGGCGAGTCAAGGGGGTAGAACATCGCATCCCCACGGGAGATCATCCTCCCATAAAAGAGAGGTATCGACCCGTACCCCCTGCACATTACCAACACGCCAAGGGGATGCTTAGAGATATGAAGGAGGCTGGGGTAATCCGGGATAGTTGTAGCCCCTGGGCAGCCCCATTAGTTTTAGTCAAAAAGAAAGACAACACCATGAGGATGTGTGTAGATTACCGGAAAATCAACCGTATCACACACAAGGATGCGTACCCCTTACCAAGGATAGAGGAGTCATTGGCTGCTTTAAGATCTGCTAACTTCTTCTCTACCTTGGATCTCACTAGCGGGTACTGGCAGGTTCCTGTAGCAGAGGCGGACCGGGAGAAGACCGCATTCACCACCCCGATGGGACTTAGCGAGTTCACCTGCATGCCGTTCGGACTCTGCAACGCACCAGGAACCTTCCAACGCCTAATGGAGTGTTGTCTGGGCCACAGAAACTTCGAGACGGTCCTGTTGTACCTGGACGATGTCATCGTATATTCCAAGACGTATGAGGACCACCTGAAACACCTGGCGGAAGTGTTCGAGGCTCTGGCGAGTTACGGCCTAAAGGTGAAACCCTCCAAGTATCACCTCCTGAAACCAAAGGTGCAGTACCTGGGACACGTGGTGAGCGCTGACGGAGTGGCTCCCGACCCCGATAAGATCACCGCAATTAAGGGATGGCCAAGCCCCTCCAGCGTAAAAGAAGTGCGGCAGTTCCTCGGGTTGGTAGGCTACTACCGAAGGTTTATTCCCGGTTTCACCAAAAAGGCAGCACCTATGCAGGACCTCCTGATAGGCCAGTCCCGGAAGGCCAAGAACCAGAAGCCGCCCTTCAAATTGGAAGAGCTGGAAGAAGAGTCCTTCCGCCAGCTGAAGATGGCCCTCACGGGGGACGAAATCCTGGCGTACCCGGATTATAGCCAGCCCTTTATCCTCTACACCGACGCCAGTAACATCGGGCTAGGAGCCGTACTGTCCCAGATCCAGCAGGGGAAGGAACGAGTAATCGCCTACGCCAGCCGAAAACTGCGACCCACCGAAAGGAACCCCGAGAATTACAGCTCATTTAAGTTAGAGTTCCTGGCCGTAGTATGGGCAATCACTGAGCGCTTTAAGCATTACCTCGCTTCTTCCCGGTTCACCGTGTACACGGATAACAACCCGCTGACACACCTGGACACGGCAAGGCTCGGTGCCCTGGAGCAGAGGTGGATGGCCCGTCTGTCCAACTACGAGTTCACAATTAAATACCGGGCAGGACGCTCCAATACCAACGCGGACGCCCTGTCCAGGATGCCCAACCTGCCGGACGGAGGAGAAGATCCGGAGGGACTGGAAGAAGTTGAACTCCCTGCGTTCCACCGTCATGGGACTATTCAGTATTCCCACCGGGTAAGGAGTAAGCAGGCTGCTACGTTGAACCCCTTACCCCACTACAACTGGGCGGAAACGCAAGACAGCGACCCTGCCGTCCGACTGGTGAAGGAGATGCTGACTCGGCCGGAGGCTCGCCTTGAACCAGACGCTCCGGAGGAAGCCAAACAACTATGGGCAGAGAAGAGTCGACTGTTCCTTTACAAAGGGAAGTTGTGCCGCAGAATGGTTAACTCCCGGACGCATGAATTACTCTGGCAAGTAGTGGTGCCACGAAGAGACGCAGCCATGGTGATGGAGGCATACCACGACGGAGCTGGACACTTTGGGTGGAAAAAGCTGGAGTTCCTGCTGCGCGAGCGGTTCCACTGGGTAGGCATGAGGGGAACCATCGAGAAGTGGTGCAGAGATTGTGGCCCGTGCAACCTGAGAAGGAAGGACCGAGCCAGCCAGAAGACTCCCCTGCAGTCCATCGTCACCCGGCAACCGTTGGAACTGGTAGCCTTGGATCATGTAAAACTGACCCCAAGCAGAAGTGGCTACGTCTACGCGTTAACCATCGTGGATCATTACTCCCGGTTCTTGGTTGTCGTCCCCGTCAAGGACTTAACGGCTCAAACAGCAGCTAGAGCCTTCCAGCAGCACTTCTGCCGTCCACACGGGTACCCGGACCAAGTGCTGACGGACCAGGGACCTGCCTTTGAAGCGGAGGTCTTTCAGGAATTCTGCAATCTGTATGGCTGCCGGAAGATAAGGACGACACCCTACCATCCGCAGACTAATGGACTTTGTGAAAAAATGAACCAGGTGGTAATGGATCTTCTAAAAACGTTGCCCCTGGAAGAACGCAGTCTGTGGCCTGAAAAGTTGCCCGATCTGGTGGACCTATACAACCACATCCCGGTAGGTTCCACCAACTGTACCCCGGCTTACCTAATGAGGGCAAGACCTGGTAAGTTACCTGTTGACCTGGAAATGGGAGTCCTGACCCCCGAGGACACTTCACCAGAAACAGACTGGGACACAGAGAGGCAGCAGCAGTACCGGAGAGTACAGGAGAGCGTGGAGCGAAGTCTCTGTCAGGCTAGGGAAAGACAAGAGAAAACTTACAACCAGTATGCTCCCGCTGTTCCCCTGGTACCCGGAGAGCAGGTCTTGAAGAGGAAGAGACGGCTCCACAAGTTGGACGACCAGTGGGAGAAGGACCCGTACACCGTACTGCCCTCAAGCCACGAGAACCCGAAGGTCTGTACCATCAGTAAAGACGGAGGGGAAACCACAGCCATTGTATCCCGGGACCACCTGAAGAAGTGTCCCGAACAACTGAGGAACCCTGAAGAGGAACAAGAAGACCATCGACCCGTGGAAGAAAGGGAAGATATGGTTAGTACCGTGCTCGGGGACTTTCCTCAGTCTTGGACTCAAGTCAATGGTGCAGTTGTGGTACCCGTACTCACCTTCCTCCAACCATCATCCCAAGAACCTACGGAGCAACGGGTAGAGCTGGAAGAACAGCCGGTCCAGGAGGCAGAAGACTCCACACAAGCAGAACAGGAGAATCAACCCTCTGCTTATAGTGAGCCTGCCGTACCCCTAGTGAGACAAAGAGCCGGTAGACAGCTGCCCAGTTTACCCTTGACAGCTCCTACACCCTGTAGTTCAGGGCCAGACAGTCAGCTCCGTAGGTCCACTCGGGCCACTAGAGGCCAGTTACCCGCACGCTGGAGAATTTAAAGTGTATAAATTGTTTTATTTATGTTTTTCTGTGTCTTGTTGCTTGTGTATAATTTTGTGTTTCTAGTTATTTTTAGGAAACCTTGGTGGATTTACCGGGAATCCTTGTATATAGTTGGAGCGTAACCCAGGATGGACTAGAGACTGTTAAGGACTCGGGGTAGGACAGACCCCTACCTGGTTACGTCTCCCTGTGTTGGTGAAATGGACACCTTTGCTTTTCTTCAAAGACTGCATCCGGTTGCGGACACGCCGTAACCATCTTATGTGTTTTTCTTATAGTATTGTTATTGTTATACTTTGTTATGTTTTTCTAAATGTGTTTAGTCCCGGAGTACTAAATTTCACTAGGGGGGAATGTGACACCCCAGGGGTCTGGTTGCCACAGTGATAGAGATATTATGTCTGAGAGCAGGTGGGAGGTCCTTTGGTCAGGGATCCTGTGCATGCCACACCTCCTGCCCAGTCTTGGGAGGGGAAGAACTTCCCCTGTATAAACCCGGGGCTGAGGCAGGGTGAGTCAGACAAGGAGAGTGGAGAAGAGAAGCAGCATAGGAAACAGCAGAGTTACAAGGAGTCAGGGGCTGGCAGCTACAGAGCTCGCCCTGACTAAGAAGATTCTTTACCGGACCCGGAGTCCGAGGCTGTGGGGACTAACTCCTACCCAGCAGCAGAATCCGTCGGGCAGGGGATTTCAGGTCCTCTGGCCCAGAAGCCCGAAGGCACGGTCACACGCGTGGGACCAGCACCGCCATCGTGGAGCGGAAGCCATTAGAAGGCCCCGAGTCACCGGCCATACGGGTGAGCACCACACGGTACACTCAGGGACGTGGGCTACTTACATCAGCTTCTAGCAAGGTAGCCAGAAGAGTACAGTCAGTTTGGGAGGCCTACAACTCCGCCTGGCCAGGGGAGATCCCATCTGCTCAAAGACTGACCAGGCCCCATTTGCTAGCAAGTACTCCGGGAGGGTCTGTCGTTGTTACCAGTAAAGACCCTGAACTACACCGTACCGTCTCTGAGTGGTTCCTGCTACCCCCATCATCTACGTCGGCTGCCCTGAGGCCATACCCCTCCCGTTGGGGGTTATACTATCACGCTGCACAATCCTACCACCGGCCTCAGCGGTCTGCCCTGCAGCAGCAGCTTCCTGGCTGCACTCAACGGGTGGCGTAGTCATCAACTATTTACTACTAATAGACTGCCGTCTAGTTTGACTCCCTGGGCACGGACCGGGTCACCGCCACGAGATTACAACCCTCCACGGATCCGGCTCCGGGTAAGATCCCGCGTGCGCACCGCAGCGCGACACAGGCCCAGGGGCGCGTCATGTACATGTAGTCATCCGCAGTATGTGCACAGCACATGGGGATTATCATTGTGAAACATGGCAGACAACATTCGTTTTTAATGCGTTTTCGTGGCGGAAATGCAGCCGCAGAAACGCATTAAATCCGCATCGTGGGCACGCAGCCTTGGTATGGAAATTTTAGGAGGATTTGTAAAAATTTTGATTGCAAGATACTTTTTTCTACAAATGTAATATCAGCCCTATGACCGTACTAGGGCTCGGGATTGCTGTGATTTTCGGGCTTGGATGTGGGGTGCTTCCTGTTGTCCCGTGTGATGTTTTCTTTTCCATCCTCGCTATCCCTCTCATCTCTGTACATCTCTCCCTCCTCCCCGCAGCTCAGGATACTGTGACGACAGCAAAAGCTTTTTAACACCATCCACAATTTAATGATGTGAGAGAAGTAGAAAGGGTGTGAAGACGAACACAGTGAGCGAGGAGCCATGAGGTAATGAGCCTGGATCCATCCATATCCCTGACGAAGCCTGCAGGAGTGAGTACACCGTCTACACTGCACAGCAGACACGATAACCACCAGGTGACACAAGTGATTGTACCAAGACGTGTAGTGACCGGAGAGGACGGGCCGTGTGAGTAGTGACCGGAGAGGTAGGGCCGTGTGCGTGGTGACCGGAGAGGGCGGGCCGTGTGCTTAGTGACAGGAGAGGACGGGCCGTGTGCGTAATGACCGGAGAGGACGGGCCGTGTGCGTAATGACCGGAGAGGACGGGCCGTGTGCGTAGTGACCGGAGAGGACGGGCCGTGTGCGTAGTGACCGGAGAGGACGGGCCGTGTGCGTAGTGACCGGAGAGGACGGGCCGTGTGCGTAGTGACCGGAGAGGACGGGCCGTGTGCGTAGTGACCGGAGAGGACGGGCCGTGTGCGTAGTGACCGGAGAGGACGGGCCGTGTGCGTAGTGACCGGAGAGGACGGGCCGTGTGCTTAGTGACCGGAGAGGACGGGCCGTGTGCTTAGTGACCGGAGAGGACGGGCCGTGTGCTTAGTGACCGGAGAGGACGGGCCGTGTGCTTAGTGACCGGAGAGGACGGGCCGTGTGCTTAGTGACTGGAGAGGACGGGCCTTGTGCTTAGTGACCGGAGAGGACGGGCCGTGTGCTTAGTGACCGGAGAGGACGGGCCGTGTGCTTAGTGACCGGAGAGGACGGGCCGTGTGCTTAGTGACCGGAGAGGACGGGCCGTGTGCTTAGTGACTGGAGAGGACGGGCCGTGTGCGTGTAGTGACTGGAGAGGACGGGCCGTGTGCGTGTAGTGACTGGAGAGGACGGGCCGTGTGCGTGTAGTGACTTGAGAGGACGGGCCGTGTGCTTAGTGACCGAAGAGGACGGGCCGTATGCTTAGTGACCGAAGAGGACGGGCCGTATGCTTAGTGACCAGAGAGGACGGGCCCTGTGCTTAGTGACCGGAGAGGACGGGCCGTGTGCTTAGTGACAGGAGAGGACGGGCCGTGTGCTTAGTGACAGGAGAGGACGGGCCGTGTGCTTAGTGACCGGAGAGGACGGGCCGTGTGCTTAGTGACCGGAGAGGACGGGCCGTGTGCTTAGTGACCGGAGAGGACGGGCCGTGTGCTTAGTGACCGGAGAGGACGGGCCGTGTGCTTAGTGACCGGAGAGGACGGGCCGTGTGCTTAGTGACCGGAGAGGACGGGCCGTGTGCTTAGTGACCGGAGAGGACGGGCCGTGTGCTTAGTGACCGGAGAGGACGGGCCGTGTGCTTAGTGACCGGAGAGGACGGGCCGTGTGCTTAGTGACCGGAGAGGACGGGCCGTGTGCTTAGTGACCGGAGAGGACGGGCCGTGTGCTTAGTGACCGGAGAGGACGTTCCGTGTGTGTGTAGTGACTTGAGAGTACAGACCGTGTGCGTGTAGTGACTTGAGAGGACAGACCGTGTGCTTAGTGACTGGAGAGGACGGGCCGTGTGCTTAGTGACTGGAGAGGACGGGCCGTGTGCTTAGTGACTGGAGAGGACGGGCCGTGTGCTTAGTGACTGGAGAGGACGGGCCGTGTGCTTAGTGACTGGAGAGGACGGGCCGTGTGCTTAGTGACTGGAGAGGACGGGCCTTGTGCTTAGTGACTGGAGAGGACGGGCCGTGTGCGTGTAGTGACTTGAGAGGACAGACCGTGTGCGTGTAGTGACTTGAGAGGACAGACCGTGTGCTTAGTGACTGGAGAGGACGGGCCGTGTGCTTAGTGACTGGAGAGGACGGGCCGTGTGCTTAGTGACTGGAGAGGACGGGCCGTGTGCTTAGTGACTGGAGACGACGGGCCGTGTGCTTAGTGACTGGAGACGACGGGCCGTGTGCTTAGTGACTGGAGAGGACGGGCCGTGTGCTTAGTGACTGGAGAGGACGGGCCGTGTACGTGTAGTGACTTGAGAGGACGGGCCGTGTGCGTAGTGACCGGAGAGGACGGGCCGTGTGCTTAGTGACCGGAGAAGACGGGCCGTGTGCTTAGTGACCGGAGAGGACGGGCCGTGTGCGTGTAGTGACTTGAGAGGATGGGCCGTGT
Organism: Phyllobates terribilis; assembly: GCF_046119375.1. Taxonomy (NCBI): domain Eukaryota; kingdom Metazoa; phylum Chordata; class Amphibia; order Anura; family Dendrobatidae; genus Phyllobates; species Phyllobates terribilis. The sequence continues at coordinate 257,732,862 of NW_027362767.1, read as the reverse complement.
GCTTAGTGACTGGAGAGGATGGGCCGTGTGCTTAGTGACTGGAGAGGACGGGCCGTGTGCGTGTAGTGACTTGAGAGGACAGACCGTGTGCGTGTAGTGACTTGAGAGGACAGACCGTGTGCTTAGTGACTGGAGAGGACGGGCCGTGTGCTTAGTGACCGGAGAGGACGGGCCGTGTGCTTAGTGACCGGAGAGGACGGGCCGTGTGCTTAGTGACCGGAGAGGACGGGCCGTGTGCTTAGTGACCGGAGAGGACGGGCCGTGTGCTTAGTGACCGGAGAGGACGGGCCGTGTGCTTAGTGACCGGAGAGGACGGGCCGTGTGCTTAGTGACCGGAGAGGACGGGCCGTGTGCTTAGTGACCGGAGAGGACGGGCCGTGTGCTTAGTGACCGGAGAGGACGGGCCGTGTGCTTAGTGACTGGAGAGGACGGGCCGTGTGCGTGTAGTGACTTGAGAGTACAGACCGTGTGCGTGTAGTGACTTGAGAGGGCAGACCGTGTGCTTAGTGACTGGAGAGGACGGGCCGTGTGCTTAGTGACTGGAGAGGACGGGCCGTGTGCTTAGTGACTGGAGAGGACGGGCCGTGTGCTTAGTGACTGGAGAGGACGGGCCGTGTGCTTAGTGACTGGAGAGGACGGGCCGTGTGCTTAGTGACTGGAGAGGACGGGCCGTGTGCTTAGTGACTGGAGAGGACGGGCCGTGTGCTTAGTGACTGGAGAGGACGGGCCGTGTGCTTAGTGACTGGAGAGGATGGGCCTTGTGCTTAGTGACTGGAGAGGACGGGCCGTGTGCGTGTAGTGACTTGAGAGGACAGACCGTGTGCGTGTAGTGACTTGAGAGGACAGACCGTGTGCTTAGTGACTGGAGAGGACGGGCCGTGTGCTTAGTGACTGGAGAGGACGGGCCGTGTGCTTAGTGACTGGAGAGGACGGGCCGTGTGCTTAGTGACTGGAGAGGACGGGCCGTGTGCTTAGTGACTGGAGAGGACGGGCCGTGTGCTTAGTGACTGGAGACGACGGGCCGTGTGCTTAGTGACTGGAGAGGACGGGCCGTGTGCTTAGTGACTGGAGAGGACGGGCCGTGTGCTTAGTGACTGGAGAGGACGGGCCGTGTACGTGTAGTGACTTGAGAGGACGGGCCGTGTGCGTAGTGACCGGAGAGGACGGGCCGTGTGCTTAGTGACCGGAGAGGACGGGCCGTGTGCGTGTAGTGACTTGAGAGGATGGGCCGTGTGCTTAGTGACTGGAGAGGATGGGCCGTGTGCTTAGTGACTGGAGAGGACGGGCCGTGTGCGTGTAGTGACTTGAGAGGATGGACCGTGTGCTTAGTGACTGGAGAGGACGGGCCGTGTGGGTAGTGACTGGAGAGGATGGGCCGTGTGCGTGTAGTGACTTGAGAGGACGGGCCGTGTGCTTAGTGACCGAAGAGGACGGGCCGTGTGCTTAGTGACCGGAGAGGACGGGCCGTGTGCGTAGTGACCGGAGAGGACGGGCCGTGTGCGTGTAGTGACCTGAGAGGACGGGCCGTGTGGGTAGTGACTGGAGAGGATGGGCCGTGTGCGTGTAGTGACTTGAGAGGACGGGCCGTGTGCGTGTAGTGACTTGAGAGGACGGGCCGTGTGCGTAGTGACCGGAGAGGACGGGCCGTGTGCTTAGTGACCGGAGAGGACGGGCCGTGTGCTTAGTGACTGGAGAGGACGGGCCGTGTGCTTAGTGACCGGAGAGGACGGGCCGTGTGCTTAGTGACCGGAGAGGACGGGCCGTGTGCTTAGTGACCGGAGAGGACGGGCCGTGTGCTTAGTGACCGGAGAGGACGGGCCGTGTGCTTAGTGACCGGAGAGGACGGGCCGTGTGCGTAGGGACCGGAGAGGACAGGCCGTGTGGGTAGGGACCGGAGAGGGCGGGCCTTGTGCTTAGTGACCGGAGAGGACGGGCTGTGTGCGTGTAGTGACTTGAGAGGACGGCCGTGTGCGTGTAGTGACTTGAGAGGACGGGCCGTGTGCTTAGTGACTTGAGAGGACGGGCCGTGTGCGTGTAGTGACTTGAGAGGACGGGCCGTGTGCGTGTAGTGACTTGAGAGGACGGGCCGTGTGCGTGTAGTGACTTGAGAGGACGGGCCGTGTGCGTGTAGTGACTTGAGAGGACGGGCCGTGTGCGTGTAGTGACTTGAGAGGACGGGCCGTGTGCGTGTAGTGACTTGAGAGGACGGGCCGTGTGCGTGTAGTGACTTGAGAGGACGGGCCGTGTGCGTGTAGTGACTTGAGAGGACGGCCGTGTGCGTAGTGACCTGAGAGGACTGGCCGTGTGCGTGTAGTGATTTGAGAGGACGGGCCGTATGCGTGTAGTGACCGGAGAGGACGGGCCGTATGCGTGTAGTGACCGGAGAGGACGGGCCCTGTGCGTAGGGACCGGAGAGGACGGGCCGTGTGCGTAGTGACCGGAGAGGACGGGCCGTGTGCGTAGTGACCGGAGAGGACGGGCCGTGTGCGTAGTGACCGGAGAGGACGGGCCCTGTGCTTAGTGACCGGAGAGGACGGGCCCTGTGCTTAGTGACCGGAGAGGACGGGCCCTGTGCTTAGTGACCGGAGAGGACGGGCCCTGTGCTTAGTGACCGGAGAGGACGGGCCCTGTGCTTAGTGACCGGAGAGGACGGGCCCTGTGCTTAGTGACCGGAGAGGACGGGCCCTGTGCTTAGTGACCGGAGAGGACGGGCCCTGTGCGTAGTGACCGGAGAGGACGGGCCGTGTGCGTAGTGACCGGAGAGGCCGTGCCGTGTGCTTAGGGACCGGAGAGGCCGTGCCGTGTGCTTAGGGACCGGAGAGGCCGTGCCGTGTGCTTAGGGACCGGAGAGGCCGTGCCGTGTGCTTAGGGACCGGAGAGGCCGTGCCGTGTGCTTAGGGACCGGAGAGGCCGTGCCGTGTGCTTAGGGACCGGAGAGGACGGGCCGTGTGCTTAGGGACCGGAGAGGACGGGCCATATGCATAGTGACTTGAATTTCCTTATTTTCTCAGGTATTACAAAATGAGTGACTCGGCCTGCAACAGCGCTGAAGCCTTAGTGAGAACATCGGAGTGTCTTCCTGCTGAAAAAAAATCAGCAAAAATCCATTTTGGGGAAGTGATTGATGAGCACGGTGCTGTGCTAGGTGATCAGCGGTCTACGATGAATCTGAGCCCCTCATAGTACAGTTATAATACATCCCTTACAACCATTACATCTGAATAGGCCCATAGGGCTAATCAGGTTTTCACTGACAGTGAGCAGAGATCCTAGAGCACATCTGCTTTGTTTGTCCAGTCTTATCCCACTGTCCATTACTTTTCCTAGGAGACCTCCAGGCAGTAACGCAGCCCCCTCACCAGCAGGTTCTCAGAAGCGCAGATGTCTCCGGCAAGAAGCAGAAATCCTCACGGAGAAGCGGCAAAACGAGCAGCGTGCAGGGGCCCGTGCTCTCCGCCAGCCACATAGAGGAGGCTGCAGGGGATGGTGAGTGTTGTGATCCGCTGAACATGTGGAAATAGGTAAAAAAAAAACAGCAGCCACAGTAAAATTCATATTTATATAACCACTAAGTGTCACTAGTTCTGTCTCACAGAGCGGGGTTTTATGGCACAGAATGCTTTTCTTCTGATTTTCTCGTGACACCGCTGGCTGCATGAAGAGGCCACTGGCCTATATAGCTGGAATCACCCCCCACCGCCCAATGCAAATCAGGGTCATTAGAAAATGTGCAAACTTTCTGCTGTTTGCAATAAACCAATGAAACAAGAACAATGTAAAATGCTGAACAACTAATATAACAAATGTTTTCTCCAAATTCACCACAAAATCTACTTTTACTGACTCCACAGTCTCAGGATTATTCACCCCTTCATGACCAATGACTTTAGTACTGAGTAGATCTCCTCTGGCTGTTATAACCTGCTGTAGATGTGATACATAGCCAGATGCCATCTGCTGGCAGAGTTCCTGAGGAGTCTTAGCTCATTCCTCATGAACAATGGCCTCCGGGTCACTAATATTCCTGGGATTGTTGTAGCTGCCTTCTTCACATCCGACCAAACATTTTTTATGGGGTTCAGGTCAAGGTACTGACAGCCGCTCCAGAATCTTCCTGGACGACTTCTGAAACCAAACCTCGTGTACTGTGAGGTGCTGAGATCATTGCCCTATTGGGAGGTGCAATTATACCAAAGCTTCAGTTTCCTTGAAGAAAAATGACAGTTTCCTAATACTTAATAATTAAATCCATCGTACCCTCCACATGCTGCAGGTTTCCAGTGCAGAGGAGGCAAAGCAGCCCCAGAACATAACTGAGCCACCGACATACTTCACTGTAAGCATCACCGAGTCACTGCCATGCTTCACTGTAGGCATCACTGAGCCACCACCATGCTTAACTGTAGACATAACGAAGCTACCACCATGCTTCAATGTAGTCACCACCGAGCCCCGTCATGCTTCACTGTAGACATAACGAAGCTACCACCATGCTTCACTGTAGTCACCACCGAGCCCCGCTATTCTTCACTGTAGGCATCACCGAGCCACCACCATGTTTGACTGTAGACATTATTTAGCCACCACCATGCTTCACTGTAGACATTACCGAACAACCACCATGCTTCACTGTAGACATTACTGAGCCACCACCATTCTTCACTGTAGACATTTCCGAGCCACCACCATGCTTCACTGTAGACATTAGAGCCACCACCATGCTTTACTGTAGACATTATTGAGCCACCATGCTTCACTGTAGACATTACCGAGCCACCACCATGCTTCACTGTAGACATTACCGAGCCACCACCATGCTTCACTGTAAACATTATCGATCCACCACCATGCTTCACTGTAGACATTATCGATACACAACCATGCTTGACTGTAGACATTACCGAGCCACCACCTTGCTTCACTGTGGACATTACCGATCCACAACCATGCTTGACTGTAGACATTACCGAGCCACCACCATGCTTCACTGTGGACATTACCGATCCACCACCATGCTTCACTGTAGACATTACCGAGCCACTAACATGCTTCACTGTAGACATTACCGAGCCACCACCATGCTTCACTGAAGACATTACTGAGTCACCACCTGCTTCACTATAGACATTACTGAGCCACCACTGTGCTTCACTGTAGTCTCCACCAAGCCCTCGTCATTTTGTGCTAATTATGAAGAAACCACTCGTTATATTAGTTGTTCAGCTTTTTACTTTGTTCTTGTTTCATTGTTTTTTTTTACAAATAATAGAAAGTTTGCACATTTTGCTAATGATCCTGATTTCCATCATTTTGATTGCAGCCGTGTATCTCATGGTGATGGCCGTCATAGCACAGCGTACTTACTGCACATTCTCTATAATTCTGCACTGACAGCAGTGTCAGGTTTATGAGATCTGTCCAGAGAAAAATGTTAAATTAATTGGATCTTGTTGCATGTCAGCAATAATCTGTATACACTGCCAGTGACGAGCCGCCAGCTTTAGAGGAGCGGGAATGGGGCATTATCACAAATAAACAGCTGCCCTGACCAAAGAGAAGCACCCATACCAAAACCTCTGGCTGCTCGGAAATTACATAACTCCCATATTTGCTTTATATTTAGTTTATTCATTGGTAGAAATCATTTCCCTGCAGATTCAACATGTAATAAGATTATTCTGTCCTGAGTCCAGATGCAGAAATAAGTGAATTACTTGTCAAAAAAATTGCAGCTGCAATTTCTATTACTACCATCTGGGGAAAAATTACCAGCATTTTAGGATTAGATTATCACAGACTTTTGCAGAACTGGTGATTGCATCAAGATGTGGTAATTTCCTCCTGCATTTACTCGATGAATTCAGATTATAGCATTGGGTGCTAGTAGCCATCAAAGAGAGTCCCTAAAAAAGTGTCCACTATAAGGAGTCTCTATAAACAGTGCCACCCATAGAGGGTACCTACAAACAGTGCCACCCATAGAGGGTACCTACAAACAGTGCCACCCATGCAGAGTCTCTATAAACAGTGACAGCCATAGAGTCTCTATAAGCAGTGTCAGCCATAGAGAGTCTCTATAAGCAGTGTCAGCCATAGAGAGTCTCTATAAGCAGTGTCAGCCATAGAGAGTCTCTATAAACAGTGTCAGCCATAGAGAGTCTCTATAAACAGTGTCAGCCATAGAGAGTCTCCATAGACAGTGTCAGCCATAGAGAGTCTCCATAGACAGTGTCAGCCATAGTCTCCATAGACAGTGTCAGCCATAGAGAGTCTCTATAGACAGTGTCAGCCATAGAGAGTCTCTATAGACAGTGTCAGCTATAGAGAGTCTCTATAGGCATTGTCAGCCATAGAGTCTCTATAGACAGTGTCAGCCATAGAGAGTCTCTATAGACAGTGTCAGCCATAGAGAGTCTCTATAAATAGTGTCAGCCATAGAGAGTCTCTATAAACAGTGTCAGCCATAGAGAGTCTCTATAAACAGTGTCAGCCATAGAGTCTCTATAGACAGTGTCAGCCATAGAGAGTCTCTATAGACAGTGTCAGCCATAGAGAGTCTCTGTAAACAGTGTCAGCCATAGAGAGCCTCTGTAAACCGTGTCAGCCATAGAGAGCCTCTGTAAACAGTGTCAGCCATAGAGAGTCTCTGTAAACAGTGTCAGCCATAGAGAGTCTCTGTAAACAGTGTCAGCCATAGAGAGTCTCTGTAAACAGTGTCAGCCATAGAGAGTCTCTGTAAACAGTGTCAACCAGAGAGTCTCTGTAAACAGTGTCAGCCATAGAGAGTCTCTGTAAACAGTGTCAGCCATAGAGAGTCTCTGTAAACAGTGTCAGCCATAGAGAGTCTCTGTAAACAGTGTCAGCCATAGAGAGTCTCTGTAAACGGTGTCAGCCATAGAGAGTCTCTGTAAACGGTGTCAGCCATAGAGAGTCTCTGTAAACAGTGTCAGCCATAGAGAGTCTCTGTAAACAGTGTCAGCCATAGAGAGTCTCTGTAAACAGTGTCAGCCATAGAGAGTCTCTGTAAACAGTGTCAGCCATAGAGAGTCTCTGTAAACAGTGTCAGCCATAGAGAGTCTCTGTAAACAGTGTCAGCCATAGAGAGTCTCTGTAAACAGTGTCAGCCATAGAGAGTCTCCGTAAACAGTGTCAGCCATAGAGAGTCTCCATAGCCAGTGTCAGCCATAGAGAGTCTCCATAGCCAGTGTCAGCCATAGAGAGTCTCCATAGCCAGTGTCAGCCATAGAGAGTCTCCATAGCCAGTGTCAGCCGTAGAGAGTCTCCATAGCCAGTGTCAGCCGTAGAGAGTCTCCATAGCCAGTGTCAGCCATAGAGAGTCTCCATAGACAGTGTCAGCCATAGAGAGTCTCCATAGACAGTGTCAGCCATAGAGAGTCTCCATAGACAGTGTCAGCCATAGAGAGTCTCCATAGCCAGTGTCGGCCATAGAGAGTCTCCATAGCCAGTGTCGGCCATAGAGAGTCTCCATAGCCAGTGTCGGCCATAGAGAGTCTCCATAGCCAGTGTCGGCCATAGAGAGTCTCCATAGCCAGTGTCGGCCATAGAGAGTCTCCATAGCCAGTGTCGGCCATAGAGAGTCTCCATAGCCAGTGTCGGCCATAGAGAGTCTCCATAGCCAGTGTCGGCCATAGAGAGTCTCCATAGCCAGTGTCAGCCATAGAGAGTCTCCATAGACAGTGTCAGCCATAGAGAGTCTCTATAGACAGTGACAGCTATAGAGAGTGTCTCCTTTCAAAAAAGTGTTAAGCAGCATGAATTTCACCATTTTATTATCCTTTTTTCCGATTTATTTATAATTTTCCAGAAAAAAAAATGTAGAGAAAAAAAAAATTCTGTTCTTTTTTTTCTCCTTCCTCTTCCAGAAACCTTTTACATATTAACGTGTTGCTAAACACTATTCATTTAATAACTCTAATAACATACATCGTAACAATTACCATATATTTATTTCACAAATCACAACTAGGATTATAAGTGCACCCCATGACACCCAGCAAACCTAACAAGAAAAAGTATTTTACATACTATAGAAACTCATTCCATGATAGTGGTTCATTTAACCCCTTAGGAATTAAAGAGTTCATAGTAAAAATTGAAACAGCTTCTCTTTGCAGTAAGCGTCTTTTTACTACATCTGAATTGTCACCTACAACTTCTTCCAATATTAACCATCTAAGATCCGACACAACGTGTCTCATAGCAAAAAAGTGTTTACCCACACCTGTTTCACATTTCTTTCTGTCCCTGTTTCTTTTTGATTTTTTGATGATGTTCAGTTAATCTTATTTTTATAGCTCGACTAGATTGACCAATATACCCATACACGTGGACATTTTAACATATAAATAACATTTTGATCATTACAGGTATGATATCCATGATTTTTTATTTTATGACCCATAGAAGGATGGTTCATTTCTGGCCCTTTAATAATAGAAGAACAATTTTGCCAGGATAGACCAGGAATTGTACCATGCCTGCAGAGGTTAAGAAAAGTTTGTTTTGATTTTTTTAGGGGGGTTTAATATCAGCCCTAAGCAATTCTTGCTCAATTAATTTACCTTTTTTTATAAATAAATCTTGGGAGATCTTTAAAGAGGGATGCATATTTTTGATCATGTTTAAGAACATCTTAATACCTGCTGATAGTTGTTTTTTTAATGAGTTGCAAATGACAATCATAGGTGAAACTAAACATGATTTTATCATTTTTTTAGGTATTCTAAATTGTTCTGTATTTTGTTGTCCGATCTCATCACCAATGTTTCTAATCAATCCTTCTGGGTATCCTCTTTTCACAAATTAGCCGTTCTTTATGTTCATAATATTCCTCATCCGAGCTACAGATACATCTAGCTGTAATAAATTGTCCTTTAGGGAATCCTTTGAAACTTTGAGGGGCATGACAACTATCAAATCTAAGAATATTATTATTATGATCGGTTGGTTTCGAAAATAACGTGGTGCACAGACTACTGTCAGGTTTCCTAGAGACAAGTACGCCTAAATAGTGAATAGCATTAGGATCTATTTCAAGAGAAAATTAAATCAACTCATGATATGAATTAAGAAAATTCCTGAACAGACAATTCACTCTCAGATCCACCCCAAAGGAAAAAAACACATCATCAACATAACATGTCCATAATAAAATCTGTGAACTCCAGTCTGAATTATGTACAAAATTGTCTTAGAACGTTGATATATAAATGTTAACATAACTAGGGGCTACTGGTGACCCCATTGAGGAGCCCTACAACTGAAGAAAAAAATCATCCCCAAACCGAAAATAATTTTTAGTAAGAACAACATCAAGGAGGGAAAGAATGAAATCAATCAGTTTTTTATTGATGCGTCTTCACACAGTTTGTTCCGAATGGATGTAATTCCCTCGGCATATGGAATATTAGTGTAGAGGCTCTTTATATCTAGAGTACATAAAAATGTAACATTTGTAAGATCAAAATCAGATATTCGCTGTATGAATTCACCTGTATCGCGCAAGCAGTTGGGAAGACAGGTCACATTGTTCTGCAAACATGAATCAAAATAGATAGTTAATGGATAAAGTAAAGAATTAATCCCTTTTATGCCCTTTTGGTAATAAATATAATATAGGAACCCTTGGTAAGACTTTAAGGTCATCATTAATCACCCCATTCATGACAGCTTCATCCGACATATCAGAAAGATCACTCTGAAATGTATATGTGGGATCAGTATTCAGTTTCCTATACACATTGGCATCTGAAAGCTGGAAGACAGCCTCATCCACATATTGTAACAATAGATGTATCATTTTTAAGAAGGTTGATGGACTGTCTGTCAGTTTTATTATAATTACCATGATGCATCTTCTGACATGAATCCCATTTTTTTTCACAATTTCATTAGTAACAACATTTTGAAAAACCTCAAGCGTGGCAGATTTACTTCTAGTGCTGCGGGTATTTTGACCTCGTGGGTTTGGGATTTATCAGATTCAGAAAAGTTCATCTTCAATCTAATACTTTTGCACATTCTAAAAATATTGACCATGAAGTCAAATTTATCAACAGACTGTGTAGGGACAACATTTAAGCCTTTGTCAATTACATCAATTTCCCCTTTAGGTAGTTGTTTAGATGAAATATTAATAGTCAAGTTCTCTGTATCATTCTCTTCTTTTTTTTTTTCTACTTCTTTTTCTTTTTGGTGTTTTTTTTCCTTGTCTTTTCGTGGATTGTAATTGGATTCTCTGCTTGATTAATCTGTTTCTTCGCTTTGATCCTGGTCTTTACCAAAAAAAGTGATGATTTAGAGAATTTTCCTCCAAAACATAATGTCACGTGGTCATTTCTTCTGTTATTAAATTCATCAGACTCAGTTGTGAGTGTCCCGGTGCTGGAAAAATCCATGTGTGCACTCATATCCCTGACTCCAATATATTACCTTTCAAAAAATTTGGTTTTGAAAAGTTTCACTACAAATAGTGTCAGCCATAAAGAATCCCTATAAATGGTGCCACGCATAGAGAGTCCCTATAAACAGTGCCACTCATAAAGAGTCCCTATAAATAGTTCCACGCATAAAGAATCCCTATAAACAGTGTCACTCATAAAGAGTATTTATAAACAGTGCCACACATAGAGAGTCCCTATAAATAGTGCCACGCATAGAGAGTCCCTATAAATAGTGCCACGCATAGAAAGTCTCTATAAACAGTTCCACGTATAAAGAATCCCTATAAACAGTGCCACTCATAAAGAGTCCTTATAAACAGTACCATGCATAGAGTCCCTATAAAGAGTGCCACGCATAGATTGTACCTACAAACACTGTCAGCCATAGAGAGTCCCTATAAACAGTGCCACGCATAGAGAGTCCCTATAAATAGTGCCACGCATAGAGAGTCCCTATAAATAGTGCCACGCATAGAAAGTCTCTATAAACAGTTCCACGTATAAAGAATCCCTATAAACAGTGCCACTCATAAAGAGTCCTTATAAACAGTACCATGCATATACTCACTATAAAGAGTGCCACGCATAGATAGTACCTACAAACACTGTCAGCCATAGAGAGTCCCTATAAACAGTGCCACGCATAGAGAGTCCCTATAAATAGTGCCACGCATAGAAAGTCTCTATAAACAGTTCCACGTATAAAGAATCCCTATAAACAGTGCCACTCATAAAGAGTCCTTATAAACAGTACCATGCATATACTCACTATAAAGAGTGCCACGCATAGATAGTACCTACAAACACTGTCAGCCATAGAGAGTCCCTATAAACAGTGCCACGCATAGAGAGTCCCTATATACAGTGCTCTTCATGAAGTGTCCTTATAAATATAATTAATCAGCGAAAGCTTCATTAATACAGTATCAGACATGTAGTGTCCACACAGTGTCACCTCTAGTATTCTCATAATCAGTATCAGGCAGAGAGTGCTCCCATAATTGACCCAGGCAGTGCCCCATATACAGTGCCAGGCAGAGAGTGGTCCCATAATTGTGCCAGGTAGTGCCCCATATACAGTGCTAGGCAGAGAGTGCTTCCATAATTGTTCCAGGTAGTGCCCCATATACAGTGCCAGGCAGAGAGTGCTCCCATAATTGTTCCAGGTAGTGCCCCATATACAGTGCCAGGCAGAGAGTGGTCCCATATTTGTGCCAGGTAGTGCCCCATATACAGTGCCAGGCAGAGAGTGGTCCCATATTTGTGCCAGGTAGTGCCCCATATACAGTGCCAGGCAGAGAGTGCTCCCATAATTGTGCCAGGTAGTGCCCCATATACAGTGCCAGGCAGAGAGTGCTCCCATAATTGTGTCAGGTAGTGCCCCATATACAGTGCCAGACAGAGAGTGTTCCCATAATTGTGCCAGGTAGTGCCCCATATACAGTGCCAGGCAGAGTGCTCCCATAATTGTGTCAGGTAGTGCCCCATATACAGTGCCAGGCAGAGAGTGTTCCCATAACTGTGCCAGGTAGTGCCCCATATACAGTGCCAGGCAGAGAGTGGTCCCATAATTGTGTCCGAATAGTGAACTAATTAATTCATGGCTGATTGAATCATGTTTGGGCCTCAGGCTGAAGGATGTCTCACCGATTTTGTCCTTTCCTCACACAGTGTCGGACCTCACGGCTTCTCTGCTCCTTGCATGTCTCTTCTGCCATTTCTCAGACTGTCTGGTCCTCATCCCGAGCACCTGTAGCACAGGTGTGCGCTGTCTGTGCTCTCACAGCTGTCTCCCGGACCTGTATGACCTCTGCTGCTGCCCCTCCTGCTGCTGCACTAACACCTGCTGCGAGTTTCTGGATGTGTGTCGGCACACGGCCGAGTGTCTGGAGCTGGCCATGGAAATCTCCGCACTGTGCTACCACTGACTAACCCAGGTCATTGTCTGCTGACTGCTGTCATTATAGTGTCCGGCACAGCGCCGAACATGTGGCCATGTCTGGTACTGCAGCCTAGCCCAACATCTATAGAAATGAGATGCCGGGCCACGTCTGTACAGGCCACAGGCATCCAGGAAGCTGAGATATGAGGCATTGTACCAGGGTCCTCATACTGAGCACACATAGACAGTTATGTTTATGACAGTCTCTCTCCTGCCTGACAACCATGTAGACAGGTGTGCCAGCTGTCACCCTCCTGATCACTGTCTCTCTCCCTCTAGAAAGATGTGCCAGCTGTCACCCTCCTGACCACTGTCTCTCTCCCTCTAGAAAGATGTGCCAGCTGTCACCCTCCTGACCACTGTCTCTCTCCCTCTAGAAAGATGTGCCAGCTGTCACCCTCCTGACCACTGTCTCTCTCCCTCTAGAAAGATGTGCCAGCTGTCACCCTCCTGACCACTGTCTCTCTCCCTCTAGAAAGATGTGCCAGCTGTCACCCTCCTGACCACTGTCTCTCTCCCTCTAGAAAGATGTGCCAGCTGTCACCCTCCTGACCACTGTCTCTCTCCCTCTAGAAAGATGTGCCAGCTGTCACCCTCCTGATCACTGTCTCTCTCCCTCTAGAAAGATGTGCCAGCTGTCACCCTCCTGACCACTGTCTCTCTCCCTCTAGAAAGATGTGCCAGCTGTCTCCCTCCTGACCACTGTCTCTCTCCCTCTAGAAAGATGTGCCAGCTGTCTCCCTCCTGACCACTGTCTCTCTCCCTCTAGAAAGATGTGCCGCTGTCTCCCTCCTGACCACTGTCTCTCTCTCCCTCTAGACAAGTGTGCCCGATGTCTCCCTCCTGACCACGGTCTCTCTCCCTCTAGAAAGGTGTGCCTCCTGTCTCACTCCTGACCACGGTCTCTCTCCCTGTAGACAGGTGTGCCGCTGTCTCCCTCCTGACCACTGTTTCTCTCTCTGTAGACAGGGGCGCCGCTGTCTCCCTCCTGACCACTGTCTCTCTACCTGTAGACAGGTGTGCCCGCTGTCTCCCTCCTGACCACTGTCTCTCTCCCTGTTGACAGATGAGCTCGCTGTCTCCCTCCTGACCACTCTCTCTCTCCCTGTAGACAGGTGTGCCGCTGTCTGCCTCCTGACCACTGTCTCTCTCTCTCTCTGTAGACAGGTACACCGCTGTCTCCCTCCTGACCACTGTCTCTCTCCCTGTTGACAGGTGTGCCCACTGTCTCCCTTCTGACCACTGTCTCTCTCCCTGTAGACAGGTGTGCCGCTGTCTGCCTCCTGACCACTGTCTCTCTCCCTGTTGACAGGTGTGCCCACTGTCTCCCTCCTGACCACTGTCTCTCTCTCTGTAGACAGGTGTGCCGCTGTCTCCCTCCTGACCACTGTCGCTCTCCCTGTAGACAGGTGCGCCGCTGTCTCACTCCTGACCACTGTCTCTCTCCCTGTAGACAGGTGTGCCCACTGTCTTCCTCCTGACCACTGTCTCTCTCCCTGTAGACAGGTGCGCCGCTGTCTCCCTCCTGACCACTGTCTCTCTCCCTCTAGAAAGATGTGCCCACTGTCTCCCTCCTGACCACTGTCTCTCTCCCTGTAGACAGGTGTGCCCACTGTCTTCCTCCTGACCACTGTCTCTCTCCCTGTTGACAGGTGTGCCCACTGTCTCCCTCCTGACCACTGTCTCTCTCCCTGTAGGCAGGTGTGCCACTGTCTGCCTCCTGACCACTGTCTCTTTCCTTGTAGACAGTTGTGCCGCTGTCTCCCTCCTGACCACTGTCTCTCTCTCTGTAGACAGGTGTGCCAGCTGTCTCCCTCCTGACCACTGTCTCTCTCTCTGTAGACAGGTGTGCCAGCTGTCTCCCTCCTGACCACTGTCTCTCTCTCTGTAGACAGGTGTGCCAGCTGTCTCCCTCCTGACCACTGTCTCTCTCTCTGTAGACAGGTGTGCCAGCTGTCTCCCTCCTGACCACGGTCTCTCTCCCTCTAGAAAGGTGTGCCTCCTGTCTCACTCCTGACCACGGTCTCTCTCCCTGTAGACAGGTGTGCCACTGTCTCCCTCCTGACCACGGTCTCTCTCCCTGTAGACAGGTGTGCCGCTATCTGCCTCCTGACCACTGTCTCTCTCCCTGTAGACAGGTGTGCCGCTGTCTCCCTCCTGACCACGGTTTCTCTCCCTGTAGACAGGTGTGCCCGATGTCTCCCTCCTGACCACGGTCTCTCTCTCTCCCTCTAGTCAGGTGTGCCCACTGTCTCCCTCCTGACCACTGTCTCTCTCTCTGTAGACAGGTGTGCCAGCTGTCTCCCTCCTGACCACTGTCTCTCTCTCTGTAGACAGGTGTGCCCACTGTCTCCCTCCTGACCACTGTCTCTCTCCCTGTAGGCAGGTGTGCCGCTGTCTGCCTCCTGACCACGGTCTCTCTCTCTGTAGACAGGTGTGCCGCTATCTGCCTCCTGACCACTGTCTCTCTCCCTGTAGACAGGTGTGCCGCTGTCTCCCTCCTGACCACGGTTTCTCTCCCTGTAGACAGGTGTGCCCGATGTCTCCCTCCTGACCACGGTCTCTCTCTCTCCCTCTAGTCAGGTGTGCCCACTGTCTCCCTCCTGACCACTGTCTCTCTCTCTGTAGACAGGTGTGCCAGCTGTCTCCCTCCTGACCACTGTCTCTCTCTCTGTAGACAGGTGTGCCCACTGTCTCCCTCCTGACCACTGTCTCTCTCCCTGTAGGCAGGTGTGCCGCTGTCTGCCTCCTGACCACGGTCTCTCTCTCTGTAGACAGGTGTGCCGCTGTCTCCCTCCTGACCACTGTTTCTCTCTCTGTAGACAGGTGTGCCCACTGTCTCCCTCCTGACCACTGTCTCTCTCCCTGTTGACAGATGAGCTCGCTGTCTCCCTCCTGACCACTCTCTCTCTGTAGACAGGTACACCGCTGTCTCCCTCCTGACCACTGTCTCTCTCCCTGTAGACAGGTGTGCCGCTGTCTGCCTCCTGACCACTGTCTCTCTACCTGTAGACAGGTGTGCCCACTGTCTCCCTCCTGACCACTGTCTCTCTCCCTGTTGACAGGTGTGCCCACTGTCTCCCTCCTGACCACTGTCTCTCTCTCTGTAGACAGGTGTGCCGCTGTCTCCCTCCTGACCACTGTCTCTCTCCCTGTAGACAGGTGCGCCGCTGTCTCACTCCTGACCACTGTCTCTCTCCCTGTACACAGGTGTGCCCACTGTCTTCCTCCTGACCACTGTCTCTCTCCCTGTAGACAGGTGCGCCGCTGTCTCCCTCCTGACCACTGTCTCTCTCCCTCTAGAAAGATGTGCCCACTGTCTCCCTCCTGACCACTGTCTCTCTCCCTGTAGACAGGTGTGCCCACTGTCTTCCTCCTGACCACTGTCTCTCTCCCTGTTGACAGGTGTGCCCACTGTCTCCCTCCTGACCACTGTCTCTCTCCCTGTAGGCAGGTGTGCCACTGTCTGCCTCCTGACCACTGTCTCTTTCCTTGTAGACAGTTGTGCCGCTGTCTCCCTCCTGACCACTGTCTCTCTCTCTGTAGACAGGTGTGCCAGCTGTCTCCCTCCTGACCACTGTCTCTCTCTCTGTAGACAGGTGTGCCAGCTGTCTCCCTCCTGACCACTGTCTCTCTCTCTGTAGACAGGTGTGCCAGCTGTCTCCCTCCTGACCACTGTCTCTCTCTCTGTAGACAGGTGTGCCAGCTGTCTCCCTCCTGACCACGGTCTCTCTCCCTCTAGAAAGGTGTGCCTCCTGTCTCACTCCTGACCACGGTCTCTCTCCCTGTAGACAGGTGTGCCACTGTCTCCCTCCTGACCACGGTCTCTCTCCCTGTAGACAGGTGTGCCGCTATCTGCCTCCTGACCACTGTCTCTCTCCCTGTAGACAGGTGTGCCGCTATCTGCCTCCTGACCACGGTTTCTCTCCCTGTAGACAGGTGTGCCCGATGTCTCCCTCCTGACCACGGTCTCTCTCTCCCTCTAGTCAGGTGTGCCCACTGTCTCCCTCCTGACCACTGTCTCTCTCTCTGTAGACAGGTGTGCCAGCTGTCTCCCTCCTGACCACTGTCTCTCTCTCTGTAGACAGGTGTGCCCACTGTCTTCCTCCTGACCACTGTCTCTCTCCCTGTAGACAGGTGTGCCCACTGTCTCCCTCCTGACCACTGTCTCTCTCCCTGTAGGCAGGTGTGCCGCTGTCTGCCTCCTGACCACGGTCTCTCTCTCTGTAGACAGGTGTGCCGCTGTCTCCCTCCTGACCACTGTTTCTCTCTCTGTAGACAGGTGTGCCCACTGTCTCCCTCCTGACCACTGTCTCTCTCCCTGTAGACAGGTGCGCCGCTGTCTCCCTCCTGACCACTGTCTCTCTCCCTCTAGAAAGATGTGCCCACTGTCTCCCTCCTGACCACTGTCTCTCTCCCTGTAGACAGGTGTGCCCACTGTCTTCCTCCTGACCACTGTCTCTCTCCCTGTTGACAGGTGTGCCCACTGTCTCCCTCCTGACCACTGTCTCTCTCCCTGTAGGCAGGTGTGCCACTGTCTGCCTCCTGACCACTGTCTCTTTCCTTGTAGACAGTTGTGCCGCTGTCTCCCTCCTGACCACTGTCTCTCTCTCTGTAGACAGGTGTGCCAGCTGTCTCCCTCCTGACCACTGTCTCTCTCTCTGTAGACAGGTGTGCCAGCTGTCTCCCTCCTGACCACTGTCTCTCTCTCTGTAGACAGGTGTGCCAGCTGTCTCCCTCCTGACCACTGTCTCTCTCTCTGTAGACAGGTGTGCCATCTGTCTCCCTCCTGACCACGGTCTCTCTCCCTGTAGACAGGTGTGCCACTGTCTCCCTCCTGACCACGGTCTCTCTCCCTGTAGACAGGTGTGCCGCTATCTGCCTCCTGACCACGGTCTCTCTCCCTGTAGACAGGTGTGCCGCTATCTGCCTCCTGACCACTGTCTCTCTCCCTGTAGACAGGTGCGCCGCTGTCTCCCTCCTGACCACGGTTTCTCTCCCTGTAGACAGGTGTGCCCGATGTCTCCCTCCTGACCACGGTCTCTCTCTCCCTCTAGTCAGGTGTGCCCACTGTCTCCCTCCTGACCACTGTCTCTCTCTCTGTAGACAGGTGTGCCAGCTGTCTCCCTCCTGACCACTGTCTCTCTCTCTGTAGACAGGTGTGCCCACTGTCTTCCTCCTGACCACTGTCTCTCTCCCTGTAGACAGGTGTGCCCACTGTCTCCCTCCTGACCACTGTCTCTCTCCCTGTAGGCAGGTGTGCCGCTGTCTGCCTCCTGACCACGGTCTCTCTCTCTGTAGACAGGTGTGCCGCTGTCTCCCTCCTGACCACTGTTTCTCTCTCTGTAGACAGGGGCGCCGCTATCTCCCTCCTGACCACTGTCTCTCTACCTGTAGACAGGTGTGCCCGCTGTCTCCCTCCTGACCACTGTCTCTCTCCCTGTTGACAGATGAGCTCGCTGTCTCCCTCCTGACCACTCTCTCTCTCCCTGTAGACAGGTGTGCCGCTGTCTGCCTCCTGCCCACTGTCTCTCTCTCTCTCTGTAGACAGGTACGCCGCTGTCTCCCTCCTGACCACTGTCTCTCTCCCTGTTGACAGGTGTGCCCACTTTCTCCCTCCTGACCACTGTCTCTCTCCCTGTAGACAGGTGTGCCGCTGTCTGCCTCCTGACCACGGTCTCTCTCCCTGTAGACAGGTGTGCCGCTGTCTCCCTCCTGACCATGGTCTCTCTCCCTGTTGACAGGTGTGCCAGCTGTCTCCCTCCTGACCACTGTCTCTCTCCCTGTAGACAGGTGTGCCGCTGTCTCCCTCCTGACCACTGTCTCTCTCCCTGTAGACAGGTGTGCCCACTGTCTTCCTCCTGACCACTGTCTCTCTCCTTGTAGACAGGTGCGCCGCTGTCTCCCTCCTGACCACTGTCTCTCTCCCTGTAGACAGGTGTGCCCACTGTCTTCCTCCTGACCACTGTCTCTCTCCCTGTAGACAGGTGCGCCGCTGTCTCCCTCCTGACCACTGTCTCTCTCCCTCTAGAAAGATGTGCCCACTGTCTCCCTCCTGACCACTGTCTCTCTCCCTGTAGACAGGTGCGCCGCTGTCTCCCTCCTGACCACTGTCTCTCTCCCTGTAGACAGGTGTGCCCACTGTCTCCCTCCTGACCACTGTCTCTCTCCCTGTAGGCAGGTGTGCCACTGTCTGCCTCCTGACCACTGTCTCTTTCCTTGTAGACAGTTGTGCCGCTGTCTCCCTCCTGACCACTGTCTCTCTCTCTGTAGACAGGTGTGCCAGCTGTCTCCCTCCTGACCACTGTCTCTCTCTCTGTAGACAGGTGTGCCAGCTGTCTCCCTCCTGACCACTGTCTCTCTCTCTGTAGACAGGTGTGCCAGCTGTCTCCCTCCTGACCACTGTCTCTCTCTCTGTAGACAGGTGTGCCAGCTGTCTCCCTCCTGACCACGGTCTCTCTCCCTCTAGAAAGGTGTGCCTCCTGTCTCACTCCTGACCACTGTCTCTCTCCCTGTAGACAAGTGTGCCACTGTCTCCCTCCTGACCACGGTCTCTCTCCCTGTAGACAGGTGTGCCGCTATCTGCCTCCTGACCACTGTCTCTCTCCCTGTAGACAGGTGTGCCGCTGTCTCCCTCCTGACCACGGTTTCTCTCCCTGTAGACAGGTGTGCCCGCTGTCTCCCTCCTGACCACTGTCTCTCTCTCTGTAGACAGGTGTGCCAGCTGTCTCCCTCCTGACCACTGTCTCTCTCTCTGTAGACAGGTGTGCCCACTGTCTCCCTCCTGACCACTGTCTCTCTCCCTGTAGACAGGTGTGCCCACTGTCTTCCTCCTGACCACTGTCTCTCTCCCTGTAGACAGGTGTGCCCACTGTCTCCCTCCTGACCACTGTCTCTCTCCCTGTAGGCAGGTGTGCCGCTGTCTGCCTCCTGACCACGATCTCTCTCTCTGTAGACAGGTGTGCCGCTGTCTCCCTCCTGACCACTGTTTCTCTCTCTGTAGACAGGTGTGCGCACTGTCTCCCTCCTGACCACTGTCTCTCTCCCTGTTGACAGATGAGCTCGCTGTCTCCCTCCTGACCACTCTCTCTCTCTCTGTAGACAGGTACACCGCTGTCTCCCTCCTGACCACTGTCTCTCTCCCTGTTGACAGGTGTGCCCACTGTCTCCCTCCTGACCACTGTCTCTCTCCCTGTAGACAGGTGTGCCGCTGTCTGCCTCCTGACCACTGTCTCTCTCCCTGTTGACAGGTGTGCCCACTGTCTCCCTCCTGACCACTGTCTCTCTCTCTGTAGACAGGTGTGCCCACTGTCTCCCTCCTGACCACTGTCTCTCTCTCTGTAGACAGGTGTGCCGCTGTCTCCCTCCTGACCACTGTCTCTCTCCCTGTAGACAGGTGCGCCGCTGTCTCCCTCCTGACCACTGTCTCTCTCCCTGTAGACAGGTGTGCCCACTGTCTTCCTCCTGACCACTGTCTCTCTCCCTGTAGACAGGTGCGCCGCTGTCTCCCTCCTGACCACTGTCTCTCTCCCTCTAGAAAGATGTGCCCACTGTCTCCCTCCTGACCACTGTCTCTCTCCCTGTAGACAGGTGTGCCCACTGTCTTCCTCCTGACCACTGTCTCTCTCCCTGTTGACAGGTGTGCCCACTGTCTCCCTCCTGACCACTGTCTCTCTCCCTGTAGGCAGGTGTGCCACTGTCTGCCTCCTGACCACTGTCTCTTTCCTTGTAGACAGTTGTGCCGCTGTCTCCCTCCTGACCACTGTCTCTCTCTCTGTAGACAGGTGTGCCAGCTGTCTCCCTCCTGACCACTGTCTCTCTCTCTGTAGACAGGTGTGCCAGCTGTCTCCCTCCTGACCACTGTCTCTCTCTCTGTAGACAGGTGTGCCAGCTGTCTCCCTCCTGACCACTGTCTCTCTCTCTGTAGACAGGTGTGCCATCTGTCTCCCTCCTGACCACGGTCTCTCTCCCTCTAGAAAGGTGTGCCTCCTGTCTCACTCCTGACCACGGTCTCTCTCCCTGTAGACAGGTGTGCCACTGTCTCCCTCCTGACCACGGTCTCTCTCCCTGTAGACAGGTGTGCCGCTATCTGCCTCCTGACCACGGTCTCTCTCCCTGTAGACAGGTGTGCCGCTATCTGCCTCCTGACCACTGTCTCTCTCCCTGTAGACAGGTGCGCCGCTGTCTCCCTCCTGACCACGGTTTCTCTCCCTGTAGACAGGTGTGCCCGATGTCTCCCTCCTGACCACGGTCTCTCTCTCCCTCTAGTCAGGTGTGCCCACTGTCTCCCTCCTGACCACTGTCTCTCTGTCTGTAGACAGGTGTGCCAGCTGTCTCCCTCCTGACCACTGTCTCTCTCTCTGTAGACAGGTGTGCCCACTGTCTTCCTCCTGACCACTGTCTCTCTCCCTGTAGACAGGTGTGCCCACTGTCTCCCTCCTGACCACTGTCTCTCTCCCTGTAGGCAGGTGTGCCGCTGTCTGCCTCCTGACCACGGTCTCTCTCTCTGTAGACAGGTGTGCCGCTGTCTCCCTCCTGACCACTGTTTCTCTCTCTGTAGACAGGGGCGCCGCTATCTCCCTCCTGACCACTGTCTCTCTACCTGTAGACAGGTGTGCCCGCTGTCTCCCTCCTGACCACTGTCTCTCTCCCTGTTGACAGATGAGCTCGCTGTCTCCCTCCTGACCACTCTCTCTCTCCCTGTAGACAGGTGTGCCGCTGTCTGCCTCCTGCCCACTGTCTCTCTCTCTCTCTGTAGACAGGTACGCCGCTGTCTCCCTCCTGACCACTGTCTCTCTCCCTGTTGACAGGTGTGCCCACTTTCTCCCTCCTGACCACTGTCTCTCTCCCTGTAGACAGGTGTGCCGCTGTCTGCCTCCTGACCACGGTCTCTCTCCCTGTAGACAGGTGTGCCGCTGTCTCCCTCCTGACCATGGTCTCTCTCCCTGTTGACAGGTGTGCCAGCTGTCTCCCTCCTGACCACTGTCTCTCTCCCTGTAGACAGGTGTGCCGCTGTCTCCCTCCTGACCACTGTCTCTCTCCCTGTAGACAGGTGTGCCCACTGTCTTCCTCCTGACCACTGTCTCTCTCCCTGTAGACAGGTGCGCCGCTGTCTCCCTCCTGACCACTGTCTCTCTCCCTGTAGACAGGTGTGCCCACTGTCTTCCTCCTGACCACTGTCTCTCTCCCTGTAGACAGGTGCGCCGCTGTCTCCCTCCTGACCACTGTCTCTCTCCCTCTAGAAAGATGTGCCCACTGTCTCCCTCCTGACCACTGTCTCTCTCCCTGTAGACAGGTGCGCCGCTGTCTCCCTCCTGACCACTGTCTCTCTCCCTGTAGACAGGTGTGCCCACTGTCTTCCTCCTGACCACTGTCTCTCTCCCTGTTGACAGGTGTGCCCACTGTCTCCCTCCTGACCACTGTCTCTCTCCCTGTAGGCAGGTGTGCCACTGTCTGCCTCCTGACCACTGTCTCTTTCCTTGTAGACAGTTGTGCCGCTGTCTCCCTCCTGACCACTGTCTCTCTCTCTGTAGACAGGTGTGCCAGCTGTCTCCCTCCTGACCACTGTCTCTCTCCCTGTAGGCAGGTGTGCCACTGTCTGCCTCCTGACCACTGTCTCTTTCCTTGTAGACAGTTGTGCCGCTGTCTCCCTCCTGACCACTGTCTCTCTCTCTGTAGACAGGTGTGCCAGCTGTCTCCCTCCTGACCACTGTCTCTCTCTCTGTAGACAGGTGTGCCAGCTGTCTCCCTCCTGACCACTGTCTCTCTCTCTGTAGACAGGTGTGCCAGCTGTCTCCCTCCTGACCACTGTCTCTCTCTCTGTAGACAGGTGTGCCAGCTGTCTCCCTCCTGACCACGGTCTCTCTCCCTCTAGAAAGGTGTGCCTCCTGTCTCACTCCTGACCACTGTCTCTCTCCCTGTAGACAAGTGTGCCACTGTCTCCCTCCTGACCACGGTCTCTCTCCCTGTAGACAGGTGTGCCGCTATCTGCCTCCTAACCACTGTCTCTCTCCCTGTAGACAGGTGTGCCGCTGTCTCCCTCCTGACCACGGTTTCTCTCCCTGTAGACAGGTGTGCCCGCTGTCTCCCTCCTGACCACTGTCTCTCTCTCTGTAGACAGGTGTGCCAGTTGTCTCCCTCCTGACCACTGTCTCTCTCTCTGTAGACAGGTGTGCCCACTGTCTCCCTCCTGACCACTGTCTCTCTCCCTGTAGACAGGTGTGCCCACTGTCTTCCTCCTGACCACTGTCTCTCTCCCTGTAGACAGGTGTGCCCACTGTCTCCCTCCTGACCACTGTCTCTCTCCCTGTAGGCAGGTGTGCCGCTGTCTGCCTCCTGACCACGGTCTCTCTCTCTGTAGAAAGGTGTGCCGCTGTCTCCCTCCTGACCACTGTTTCTCTCTCTGTAGACAGGGGCACCGCTGTCTCCCTCCTGACCACTGTCTCTCTACCTGTAGACAGGTGTGCCCGCTGTCTCCCTCCTGACCACTGTCTCTCTCCCTGTTGACAGATGAGCTCGCTGTCTCCCTCCTGACCACTCTCTCTCTCCCTGTAGACAGGTGTGCCGCTGTCTGCCTCCTGCCCACTGTCTCTCTCTCTCTCTGTAGACAGGTACGCCGCTGTCTCCCTCCTGACCACTGTCTCTCTCCCTGTTGACAGGTGTGCCCACTTTCTCCCTCCTGACCACTGTCTCTCTCCTTGTAGACAGGTGTGCCGCTGTCTCCCTCCTGACCATGGTCTCTCTCCCTGTTGACAGGTGTGCCAGCTGTCTCCCTCCTGACCACTGTCTCTCTCCCTGTAGACAGGTGTGCCGCTGTCTCCCTCCTGACCACTGTCTCTCTCCCTGTAGACAGGTGTGCCCACTGTCTTCCTCCTGACCACTGTCTCTCTCCCTGTAGACAGGTGCGCCGCTGTTTCCCTCCTGACCACTGTCTCTCTCCCTGTAGACAGGTGTGCCCACTGTCTTCCTCCTGACCACTGTCTCTCTCCCTGTAGACAGGTGCGCCGCTGTCTCCCTCCTGACCACTGTCTCTCTCCCTCTAGAAAGATGTGCCCACTGTCTCCCTCCTGACCACTGTCTCTCTCCCTGTAGACAGGTGCGCCGCTGTCTCCCTCCTGACCACTGTCTCTCTCCCTCTAGAAAGATGTGCCCACTGTCTCCCTCCTGACCACTGTCTCTCTCCCTGTAGACAGGTGTGCCCACTGTCTCCCTCCTGACCACTGTCTCTCTCCCTCTAGTCAGGTGTGCCCACTGTCTTCCTCCTGACCACTGTCTCTCTCCCTGTTGACAGGTGTGCCCACTGTCTCCCTCCTGACCACTGTCTCTCTCCCTGTAGGCAGGTGTGCCGCTGTCTCCCTCCTGACCACTGTCTCTCTCCCTGTTGACAGGTGTGCCCACTGTCTCTCTCCCTGTAGACAGGTGTGCCCACTGTCTCCCTCCTGACCACTGTCTCTCTCCCTGTAGACAGGTGTGCCCACTGTCTTCCTCCTGACCACTGTCTCTCTCCCTATTGACAGGTGTGCCCACTGTCTCCCTCCTGACCACTGTCTCTCTCTCTGTAGACAGGTGTGCCAGCTGTCTCCCTCCTGACCACTGTCTCTCTCCCTGTTGACAGATGAGCTCGCTGTCTCCCTCCTGACCACTCTCTCTCTCCCTGTAGACAGGTGTGCCGCTGTCTGCCTCCTGCCCACTGTCTCTCTCTCTCTCTGTAGACAGGTACGCCGCTGTCTCCCTCCTGACCACTGTCTCTCTCCCTGTTGACAGGTGTGCCGACTGTCTCCCTCCTGACCACTGTCTCTCTCCCTGTAGACAGGTGTGCCGCTGTCTGCCTCCTGACCACGGTCTCTCTCTCTGTAGACAGGTGTGCCGCTGTCTCCCTCCTGACCACTGTCTCTCTCCCTGTAGACAGGTGTGCCAACTGTCTTCCTCCTGACCACTGTCTCTCTCCCTGTAGACAGGTGCGCCGCTGTCTCCCTCCTGACCACTGTCTCTCTCCCTGTAGACAGGTGTGCCGCTGTCTCCCTCCTGACCACTGTCTCTCTCCCTGTAGACAGGTGTGCCCACTGTCTTCCTCCTGACCACTGTCTCTCTCCCTGTAGACAGGTGTG
This sequence comes from Phyllobates terribilis, assembly GCF_046119375.1. Classification (NCBI taxonomy): domain Eukaryota; kingdom Metazoa; phylum Chordata; class Amphibia; order Anura; family Dendrobatidae; genus Phyllobates; species Phyllobates terribilis. The sequence goes on along the minus strand of NW_027362767.1, from coordinate 257,708,350 downwards.
CCGCTGTCTCCCTCCTGACCACTGTCTCTCTCCCTGTAGACAGGTGTGCCCACTGTCTTTCTCCTGACCACTGTCTCTCTCCCTGTAGACAGGTGCGCCGCTGTCTCCCTCCTGACCACTGTCTCTCTCTCTGTAGACAGGTGTGCCCACTGTCTCCCTCCTGACCACTGTCTCTCTCCCTGTAGACAGGTGTGCCGCTGTCTGCCTCCTGACCACGGTCTCTCTCTCTGTAGACAGGTGTGCCGCTGTCTCCCTCCTGACCACTGTCTCTCTCCCTGTAGACAGGTGTGCCCACTTTCTTCCTCCTGACCACTGTCTCTCTCCCTGTAGACAGGTGCGCCGCTGTCTCCCTCCTGACCACTGTCTCTCTCCCTCTAGAAAGATGTGCCCACTGTCTCCCTCCTGACCACTGTCTCTCTCCCTGTAGACAGGTGTGCCCACTGTCTCCCTCCTGACCACTGTCTCTCTCCCTGTAGACAGGTGTGCCCACTGTCTTCCTCCTGACCACTGTCTCTCTCCCTGTTGACAGGTGTGCCCACTGTCTCCCTCCTGACCACTGTCTCTCTCCCTGTAGGCAGGTGTGCCACTGTCTGCCTCCTGACCACTGTCTCTTTCCTTGTAGACAGTTGTGCCGCTGTCTCCCTCCTGACCACTGTCTCTCTCTCTGTAGACAGGTGCGCCGCTGTCTCCCTCCTGACCACGGTCTCTCTCTCTGTAGACAGGTGTGCCAGCTGTCTCCCTCCTGACCACTGTCTCTCTCTCTATAGACAGGTGCGCCGCTGTCTCCCTCCTGACCACTGTCTCTCTCCCTGTAGACAGGTGTGCCTCCTGTCTCCCTCCTGACCACGGTCTCTCTCTCAGTAGACAGGTGCGCCGCTGTCTCCCTCCTGACCACTGTCTCTCTCCCTGTAGACAGGTGCGCCGCTGTCTGCCTCCTGACCACGGTCTCTCTCTCCCTGTAGACAGGTGTGCCGCTGTCTCCCTCCTGACCACTGTCTCTCTCCCTGTAGACAGGTGTGCCCGCTGTCTCCCTCCTGACCACTGTCTCTCTCCCTGTAGACAGGTGTGCCAGCTGTCACCCTCCTGACCACTGTCCCTCTCCCTGTAGACAGGTGTGCCAGCTGTCTCCCTCCTGACCACTGTCTCTCTCCCTGTAGACAGGTGCGCCGCTGTCTCCCTCCTGACCACTGTCTCTCTCTCTGTAGACAGGTGTGCCGCTGTCTCCCTCCTGACCACTGTCTCTCTCCCTGTAGACAGGTGTGCCGCTGTCTCCCTCCTGACCACTGTCTCTCTCCCTGTAGACAGGTGTGCCACTGTCTCCCTCCTGACCACTGTCTCTCTCTCTGTAGACAGGTGTGCCAGCTGTCTCCCTCCTGACCACTGTCTCTCTCTCTGTAGACAGGTGCACCGCTGTCTCCCTCCTGACCACTGTCTCTCTCCCTGTAGACAGGTGTGCCTCCTGTCTCCCTCCTGACCACGGTCTCTCTCTCAGTAGACAGGTGTGCCGCTGTCTCCCTCCTGACCACTGTCTCTCTCCCTGTAGACAGGTGCGCCGCTGTCTCCCTCCTGACCACTGTCCCTCTCCCTGTAGACAGGTGTGCCAGCTGTCTCCCTCCTGACCACTGTCTCCCTCCCTGTAGACAGGTGCGCCGCTGTCTCCCTCCTGACCACTGTCTCTCTCCCTGTAGACAGGTGTGCCGCTGTCTCCCTCCTGACCACTGTCTCTCTCCCTGTAGACAGGTGTGCCGCTGTCTCCCTCCTGACCACTGTCTCTCTCCCTGTAGACAGGTGTGCCACTGTCTCCCTCCTGACCACTATCTCTCTCCCTGTAGACAGGTGTGCCGCTGTCTCCCTCCTGACCACTGTCTCTCTCCCTGTAGACAGGTGTGCCACTGTCTCCCTCCTGACCACTGTCCCTCTCCCTGTAGACAGGTGTGCCAGCTGTCTCCCTCCTGACCACTGTCTCTCTCCCTGTAGACAGGTGTGCCCACTGTCTTCCTCCTGACCACTGTCTCTCTCCCTGTAGACAGGTGTGCCGCTGTCTCCCTCCTGACCACTGTCTCTCTCCCTGTAGACAGGTGTGCCCACTGTCTTTCTCCTGACCACTGTCTCTCTCCCTGTAGACAGGTGCGCCGCTGTCTCCCTCCTGACCACTGTCTCTCTCTCTGTAGACAGGTGTGCCCACTGTCTCCCTCCTGACCACTGTCTCTCTCCCTGTAGACAGGTGTGCCGCTGTCTGCCTCCTGACCACGGTCTCTCTCTCTGTAGACAGGTGTGCCGCTGTCTCCCTCCTGACCACTGTCTCTCTCCCTGTAGACAGGTGTGCCCACTTTCTTCCTCCTGACCACTGTCTCTCTCCCTGTAGACAGGTGCGCTGCTGTCTCCCTCCTGACCACTGTCTCTCTCCCTGTAGACAGGTGTGCCCACTGTCTTCCTCCTGACCACTGTCTCTCTCCCTGTAGACAGGTGCGCCAGCTGTCTCCCTCCTGACCACTGTCTCTCTCCCTGTAGACAGGTGTGCCACTGTCTCCCTCCTGACCACTGTCTCTCTCCCTGTAGACAGGTGTGCCACTGTCTTCCTCCTGACCACTGTCTCTCTCCCTGTTGACAGGTGTGCCCACTGTCTCCCTCCTGACCACTGTCTCTCTCCCTGTAGGCAGGTGTGCCACTGTCTGCCTCCTGACCACTGTCTCTTTCCTTGTAGACAGTTGTGCCGCTGTCTCCCTCCTGACCACTGTCTCTCTCTCTGTAGACAGGTGTGCCAGCTGTCTCCCTCCTGACCACTGTCTCTCTCCCTGTAGACAGGTGTGCCACTGTCTCCCTCCTGACCACTGTCTCTCTCTCTGTAGACAGGTGCGCCGCTGTCTCCCTCCTGACCACGGTCTCTCTCTCTGTAGACAGGTGTGCCAGCTGTCTCCCTCCTGACCACTGTCTCTCTCTCTATAGACAGGTGCGCCGCTGTCTCCCTCCTGACCACTGTCTCTCTCCCTGTAGACAGGTGTGCCTCCTGTCTCCCTCCTGACCACGGTCTCTCTCTCAGTAGACAGGTGCGCCGCTGTCTCCCTCCTGACCACTGTCTCTCTCCCTGTAGACAGGTGCGCCGCTGTCTGCCTCCTGACCACGGTCTCTCTCTCCCTGTAGACAGGTGTGCCGCTGTCTCCCTCCTGACCACTGTCTCTCTCCCTGTAGACAGGTGTGCCCGCTGTCTCCCTCCTGACCACTGTCTCTCTCCCTGTAGACAGGTGTGCCAGCTGTCACCCTCCTGACCACTGTCCCTCTCCCTGTAGACAGGTGTGCCAGCTGTCTCCCTCCTGACCACTGTCTCTCTCCCTGTAGACAGGTGCGCCGCTGTCTCCCTCCTGACCACTGTCTCTCTCTCTGTAGACAGGTGTGCCGCTGTCTCCCTCCTGACCACTGTCTCTCTCCCTGTAGACAGGTGTGCCGCTGTCTCCCTCCTGACCACTGTCTCTCTCCCTGTAGACAGGTGTGCCACTGTCTCCCTCCTGACCACTGTCTCTCTCTCTGTAGACAGGTGTGCCAGCTGTCTCCCTCCTGACCACTGTCTCTCTCTCTGTAGACAGGTGCACCGCTGTCTCCCTCCTGACCACTGTCTCTCTCCCTGTAGACAGGTGTGCCTCCTGTCTCCCTCCTGACCACGGTCTCTCTCTCAGTAGACAGGTGTGCCGCTGTCTCCCTCCTGACCACTGTCTCTCTCCCTGTAGACAGGTGCGCCGCTCTCTCCCTCCTGACCACTGTCCCTCTCCCTGTAGACAGGTGTGCCAGCTGTCTCCCTCCTGACCACTGTCTCTCTCCCTGTAGACAGGTGCGCCGCTGTCTCCCTCCTGACCACTGTCTCTCTCCCTGTAGACAGGTGTGCCGCTGTCTCCCTCCTGACCACTGTCTCTCTCCCTGTAGACAGGTGTGCCGCTGTCTCCCTCCTGACCACTGTCTCTCTCCCTGTAGACAGGTGTGCCACTGTCTCCCTCCTGACCACTGTCTCTCTCTCTGTAGACAGGTGTGCCAGCTGTCTCCCTCCTGACCACTGTCTCTCTCTCTGTAGACAGGTGCACCGCTGTCTCCCTCCTGACCACTGTCTCTCTCCCTGTAGACAGGTGTGCCTCCTGTCTCCCTCCTGACCACGGTCTCTCTCTCAGTAGACAGGTGTGCCGCTGTCTCCCTCCTGACCACTGTCTCTCTCCCTGTAGACAGGTGTGCCCACTGTCTCCCTCCTGACCACTGTCTCTCTCTCTGTAGACAGGTGCACCGCTGTCTCCCTCCTGACCACTGTCTCTCTCCCTGTAGACAGGTGTGCCTCCTGTCTCCCTCCTGACCACGGTCTCTCTCTCAGTAGACAGGTGTGCCGCTGTCTCCCTCCTGACCACTGTCTCTCTCCCTGTAGACAGGTGCGCCGCTGTCTGCCTCCTGACCACGGTCTCTCTCTCCCTGTAGACAGGTGCGCCGCTGTCTCCCTCCTGACCACTGTCTCTCTCCCTGTAGACAGGTGTGCCCGCTGTCTCCCTCCTGACCACTGTCTCTCTCCCTGTAGACAGGTGTGCCTGTTGTCTCCCTCCTGACCACTATCTCTCTCCCTGTTGACAGGTGTGCCAGCTGTCACCCTCCTGACCACTGTCCCTCTCCCTGTAGACAGGTGTGCCAGCTGTCTCCCTCCTGACCACTGTCTCTCTCCCTGTAGACAGGTGCGCCGCTGTCTCCCTCCTGACCACTGTCTCTCTCTCTGTAGACAGGTGCACGCTCTGTCTGCCTCCTGACCACGGTCTCTCTCTCCCTGTAGACAGGTGTGCCCACTGTCTCCCTCCTGACCACTGTCTCTCTCCCTGTAGACAGGTGTGCCCGCTGTCTCCCTCCTGACCACTGTCTCTCTCCCTGTAGACAGGTGTGCCGCTGTCTTCCTCCTGACCACTGTCTCTCTCCCTGTAGACAGGTGCGCCGCTGTCTCCCTCCTGACCACTGTCTCTCTCCCTGTAGACAGGTGTGCCCGCTGTCTCCCTCCTGACCACTGTCTCTCTCCCTGTAGACAGGTGTGCCAGCTGTCACCCTCCTGACCACTGTCCCTCTCCCTGTAGACAGGTGTGCCAGCTGTCTCCCTCCTGACCACTGTCTCTCTCCCTGTAGACAGGTGCGCCGCTGTCTCCCTCCTGACCACTGTCTCTCTCTCTGTAGACAGGTGTGCCGCTGTCTCCCTCCTGACCACTGTCTCTCTCCCTGTAGACAGGTGTGCCGCTGTCTCCCTCCTGACCACTGTCTCTCTCCCTGTAGACAGGTGTGCCACTGTCTCCCTCCTGACCACTGTCTCTCTCTCTGTAGACAGGTGTGCCAGCTGTCTCCCTCCTGACCACTGTCTCTCTCTCTGTAGACAGGTGCACCGCTGTCTCCCTCCTGACCACTGTCTCTCTCCCTGTAGACAGGTGTGCCTCCTGTCTCCCTCCTGACCACGGTCTCTCTCTCAGTAGACAGGTGTGCCGCTGTCTCCCTCCTGACCACTGTGTCTCTCCCTGTAGACAGGTGCGCCGCTGTCTCCCTCCTGACCACTGTCCCTCTCCCTGTAGACAGGTGTGCCAGCTGTCTCCCTCCTGACCACTGTCTCTCTCCCTGTAGACAGGTGCGCCGCTGTCTCCCTCCTGACCACTGTCTCTCTCCCTGTAGACAGGTGTGCCGCTGTCTCCCTCCTGACCACTGTCTCTCTCCCTGTAGACAGGTGTGCCGCTGTCTCCCTCCTGACCACTGTCTCTCTCCCTGTAGACAGGTGTGCCACTGTCTCCCTCCTGACCACTGTCTCTCTCCCTGTAGACAGGTGTGCCGCTGTCTCCCTCCTGACCACTGTCTCTCTCCCTGTAGACAGGTGTGCCACTGTCTCCCTCCTGACCACTGTCCCTCTCCCTGTAGACAGGTGTGCCAGCTGTCTCCCTCCTGACCACTGTCTCTCTCCCTGTAGACAGGTGTGCCCACTGTCTTCCTCCTGACCACTGTCTCTCTCCCTGTAGACAGGTGTGCCGCTGTCTCCCTCCTGACCACTGTCTCTCTCCCTGTAGACAGGTGTGCCCACTGTCTTTCTCCTGACCACTGTCTCTCTCCCTGTAGACAGGTGCGCCGCTGTCTCCCTCCTGACCACTGTCTCTCTCTCTGTAGACAGGTGTGCCCACTGTCTCCCTCCTGACCACTGTCTCTCTCCCTGTAGACAGGTGTGCCGCTGTCTGCCTCCTGACCACGGTCTCTCTCTCTGTAGACAGGTGTGCCGCTGTCTCCCTCCTGACCACTGTCTCTCTCCCTGTAGACAGGTGTGCCCACTTTCTTCCTCCTGACCACTGTCTCTCTCCCTGTAGACAGGTGCGCTGCTGTCTCCCTCCTGACCACTGTCTCTCTCCCTGTAGACAGGTGTGCCCACTGTCTTCCTCCTGACCACTGTCTCTCTCCCTGTAGACAGGTGCGCCAGCTGTCTCCCTCCTGACCACTGTCTCTCTCCCTGTAGACAGGTGTGCCACTGTCTCCCTCCTGACCACTGTCTCTCTCCCTGTAGACAGGTGTGCCACTGTCTTCCTCCTGACCACTGTCTCTCTCCCTGTTGACAGGTGTGCCCACTGTCTCCCTCCTGACCACTGTCTCTCTCCCTGTAGGCAGGTGTGCCACTGTCTGCCTCCTGACCACTGTCTCTTTCCTTGTAGACAGTTGTGCCGCTGTCTCCCTCCTGACCACTGTCTCTCTCTCTGTAGACAGGTGTGCCAGCTGTCTCCCTCCTGACCACTGTCTCTCTCCCTGTAGACAGGTGTGCCACTGTCTCCCTCCTGACCACTGTCTCTCTCTCTGTAGACAGGTGCGCCGCTGTCTCCCTCCTGACCACGGTCTCTCTCTCTGTAGACAGGTGTGCCAGCTGTCTCCCTCCTGACCACTGTCTCTCTCTCTATAGACAGGTGCGCCGCTGTCTCCCTCCTGACCACTGTCTCTCTCCCTGTAGACAGGTGTGCCTCCTGTCTCCCTCCTGACCACGGTCTCTCTCTCAGTAGACAGGTGCGCCGCTGTCTCCCTCCTGACCACTGTCTCTCTCCCTGTAGACAGGTGCGCCGCTGTCTGCCTCCTGAACACGGTCTCTCTCTCCCTGTAGACAGGTGTGCCGCTGTCTCCCTCCTGACCACTGTCTCTCTCCCTGTGGACAGGTGTGCCCGCTGTCTCCCTCCTGACCACTGTCTCTCTCCCTGTAGACAGGTGTGCCAGCTGTCACCCTCCTGACCACTGTCCCTCTCCCTGTAGACAGGTGTGCCAGCTGTCTCCCTCCTGACCACTGTCTCTCTCCCTGTAGACAGGTGCGCCGCTGTCTCCCTCCTGACCACTGTCTCTCTCTCTGTAGACAGGTGTGCCGCTGTCTCCCTCCTGACCACTGTCTCTCTCCCTGTAGACAGGTGTGCCGCTGTCTCCCTCCTGACCACTGTCTCTCTCCCTGTAGACAGGTGTGCCACTGTCTCCCTCCTGACCACTGTCTCTCTCTCTGTAGACAGGTGCACCGCTGTCTCCCTCCTGACCACTGTCTCTCTCCCTGTAGACAGGTGTGCCTCCTGTCTCCCTCATGACCACGGTCTCTCTCTCAGTAGACAGGTGTGCCGCTGTCTCCCTCCTGACCACTGTCTCTCTCCCTGTAGACAGGTGCGCCGCTCTCTCCCTCCTGACCACTGTCCCTCTCCCTGTAGACAGGTGTGCCAGCTGTCTCCCTCCTGACCACTGTCTCTCTCCCTGTAGACAGGTGCGCCGCTGTCTCCCTCCTGACCACTGTCTCTCTCCCTGTAGACAGGTGTGCCGCTGTCTCCCTCCTGACCACTGTCTCTCTCCCTGTAGACAGGTGTGCCGCTGTCTCCCTCCTGACCACTGTCTCTCTCCCTGTAGACAGGTGTGCCACTGTCTCCCTCCTGACCACTGTCTCTCTCTCTGTAGACAGGTGTGCCAGCTGTCTCCCTCCTGACCACTGTCTCTCTCTCTGTAGACAGGTGCACCGCTGTCTCCCTCCTGACCACTGTCTCTCTCCCTGTAGACAGGTGTGCCTCCTGTCTCCCTCCTGACCACGGTCTCTCTCTCAGTAGACAGGTGTGCCGCTGTCTCCCTCCTGACCACTGTCTCTCTCCCTGTAGACAGGTGCGCCGCTGTCTCCCTCCTGACCACTGTCTCTCTCCCTGTAGACAGGTGTGCCCACTGTCTCCCTCCTGACCACTGTCTCTCTCTCTGTAGACAGGTGCACCGCTGTCTCCCTCCTGACCACTGTCTCTCTCCCTGTAGACAGGTGTGCCTCCTGTCTCCCTCCTGACCACGGTCTCTCTCTCAGTAGACAGGTGTGCCGCTGTCTCCCTCCTGACCACTGTCTCTCTCCCTGTAGACAGGTGCGCCGCTGTCTGCCTCCTGACCACGGTCTCTCTCTCCCTGTAGACAGGTGCGCCGCTGTCTCCCTCCTGACCACTGTCTCTCTCCCTGTAGACAGGTGTGCCCGCTGTCTCCCTCCTGACCACTGTCTCTCTCCCTGTAGACAGGTGTGCCTGCTGTCTCCCTCCTGACCACTATCTCTCTCCCTGTTGACAGGTGTGCCAGCTGTCACCCTCCTGACCACTGTCCCTCTCCCTGTAGAGAGGTGTGCCAGCTGTCTCCCTCCTGACCACTGTCTCTCTCCCTGTAGACAGGTGCGCCGCTGTCTCCCTCCTGACCACTGTCTCTCTCTCTGTAGACAGGTGCACGCTCTGTCTGCCTCCTGACCACGGTCTCTCTCTCCCTGTAGACAGGTGTGCCCACTGTCTCCCTCCTGACCACTGTCTCTCTCCCTGTAGACAGGTGTGCCCGCTGTCTCCCTCCTGACCACTGTCTCTCTCCCTGTAGACAGGTGTGCCGCTGTCTTCCTCCTGACCACTGTCTCTCTCCCTGTAGACAGGTGCGCCGCTATCTTCCTCCTGACCACTGTCTCTCTCCCTGTAGACAGGTGTGCTCGCTGTCTCACTCCTGACCACTGTCTCTCTCCCTGTAGACAGGTGCGCCGCTGTCTTCCTCCTGACCACTGTCTCTCTCCCTGTAGACAGGTGTGCTCGCTGTCTCACTCCTGACCACTGTCTCTCTCCCTGTAGACAGGTGTGCCAGTTGTCTCCCTCCTGACCACTGTCTCTCTCCCTATTGACAGATGTGCCCTCTGTCTCCCTACTGACCACTGTCTCTCTCCCTGTTGACAGATGTGCCCACTGTCTCCCTCCTGACCACTGTCTCTCTCCCTGTAGACAGGTGTGCCCGCTGTCTCCTGGCTGTCCTGTTTTGTGAGGTCTCCGTCATTTGCTCTACAGTCCTCGGGTGTTTAAGCTGCGGACTTTGCAGTGATGGTGTCATGTGTGGGTCATTGTGCCCCAGTGGATTAATGTGTGCCCGATTGTTGCCTTGTGAGCCTGGTTGTGCCATACTGGACGAGGGCTGCCGCTCATCAGACTGCCTGGACATCTGCCTGGAGTGCTGTTCCCTCTGCTTCCCGTCCTGAATGAAGACTTTGCAGCTCCACTAATTCCCAGATGGAGTGACTCCGGGAGCAGACTGGTAGAGATGCATACTGTGCCCGATGCCTGTACCCACGTGTCAATAAAGCTGCTATGACTCCTGTGTATACTGGCACTTGTCATATCTTCATCACTGTTTATTCACCAGGGGGCAGCACTGCAGGGTATCCTGAGAAACTGCATACCATGAATTACTACCCACGACAGGCGTAACTATAGGAGTAACAACTTAGTCCATCGTACAGCAGGTGCTACTCCACCTGACAGGTACATTTATAGGTGAGACTATTGAAAAAGTTCTCTACCCTTTAAGGGTTTTTTTCATGATGAAAGTTCATTTTAATCAATAGATCTTGGAATAATAATATGGTCTGACCATACCACAGCTCCTGGGCAGGGGGGGGGACACAAAAGAGTATACAGAGAGGACAGCAGCAGGGATTCGCAGCTGATTCTTTCTTTGAAGTAAAACATTTTTTAAAAACAGGAAGTAAAATGTTTTACCTCTAAGAAAGAATTATTTACGATCCCTTGCTGTTATGTCTGTATACTCTTTTGTGTCCCCCCCACCCAGGAGATGTGGTATTATCAGACCATGTTCCTGTATGGTCATTACCCAGTACACAGCAGGGGCACATTTATAACATTATCTCATCACAGGGACATTTTTTAACCCCTTAGCGACCGCTGATAGGCTTTTTAATGGCGCTGAGGAATAAGAGTGTAGCGCCACCCCACGGCCGAATTTCCAGCAGGTGTCAGCTGTATATGACATCCGCAGTATCAGCCCCGGCTGGTTTTGAACCCGATTGCAACTGATTAACCCCTTAAATACCGCTGTCAATCGTGACAGCGGTATTTGAGTTTTTACAAGGGGGTCACAAGACCCCCTTAGTAACCATCGGATCCCTGCAATGAGAATCATGGGTCCTGATGGTTATCATGGTACCCTGAGGTTATGTGATGACCCCAGGGTACGGTGGCCTGTGAGATTCAGCTATACGCTGTGTGAAGAATATTGGAGAGATAATCACATGCCAATCATTGTATCCTGTTTGGCAGGGGATTATAAAGGTCTACAGTGTACAGCTGTAACCAGACACCTCTGCAGCTAGGAAGAAGGAGGGGGCCGAGAGACAGTGAGTGACAAATATCTCACAGCAGCTCCCAGCCAAGGAGCTGCTACAAGAAGACCCCCTGGAGATCCAAGCCATGCTGTTTTCCTTTTGTGTCAGATAATTATAATTCAATACAGAGTTATGGGAATACCGTATATCCTAGCTATTCATAACCTAGTTTTTCAAGATCCCAAGAGAATGGGGAATGTCACCCTGGCTTCCAGCCCTGTCTAGCATGTAGAGATGGGGAGATACCTGGCACAGCCACTCGGAAACCCCTAGGGCCACTGTGTTTGGTCTCCACGCTCCCTAGGACCGTCCATTAAGGAAGTATAACCCATTTTAGTTTTTGGAGTTTTTAGCTGAGGGAGGCCAGTGGTGGAGATTTAGGTCCAGCCAGGGGGCAGTAAGGGGAGTGACCCAGAGAGGTTAAAAGCTCCTGCTGCCCTAGCCCAGGGCTTTTTTCTCTGGGAAGGTCGCAATGACAAATCGTGTGAGGGAAGTCACAGAAAAGAGAGAGGGACCCACAAGCTTTCCATGTGGCAGGCCCTCCCCCGCAAACCAGGCCTTCCATCTGACTGGTAACTGACTCTTAATAACTGCTTTTATCTTTTGTACCACTACTATTGTGTTTGCATCTCTGACCATTGTGTACATTGTGTATGTATAATCCTTATGTATATAGTGTATTGTCTAGTGTGCCCTTAAGGTGATTAAATATATAATTTAACCTTGGGCTGCTCTTTTATCTCGATCCACGAATCCTCTAGTCCGTTGTTTGGTCTAACGAACACTCTACCAGGGCTTGTTTCTGGCCCGATATAAGTCCCGTTATTTCTAATAGAAACTGGTGACAGCTCTACCAGGCCGACAAGGCTCTGTTTCACTGGGGTCAGTGGAAGGGGCCTCTCAGCCTGTCAGGGGTGTGAGCGAGTGTGGTGCCACGTCAGTGACTGAGTGGGCCACCTCTTCTTACTTCCGGTGCCCGTGCGGACAGGGGATGTCTGTGTAGAACTGTACCAATCTGACCTTACGCGTACCCGAGGGGGTGCAGAACGTCACATTGGTGCAAAGGGCAGATCCGTATCACGTGTTCCATCTGACGTAATTGTGATGTCAGGCTTGTGGCGAGGTGTGGATCCTTCACAAGTGGTGGCAGCGGTGGGATTCTGCGGGGTCTCTCCGGTGCCATTCTTCACAAGTGGTGGCAGCGGTGGGATTCTGCAGGGTCTCTCCGGTGCCATTCTTCACAAGTGGTGGCAGTGTGGTGGGATCGAAATAATAGTGTGTGAGTGTGGAATAGACACTAAAGACTGCCAGTAGTAGCTTTTGCTGCTGGGGTCTTAAGATCCGTTTAGCACTAGACACTGACCATTCCCCCAGCCAGGCAGGCGTGGAGGACCTTTGTGCAAGCTGCCCTGGCCAGTCTCAAGGCTGGAGACAAGGCCACCTATGAGACCCACACAGCTGCAGTGGAAGGTCGCAAGGCAGCAGCAGCATGTCGCGAGGCAACAGCTGCAGTAGAACGTCAGCGTGAGCGCGAGCACCAGGAAAATATGCTTCGGCTCCAGCTCTGGCTGCAGGCCCCAGCCAGTCCTGAGTCCCCTGGGATCCGAGTCCCGAAGCTATGGGCGGAGGACATCCCCCTGCTGGACAAAGGAGGGGACTTGGACACTTTCTTGCCGGCATTTGAAAACACCTGCCATCAGTACCATCTGCCTGAGGGCCAGTGGGTCCGGTTCTTAACGCCTCGCCTTAGGGGTTATGCCCTGGAAATCTTTGCTACCTGCCCAGTGAGACCACCCTGAGCTATGAGGACATCAAGCAGGCTCTGGTCCAGCAGTACAACCTTACCTCTGAGACGTACCGGAAGAAGCTCCGGAGTATACAGTAGGGTCCACCAGACAGCTGGGTCGATCACATGCGGGCCCTACTGAGAGCAGTTGACCAATGGAACATGAGACTGGAGCTCACCACCATCCATCAGCTAAAGGAGCTCATCGCGACTGAGCAGTTTCTGTGGAACTGCACAGAGGACCTCCAACAGTACCTCCGTCACCGGAAGCCAAAGGGGGGTCTCTGCAACAGCGACACTTGCTGACAAGTACTCCAACAGGACTTGAGAGGCCAAGAACCTTTCCGGCTGGAGAGGGAGTAAGATGAACGCGGTGCCTGCTGTCCCTACCCCCAGGCCCAAGGGGGCACCTACCCATGCTTTCATCTCCACGCCGTTAGGGGAACCCCGACTGTGTCACCTTTGCAGACAGCCTGGCCACTTCAAAGACGCATCCCCAGCACCAAAGGGGCCTGTCCCCGTCTCAGAAACCGCCCACTGTTCTGTGTGTGAGTGGGGGTGGTGGGAGGTCCTTTGACAACCTTCAGACCGTCACCATAGGCCACGCCAGGGCGATGGAACTGCGAGACACTGGCGCTGAGATGACTCTTGTGCGGCCTGAGCTGGTGTCGCCCCAGGATTTGATACCTGGGAAAACTCTTGTCGTCTCCAGGATTGGAGGTGTCGAGCCAGCGCTGCCCGTCGCCAAGGTGTATTTGGACTGGGATGCCGGGAGGGGAGTGCGGGAGGTGGGGGTAACTCCAAACATTCCCGCGAGTGTTTTACTTGGGAGAGACTTGGGGCGTCTAGTGTCCCACTATGTGGCCACTGAACCCCCAAGGCCTGAAACTCCAGACAACGTCATGTCCACCCCTATTGATGCCAATGTTATTAACCTGCCTACTGATAGGGATGTGGGGGTGGGTGATGTACTGTGTCCCTCTCCCCTCAGGGGGGAGGAGGTCAATCAAGTCTTAGAGTGTGGAACAGTTTGTCCTGTGAGGTTGTCACAGAAGGGACTGACGGGGCTGCGGAGGGGCAGCATGCCATGGAGGTCGGGGCAGTCCCAGGAGATGTAGGGCTCCCAGGTAAGGCCGCATGGCAGGGTTCCTCCACAATCGGGATGTCACAGGGCCAGGGTAGTCCGTTCAGACCTGCGACTTGGTCATAAGCAGAGGAGAAGCGGGCTCTACCTGCGGTCGCAGCGGCCGTGGCCGCTGTCATGCGCAGTCGTGGCACCCGGGCCCCAGGGTCCCCTCAGGAGTTCCAACGGCTTCTCCTCTTCCGACCAAGTGGCTGCCGGGTCAGACGGAGGCCAGGAGACAGATCCTGGGGGGCTGACAGAAGACGTGGCAGTTTCGTCTATTCTGGCCACGTCCAGTCAGGGGTTTCAGGCGGCGTTGGAGACTGATGACAGCCTGAAAGCTCTTAAGGAGCCGGCGGCACAGCCTCCCTCGGACTCAGACCTAGAGCAGGTGGTCTGGGACCAAGGACGGCTGTACCGGGTAACGGCCCAGCGAGGTTCACCCGAGGTGTGGCCCAGGGACCGACAGTTAGTGGTACCCTATCCGTTCAAGGTGGAGTTGTTGCAGATGGCGCATGAGATTCCGATAGTCGGACATCTAGGGATCGCTAAAACCAAGGCCAGACTAGCCCAGCATTTCTATTGGCTAAGGATGGAGGCTGAGGTGACTGCCTACTGCCTGTCGTGTGACACCTGTCAGAGGGTGGGGAAGGCGGGACGGCGCCCCAAAGCCCCACTGGCCATCATTGAAGAGACTTTCAGGAGGGTGGCTGTAGATTTGGTTGGCCCGATGGCCACTCCCAGCAGCTCTGGGAAACACTTCATACTGACGGTAGTAGACTTTTTCCACCCAGTACCCAGAAGTGGTAGCCTTGTCGTCCATTCGGGAAGACAAAGTGGCCACCGCTTTACTGGAGATTTTCTCCCGAGTGGGTTTTCTGCAGGAAATGCTCACCGACCGGGGGAACCAGTTCATGTCACAGCTGATGGAGTCCCTCTGTAAGCAAATATAGGTGCAACATCTGGTGACCAGCCCGTACCACCCACAGACCAACGGCCTGGGCGAACAGTTCAGTGGCACCCCAAAGCAGATGCTTAAGATGTTGGTCGTCTCCCATGGGCGCGACTGGGAGCGCTACCTCCCACACCTGCTATTTGCCTGCAGGGAGGTTCCACAGGCCTCTGCGGGGTTCTCCCCTCCTAGAGCTCCTGTACGGCCGGCGTGCGCGGGGCCCCCTGGCTCTGGTAAAGGGGGTCTGGGAAGGGGACTTAGCCACCCCTGGAGTGTCGGTCATCGAATATGTCGTGCGCTTCCGTGACAAAATGCAGGCCTTGGCATAGCTGGTGCACGGTGATATAACACGAGCCCAGGCCAACCAGAAGCGATGGTACAACCAGAATGCTTGTGAGAGGACCTACTAGGTGGGTCAAAAGGTGTGAGTACTGGCCCCCATAACCCAGAACAAGCTTCAGGCGGCCTGGGAAGACCCATACCTCGTGAACAAGCAGCTCAATGCCGTAACGCACCTGGTCACCCTGGACCACGCCCCGGGAAGGCGGAAAGCCTTCCACGTAAACATGATGATGGCACATCATGAGTGGGAGGCCTGCACCCTCCCCGTATGCAACCTGCCAGAGGAGGGAGAGGCGGAGATCCCCCTGGACCTGCTCGCCCAGGCTATTGCGGGCGGGACAATCGAGGACATAGAGGTTTGCCACCAGCTGTTGTCGGATCAACGGTCCCAGCTGTGGGCAACCCTACACCCCTTTTGGGACTTGTTCAGCAACAAGCCCGGAAGGACAGAGTCGGTTGTCCATCACGTGGACACTGAGAATCACCCCCAAGCTGACGTTCAGCATACTGGGTCTCCCTGGAGGTACCACAGCACATGCGCCAGGAGATTGATGAGATGCTGAAGCTGGAGGTCATCCAACCATTAAGCAGCGCTTGGGCCTCGCCTGTGGTCTTCGTCCCAAAGAAGGACTGGACAACTCAGTTCTGCATGGACTACAGTGGGCTCAATGCTGTCACGATCACCGATGTGTATCCAATGCCGCGCATCGATGACCTGCTCGTCAGTTGGCCGGGGCTAAGTACCTGACCATCATGGATCTGAGCCGGGGATATTGGCTGATTCCCCTGACCCCCGAGGCACAGGAACTCTCTGCCTTTATCACCCAGTTCGGACTGTACGAGTCCACGGTGATGCCATTCGTTATGAAAAATGTCCCTGCCACTTTTCAGCAGATAGTCAACACACTGCTCAAGGAACTCGAAGGGTACGCGGCCGCGTGCCTGGATGACATTGCCATCTTCAGTCCCACCTGGGAGGATCACCTGGAGCATCTGGCGCAGGTGCTCGGGCGTATCCAACGGGCAGGCTTGACCATTAAGCCGGAAAAGTGCCGGCAGGGTATGAGTGAGGTCCACTACCTGGGACACCGGGTAGGTGGGGGAGCTCTAAAGCCAGAGCCTGGGAAGGTGGATACCATCGCATCCTGGCCCACCCCCAGGGCCAAGAAACAGGTGAAGTCCTTCCTGGGCACAACCGGGTACTATAGGAGGTTCGTCCCTCACTATAGTAGCCTGGCAAAGCCCCTGACGGACCTCACCAAGAAGAAACTGCCCTCCACAGTCGATTGGACAAACGACTGTGGGATTGCCTTCCAGGCGCTGAAGACCGCCCTTTCTAGCTCCCCGGTACAACAGGGAGTCAACTTTACACGACCGTTTGTAGTGCAGACTGACGCCAGTGACTTTGGCCTCGGTGCTGTGCTCAGCCAGGTCAACTCTATGGGCCATGAACACCCTGTTTTGTACCTGAGCCGGAAGCTCCTGCCGAGGGAGGTGGCCTACTCCATGATGGAGAAGGAATGTCTGGCAATTGTGTGGGCCCTGCAGCATCTGCAGCCATACTTGTCGAGAGCCAATTCACCGTAGAAACAGACCACAACCCCCTCAGCTTGTTACACACCGTATCCGGAACGAATAGGAGGTTGCTATGCTGGAGCAGTACCACTTCGCCATTCGCCACAAAAAGGGTCGCGACCATGGCAATGCCGATGGCTTATCCCGATAAGGGGAAGCTGCGGAAGGGCGCGCAGGGGAACACTGGGTGGTGCTGCCCCTTAGCGCCCTCTAAAGGGGGAGGTGTGAAGATTTTTGGAGAGATAATCCCATGCCAATCATTGTATCCTATTTGGCAGAGGATTACAGTCTACAGTGTACGGCTGTAACCGAACACCTCTGCAGCTAAGAAGAAGGAGAGGGCAGAGAGACAGTGAGTGACAAATATCTCACAGCAGCTCCCAGCCAAGGTGCTGCTACAGGAAGACTCCCTGGGGATCCAAGCCATGCAGCCTTCCCTTTGTGTCAGACAATTATGATTCCATACCGAGATTTTCGAGATCCCAAGAGAATGAGGAATGTCACCCTGGCTTTCAGCCCTGTCTAGCTTGTAGAGATGGGGAGATACCTGGCACAGCCTCTCGGAAACCCCTAGGGCCACTGTGTTTGGTCTCCACGCGTAACAGTGACCCGGCTGGATCTGATGACACCAGAAATGGCTCCCTAGGACCGTCCATTAAGGAAGTATAACCCATTTTAGTTTTTGGAGTTTTTGACTGATGGAGGCCAGTGGTGGAGATTTAGGTCCAGCCAGGGGGCAGTAAGGGGAGTGACCCAGAGAGGTTAAAAGCTCCTGCAGCCCAGTGCTTTTTTCTCTGGGTGTCTATGTAGAACTGTACCAATCTGACCTTACGCGTCCCCGAAGGGGTGCAGAACATCAAGTTGGTGCAAAGGGCAGATCCACATCACGTGTTCCGTTTGACGTAATTGTGACGTCAGGCGGGTGGCGAGGTGTGGATCCTTCTCAAGTGGCAGTGGTGGGACTCTGCGGGGTCTCTCCGGTTCCATTCTTCACAAGTGGTGGCAGCGTTGGGATTCTAAAGGGTCTCTCCAGTGCCATTCATCACACGCTGGGTCTCACAGGCTGAGTCAGTGATTCACTGACTGCCTTCATGCTCTGCATTACACAAGTACTGCAGTGTATGAGACCAGAAATCAAAGTGAAAATTATACATGTCCCACAGTGGGACTTAGTGAAATAAAATATGTAAAAAAGTAAGAAAAACACACAAAAAAGCGCACACAAATAACAAAACCTGTTTTCGCTACACAAAATGCAGCATTTGTGATAAAACAAAAATAAACAAAAAAACCTACACATAATTGGTATCGCCGCACCCGGAATGACCCGCTCAATAAAACTGTTGCGTTATTTATTCCATATGGCGAACAGCATAAAAAAACATGCCAAAATTGTCGCTTTTTCATCATACTGACTCACATGAAAGTGAGTGAAAAGCGATCAAAGTCATATGTAAAAAAAAATTGTACAAATGAAAAACCAAACCGTTCTGCAAAATATAAGCTGTAATATGGCTCAGTAAGCAAAAAAATAAAAAAGTTACAGTTATCAGCATATGGCGATGCAAAAACAAATTCATTTTTGTAAAATATTGTTTTTAGTCTGTAAAAATAGCAAAGCATAAAAAAAAACAATATAAATCTGGTATCGCTGTAATCATACCAACCTGATGAACAAATCGGTCTTATCCCTTTTACCACACAGTGAACGGCAACAAAAATAAAATATAAAAACAATGACTGAATTGCTGTTTTTTGTTCATTCTGTGTCTGAAAAATTGGAATAAAAAGCGATCACAAATTACTATGTGCCCCAAAGTGGTACTAAAAAAAATCTGCAACTCGTCCCCCAAATAATAAACCCTCATACAGCTCTGTTCACCAAAAAAATAAGAGTTACAGCTCTCAGAATATGCCGACGAAAAAAATCTACTTTTTATGAACATGCATTTTTACTGTGTGATAGCAGCAAAACCTAAAAAAACCTGATATAAATCTGGTATCACTGTAATCGCACCGACCTGAATAATAAATCCGCCTTATCACTTATACTGCACGATGGAGTGCGCAAAACTAAAATAAGAACTATTCTTGTACTGCTGTCTAGTTGTTCATTCTGCCTCCCAAAAAATCAGAAGAAGGCTCGGCTCACATTTATCCTGCGCTCTCCGCTGAGCGCTTACACCCTGGGTTTCCGTGTAAATTCTCCAAAACCATGATTCAGACAAAACCCCCGAGGGTAACACTCACGAGGCAAATGGAGTCACTTTGGACTGGTCTGTGTTCCGGTGGTGTCCCATAATTTTAGGCATCTTTTTAGCATGGGCGACCAAAGATCTGTGCATGCCTAAAAGGATGGATACCACCGGAGCAGATGCCAAACGGACTCCAAAGTTTCTCCATCTGCCTCATTATGGTGATTGGTTCCGTCAGGGGTTTTGTCTAAATTGCATTTTTGTGGGATTTACATAGAAACCCTGAAGTAAGTACTCAGTGTAGAACACAAGAAAATGATTCAGCCTTATTCTGGAAGCAATACAAATATATTATGTGCCCCAAAATGTTACCGATTAAAAACCCTAATTTATCCCACACAAAACCAGCCCCCCACTCAGGTCCGTCATCTGTCACTGGAAATATAGGGGGTCCCACGTTACTGGTAGAACAAAGACTCTGGAAAAGCAACATGGATCCCAACCCCACATCTCCCAAATAAAATCCAGTGAATTCTGTGCTCCCAAATCCAAATACCCCCTTCTGAGCCCCTCTGTGCCTAAACCGTAGTAAGCGGCCACATGTTTGGCATTATTGTAGTGTGGAGAGAACGCTTAACAATTTACGGGGTGTGTTTCACCAGAAGCACAAGCTTGACACAATGTATGGGGGCACTACAATATATGAGGGCTCTACACTATGGGGGCACAATGTATGGGGGCGCTACAAAATATGGGGGCTCTATACTCTATGGGGGCACAATGTATGAGCACTAAACTGCCATATTTGCAATTCTCCAGAATAAAGCCTGGCGTGGATGTTACAAAATAGTCACTGCAGCCATAGATTAATTCATTGAGAGGTCTAATTTGTATAATAGGGTTACTTTTGGGGTTTTTCTGCTGTTCTAACCTTTGGAGCTTCACAAATGTCGCCCGCAAACTATTCTACCAAAATTTGTGCACCAAAAGCCAAATAGCACTCCTTCCTTCTCAGCCCAGACGTGAAGCCTAACAGTACTTTCTGACGACATATGGGGCATCACCATGTTCGGGAAAAATTGTGCAATAAATTATGAGGTCCAGTTTCACCTATTAACCCTTGTGTACCTGACAACTTTGCAGAAAATACAAAAGTTAATTTTTTACCTCTTAAATGTCATATTTCCACATCTCAATGTTATAGAATTCCGTGAGGCACCTATGGGTCCTAAATACTCACTACACCCCTAGAATAATTCCTTAGGCAGTGAAGTTTCCAATTTGGGGTCACCTGGGGGGGTTTCTGCTGTTCTGGCACCTCAGGGGCTCAGCTAATAGAGCCCATAATCGAATCAATTGGAATCTGTGTTCTAAAAGCCAAGTAGCGCTCCTTCAAATCCAATCCCCACCATGTGCTCAAACAGTAGTATACAACCACATATGGGGTATCACTGTGTTCTGTAAAAATTGCATAATAAATTATGGGGTCCATTTTCTCCTATTACCCCTCGTGTAAATTATAAATGTGATGCTATAACAGTATTTTAGTGGAAAAATTTAATTTTTTGTTCTCACATCTAGAATTTATAAAGTTTTGTGAATCACTTGTATGTTAAAAATGCTCAGTACACCCCTAAATGAAATCCTTGAGGGGACTAGTTTCCAAAATGGGGTCACTTGTGGGGGGGTTTCTGCTGTTTTCGCATGTCATGGGCTCTCCAAATGTGACATGGCATTTACAATTTATTGCAGACAAATCGCGCTCTTTCATTTCCTAGCCCTGCTATGTACCCAAACGGATGTTTTTGACCACATATGGGGTATCATTGCATTTGGGAGAAATTGCATAACAAATTATGGGGTCTGTTTTCTCCTATTATCTATTGTGAAAATTACAAATTTAGGGCTAAAACTACATTTTCGTGAAAATAAGTAAAATTTTCAATATGACAACCTAATGTTATCAAATTCTGTGTAGTACCTATGGGTTCAATATACTCACTACACCCCTTGATAAAATTAGGGATATAGTTTCCAAAATGGGGTCACTTGTGGTGGGTTTCCACTGTTTAGGCACATCCGAGGCTCTCCAAACGCAACATGACACCCGCAGACTATTCCATCAAAATCTGCGTTTCAAAATGTGACTCCTTCCTTTCCGAGCCCTGCCGTGCACCCAAACAATAGTTTTCCCCTACATATGGGGTAACGGCAGATTGGAGAAATTGCACAACAAATTTCGGGGTCCATGTTCTCCTGTTACCCTTGTGAAAATAAAAAAATTCGGGCTAAAAGTACATTTTTGCTGAAAAAATTAGATTTTTTATTTTCACCGCTCTATGTTATAAACTTCTGTTAAGCACCTGGCAGTTCAAGGTGCTCACTACGCATCTAAATACATTCCTTGTGGGGTGTAGTTTCCAAAGTGGGGTCACTTGTGGGGGGCTTCCCCTGTTTAGGCAGGGGCTCTCCAAACACGACATGGCTCTCAATTCCAGCCATTTCTGCATTCAAAAAGTCAAACGGCGCTCCTTTCCTTCCGAGCCCTGCCGTGTGCCTAAACAGTAGTTTTACCCCACATATGGGGTATCTACGTACTTAGGAGAAATTGCAAAACAAATTTTGGGGTTTATATTCTCCTGTTACTCTTGTGAAAATAAAAATTTGGGGGCTAAAGTAAAATTTTTGTGAAAAAAGTAAAATGTTCATTTTTTTCCTTCCACATTGCTTTAGATCCTGTAAAGCACCTGAAGGGTGAATAAACTTCTGAATGTGATTTTGAGGACTATGAGGGGTGCAGTTTTTAGAATGGTGTCATGTTTGGGTATTTTCTGTCATAAAGACCCCTCAAAGTCACTTCAAATGTGATGTGGTCCCTAAAAAAAATGGTTTTGTAAATTTTGTTGGAAAAATGAGAAATCGCTGGTCAACTTTTAACACTTACTATTTCCTAACAAAAGAATATTATGTTTCTAAAATGATGCAGATGTAAAGTAGACATGTGGTAAATGTTATTTATTAACTATTTTGTGTGACATATCTCTCTGATTTAAGGGCAAAAGAATTGAAAGTTTAAAAATTGCAAAATTTTAAAACATTTCACCAAATTTCCAATATTTTCACAAATAAATGCAAGTCATATCGAAGAAGTATAATGTGTCATGAAAAAAAACAGTGTTAGAATTAGTGGTATCCGTTGAAGCGTTTCAAAGTTATTACCACATAAAGTGACAGTGGTCAAATTTCAAAAATTAAAGTCAAAATTGGTCACTAAAGGGTTAAACATCCAAATGTGGAAATTATTATTATTCCAAGATCTATTGATTAACATCAACTTTAAAATTAACTTTGTGTGAAAACCCCTTTAAATCCAGTTATTACTGGTCACCAGAGAGCGCACCATGATAGGAATTTATCCATGCTGGTTGCTGTTCAGTGGGGAAGTTGGGAGCAACTATTCATGGGAACCCATAAAAATATTTTCTATGAAGTCCCTATACTTTCTAGTCATGTCCTTGGTTCATAGAGCTCACGTTAGTAAATGAGAATCGTACCACCAATGAAATTGTCTGTCTGCAGCCACCACTAGGGGGATCTCCCTACAAAGATATACAGGATAAGGTTCTGTCCGCCACCAACTCTAGGGGGAGCTCTCTGTATACAGAGATACATGATAAGATTCTGTCTGTCACCACCACTAGTGGGAGCTCCCTGTATACTGAGATACATGATAAGATTCTGCCTGCAGCCACCACTAGGGGGACCTCCCTGTATACTGAGATACATGATAAGATTCTGTCTGTCACCACCACTAGTGGGAGCTCCCTGTATATGGAGATACATGATAAGATTCTGTCTGCAGCCACCACTAGGGAGAGCTCCCTGTATACTGAGATACATGATAAGATTCTGCCTGCAGCCACCACTAGGGGGAGCTCCCTGTATACTGAGATACATGATAAGATTCTGTCTGTCACCACCACTAGTGGGAGCTCCCTGTATACTGAGATACATGATAAGATTCTGCCTGCAGCCACCACTAGGGGGAGCTCCCTGCATACTGAGATACATGATAAGATTCTGTCTGCAGTCACCACTAGGGGAAGCTCCTTGTATACAGAGAAACATGATAAGATTCTGTATTTTGCCACCACTAGGGGGAGCTCTCTGTATACAGAGATACATGATAAGATTCTGTCTGTCACCACCACTAATGGGAGCTCCTTGTATACAGAGATACATGATAAGATTCTGTCTGCAGCCACCACTAGGGGGAGCTCCCTGTATACTGAGATACATGATAAGATTCTGTCTGCAGTCACCACTAGGGGGAGCTCCTTGTATACAGAGATACATGATAAGATTCTGTCTGCAGCCACCACTAGGGGAGCTCCCTATATACAGAGATACATGATAAGATTCTGCCTGCAGCCACCACTAGGGGGAGCTCCCTGTATACGGAGATACATGATAAGATTCTGTCTACAGCCTCCACTAGGGGGAGCTCCCTGTATACTGAGATACATGATAAGATTCTGCCTGCAGCCACCACTAGGGGGAGCTCCTTGTATACAGAGATACATGATAAGATTCTGTCTGCAGCCACCACTAGGGAGAGCTCCCTGTATACTGAGATACATGATAAGATTCTGCCTGCAGCCACCACTAGGGGGAGCTCCCTGTATACTGAGATACATGATAAGATTCTGTCTGTCACCACCACTAGTGGGAGCTCCCTGTATACAGAGATACATGATAAGATTCAGCCTGCAGCCACCACTAAGGAGAGCTCCCTGTATACTGAGATACATGATAAGATTCTGCCTGCAGCCACCGCTAGGGGGAGCTCCCTGTATACTGAGATACATGATAAGATTCTGTCTGCAGTCACCACTAGGGGGAGCTCCTTGTATACAGAGAAACATGATAAGATTCTGTATTTTGCCACCACTAGGGGGAGCTCTCTGTATGCAGAGATACATGATAAGATTCTGTCTGTCACCACCACTAATGGGAGCTCCCTGTATACAGAGATACATGATAAGATTCTGTCTGCAGCCACCACTAGGGGGAGCTCCCTGTATACAGAGATACATGATAAGATTCTGTCTGCAGCCACCACTAGGGGGAGCTCCCTGTATACAGAGATACATGATAAGATTCTGTCTGTCACCACCACTAATGGGAGCTCCCTGTATACAGAGATACATGATAAGATTCTGTCTGCAGCCACCACTAGGGGGAGCTCCCTGTATACTGAGATACATGATAAGATTCTGTCTGCAGTCACCACTAGGGGGAGCTCCTTGTATACAGAGAAACATGATAAGATTCTGTATTTTGCCACAACTAGGGGGAGCTCCCAGTATACAGAGATACATGATAAGAATCTGTCTGCAGCCACCACTAGGGGGAGCTCACTGTATACAGAGTTACATAAGATAATGTCTGCAGTCTCCTCTAGGGGGAGCTCCCTGTATACAGAGATACATGATAAGATTCTGTCTGCAGCCACCACTAGGGGGAGCTCCCTGTATACAGAGATGCAGAATAAGTTTATGTCTACAGCCACCACTAGGGGGAGCTCCCTGTATACAGAGATACATGATAAGCTTCTGTCTGCAGACTCCACTATGGGGAGCTCCTATATATAGAGATACATGATAAGATTCTGTCTGCAGCCACCACTAAGGAGCGCTCCATGCATACAGAGACACATAAGGTTATGTCTGTAGCCACCATTAGGGGGAGCTCCTTTTATACAGACATACATGATTAAATTCTGCCTGCAGCCACCACTAGGGGGAGCTCACTGTATACAGAGATACATGATAAGATTCTGTCTGCAGCCACCACTAGGAGGAGCTCCCTGTATACAGAGATACATGATAAGATTCTTTCTGCAACCACCACTAGGGGGAGCTCCTTGTATACAGACATACATGATAAAATTCTGTCTGCAGCCACCACTAGGGGAGCTCCCTGCATACAGTACATATACATTATAATCTCAATAAAATGTGCAGCAGACTTCGCCTAGTGATGGAATTCTGTCATTGCAGGGGATTGGGAGTCCCGTAGCTGTAAACCACATCTATAAAGATATTTTCGTGGTTACAGGACTCATCTGTTTGTTATCATAGAGTTTATAGTGGTTGTTGTCCTGTGTTGCGTGCTCCGTCCCTGTTCACAGTGGGGGTTGTAGTGTTATCCCACTGACCATCAGATCAATATTTCCTGTTCCATCAATGGAAAATAATTATTTTCCTAGCAGAATGGCATTAGGCTTTGAGAATATGGGTGAGGACAAGCAAATTTCTGTATATTAGGAGGAGGTGACAGGTGTGATCTCTGTATATAAGGAGGAGGTGACAGGTCTGATCTCTATATATTAGGAGGAGGTGACAGGTCTGATCTCTATATATTAGGAGGAGGTGACAGGTCTGATCTCTGTATATTAGGAGGAGGTGACAGGTCTGATCTCTGTATATTAGGAGGAGGTGACAGGTCTGATCTCTGTATATTAGGAGGAGGTGACAGGTCTGATCTCTGTATATTAGGAGGAGGTGACAGGTCTGATCTCTGTATATTAGGAGGAGGTGACAGGTCTGATCTCTGTATATTAGGAGGAGGTGACAGGTCTGATCTCTGTATATTAGGAGGAGGTGACAGGTCTGATCTCTGTATATTAGGAGGAGGTGACAGGTGTGATCTCTGTATATTAGGAGGAGGTGACAGGTCTGATCTCTGTATATTAGGAGGAGGTGACAGGTGTGATCTCTGTATATTAGGAGGAGGTGACAGGTCTGATCTCTATATATTATGAGGAGGTGACAGGTCTGATCTCTATATATTAGGAGGAGGTGACATGTCTGATCACTGTATATTAGGAGGAGGTGACAGGTCTGATCTCTGTATATTAGGAGGAGGTGACAGGTCTGATCTCTGTATATTAGGAGGAGGTGACAGGTCTGATCTCTGTATATTAGGAGGAGGTGACAGGTCTGATCTCTATATATTAGGAGGAGGTGACATGTCTGATCACTGTATATTAGGAGGAGGTGTCAGGTCTGATCTCTGTATATTAGGAGGAGGTGACAGGTCTGATCTCTATATATTAGGAGGAGGTGACAGGTCTGATCTCTGTATATTAGGAGGAGGTGACAGGTCTGATCTCTGTATATTAGGAGGAGGTGACAGGTCTGATCTCTATATATTAGGAGGAGGTGTCAGGTCTGATCTCTGTATATTAGGAGGAGGTGACAGGTCTGATCTCTATATATTAGGAGGAGGTGTCAGGTCTGATCTCTATATATTAGGAGGAGGTGTCAGGTCTGATCTCTGTATATTAGGAGGAGGTGACAGGTCTGATCTCTATATATTAGGAGGAGGTGACAGGTCTGATCACTGTATATTAGGAGGAGGTGTCAGGTCTGATCTCTGTATATTAGGAGGAGGTGACAGGTCTGATCTCTGCATATTAGGAGGAGGTGACAGGTCTGATATCTGTATATTAGGAGGAGGTGACAGGTCTGATCTCTGTATATTAGGAGGAGGTGACAGGTCTGATCACTGTATATTAGGAGGAGGTGACAGGTCTGATCACTGTATATTAGGAGGAGGTGACAGGTCTGATCTCTGTATATTAGGAGGAGGTGACAGGTCTGATCTCTGTATATTAGGAGGAGGTGACAGGTCTGATCTCTGTATATTAGGAGGAGGTGACAGGTCTGATCTCTGTATATTAGGAGGAGGTGACAGGTCTGATCTCTGTATATTAGGAGGAGGTGACAGGTCTGATCTCTGTATATTAGGAGGTGGTGACAGGTCTGATCACTGTATATTAGGAGGAGGTGACAGGACTGATCTCTGTATATTAGGAGGAGGTGACAGGTCTGATCTCTGTATATTAGGAGGAGGTGACAGGTCTGATCTCTGTACATTAGGAGGAGGTGACAGGTCTGATCTTTGTATATTAGGAGGAGGTGACAGGTCTGATCTTTGTATATTAGGAGGAGGTGACAGGTCTGATCTCTGTATATAAGGAGGAGGTGACAGGTCTGAACTCTGTATATTAGGAGGAGGTGACAGGTCTGATCACTGTATATTAGGAGGAGGTGACAGGTCTGATCTCTGTATATTAGGAGGAGGTGACAGGTCTGATCTCTGTATATTAGGAGGAGGTGACAGGTCTGATCTCTGTATATTAGGAGGTGGTGACAGGTCTGTTCTCTGTAAATTAGGAGGTGACAGGTCTGATCTGTGTATATTAGGAGGAGGTGACAGGTATGATCTCTGTATATTAGGAGGAGGTGACAGGTCTGATCTCTGTATATTAGGAGGAGGTGACAGGTCTGATCTCTGTATATTAGGAGGAGGTGACAGGTCTGATTTCTGTATAATAGGAGGTGGTGACAGGTCTGATCTCTGTATATTAGGAGGTGGTGACAGGTCTGATCTCTGTTTATTAGGAGGTGGTGACAGGTCTGATCTCTGTTTATTAGGAGGTGGTGACAGGTCTGATCTCTGTATATTAGGAGGTGGTGACAGGTCTGATCTCTGTATATAAGGAGGAGGGGACAGGTCTGATCTCTGTATATTAGGAGGAGGTGACAGGTCTGATCTTTGTATATTAGGAGGAGGTGACAGATCTGATCTCTGTATATTAGGAGGAGGTGACAGGTTTGATCTCTGTATATTAGGAGGAGGTGACAGGTCTGATCTCTGTATATTAGGAGGAGGTGACAGGTATGATCTCTGCATATTAGAATGTGACAGGTCTGATCTCTGTATATTAGGAGGTTACAGGTCTGATCTCTGTATATTAGGAGGTGACAGGTCTGATCTCTGTATATTAGGAGGTGACAGATCTGATCTCTAAATTAGGAGGAGGTGACAGGTCTGATCACTGTATATTAGGAGGAGGTGACAGGTCTGATCACTGTATATTAGGAGGAGGTGATAGGTCTGATCTCTGTATATTAGGAAGAGGTGACAGGTGTGATCCCAGTATATTAGGAGTCGGTGACAGGTCTGATCTCTGTAAATTAGGAGGTGACAGGTCTGATCTCTGCTTATTAGAAGGTGACTGGTCTGATCTCTGCATATTAGAATGTGACAGGTCTGATCTCTGCATATTAGGAGGTGACAGGTCTGATCTCTGTATATTAGGAGGTGACAGGTCTGATCTCTGTATATTAGGAGGAGGTGACAGGTCTGATCTCTGTATATTAGGAGGTGACAGGTCTGATCTCTGTATATAAGGAGGAGGTGACAGGTCTGATCTCTATATATTAGGAGGTGACAGGTCTGATCTCTGTATATAAGGAGGAGGTGACAGGTCTGATCTCTGTATATAAGGAGGAGGTGACAGGTCTGATCTCTGTATCTTAGGAGGATGTGACAGGTCTGATCTCTGTATATTAGGAGGAGGTGACAGGTCTGATCTCTGTATATTAGGAGGAGGTGACAGGTCTGATCTCTGTATATTAGGAGGATGTGACAGGTCTGATCTCTGTATATTAGGAGGAGGTGACAGGTCTGATCTCTGTATATAAGGAGGAGGTGACAGGTCTGATCTCTATATATTAGGAGGTGACAGGTCTGATCTCTGTATATAAGGAGGAGGTGACAGGTCTGATCTCTGTATATAAGGAGGAGGTGACAGGTCTGATCTCTGTATATTAGGAGGATGTGACAGGTCTGATCTCTGTATATTAGGAGGAGGTGACAGGTCTGATCTCTGTATATTAGGAGGAGGTGACAGGTCTGATCTCTGTATATTAGGAGGAGGTGACAGGTCTGATCTCTGTATATTAGGAGGAGGTGACAAGTATGATCTCTGCATATTAGAATGTGACAGGTCTGATCTCTGCATAATAGGAGGTGACAGGTCTGATCTCTGTATATTAGGAGGTGACAGGTCTGATCTCTGTATATAAGGAGGAGCTGACAGGTCTGATCTCTGTATATTAGGAGGTGACAGGTCTGATCTCTGTATATAAGGAGGAGGTGACAGGTCTGATCTCTGTATATAAGGAGGAGGTGACAGGTCTGATCTCTGTATATTAGGAGGAGGTGACAGGTCTGATCTCTGTATATTAGGAGGAGGTGACAGGTCTGATCACTGTATATTAGGAGGAGGTGAGAGGTGTGATCTCTGTATATTAGGAAGAGGTGACAGGTCTGATCTGTGTATATTAGAAGGAGGTGACAGGTCTGATCACTGTATATTAGGAGGAGGTGACAGGTCTGATCTCTGTATATTAGGAGGAGGTGACAGGTCTGATCTCTGTATATTAGGAGGAGGTGACAGGTCTGATCTCTGTATATTAGGAGGAGGTGACAGGTCTGATCTCTGTATATTAGGAGGAGGTGACAGGTCTGTTCTCTGCATATTAGGAGGAGGTGACAGGTCTGATCTCTGTATATTAGGAGGAGGTGACAGGTCTGATCTCTGTATATTAGGAGGAGGTGAGAGGTCTTATCTCTGTATATTAGGAGGAGGTGACAGGTCTGATCTCTCTATATTAGGAGGAGGTGACAGGTCTGATCTCTCTATATTAGGAGGAGGTGACAGGTCTAATCTCTGTATATTAGGAGGAGGTGACAGGTCTGATCTCTGTATATTAGGAGGAGGTGACAGGTCTGATCTCTGTATATTAGGAGGAGGTGACAGGTCTGATCTCTGTATATTAGGAGGAGGTGACAGGTCTGATCTCTGCTTATTAGAAGGTGACTGGTCTGATCTCTGCATATTAGAATGTGACAGGTCTGATCTCTGCATATTAGGAGGTGACAGGTCTGATCTCTGTATATTAGGAGGTGACAGGTCTGATCTCTGTATATTAGGAGGAGGTGACAGGTCTGATCTCTGTATATTAGGAGGTGACAGGTCTGATCTCTGTATATTAGGAGGTGACAGGTCTGATTTCTGTATATAAGGCGGAGGTGACAGGTCTTATCTCTGTATATAAGGAGGAGGTGACAGGTCTGATCTCTGTATATTAGGAGGATGTGACAGGTCTGATCTCTGTATTTTAGGAGGAGGTGACAGGTCTGATCTCTGTATATTAGGAGGTGACAGGTCTGATTTCTGTATATAAGGCGGAGGTGACAGGTCTTATCTCTGTATATAAGAAGGAGGTGACAGGTCTGATCTCTGTATATTAGGAGGATGTGACAGGTCTGATCTCTCTATTTTAGGAGGAGGTGACAGGTCTGATCTCTGTATATTAGGAGGAGGTGACAGGTATGATCTCTGCATATTAGAATGTGACAGGTCTGATCTCTGCATAATAGGAGGTGACAGGTCTGATCTCTGTATATTAGGAGGTGACAGGTCTGATCTCTGTATATAAGGAGGAGGTGACAGGTCTGATCTCTGTATATAAGGAGGAGGTGACAGGTCTGATCTCTGTATATTAGGAGGAGGTGACAGGTCTGATCTCTGTATATTAGGAGGAGGTGACAGGTCTGATCACTGTATATTAGGAGGAGGTGACAGGTGTGATCTCTGTATATTAGGAGGAGGTGACAGGTCTGATCACTGTATATTAGGAGGAGGTGACAGGTCTGATCTCTGTATATTAGGAAGAGGTGACAGGTCTGATCTGTGTATATTAGAAGGAGGTGACAGGTCTGATCACTTTATATTAGGAGGAGGTGACAGGTCTGATCTCTGTATATTAGGAGGTGACAGGTCTGATCTCTGTATATTAGGAGGTGACAGGTCTGATCTTTGTATATTAGGAGGTGACAGGTCTGATCTCTGTATATTAGGAGGTGACAGGTCTGATCTCTGTATATTAGGAGGAGGTGACAGGTGTGATCTCTCTATATTAGGAGGAGGTGACAGGTATGATCACTGTATATTAGGAGGAGGTGACAGGTCTGATCACTGTATATTAGGAGGAGGTGACAGGTGTGATCTCTGTATATTAGGAGGAGGTGACATGTCTGATCTGTGTATATTAGAAGGAGGTGACAGGTCTGATCACTGTATATTAGGAGGAGGTGACAGGTCTGATCTCTGTATATTAGGAGGAGGTGACAGATCTGATCTCTGTATTTTAGGAGGAGGTGAGAGGTCTGATCTCTGTATATTAGGAGGAGGTGACAGGTCTGATCTCTTTATATTAGGAGGAGGTGACAGGTCTGATCTCTGTATATTAGGAGGAGGTGACAGGTCTGATCTCTGTATATTAGGAGGTGGTGATAGGTCTGATCTCTTTATATTAGGAGGAGGTGACAGGTCTAATCTCTGTATATTAGGAGGAGGTGACAGGTTTGATCTCTGTATATTAGGAGGAGGTGACAGGTCTGTTCTCTGTATATTAGGAGGTGACAGGTCTGATCTCTGTATATTAGGAGGAGGTGACAGCTGTGTTCTCTGTATATTAGGAGGAGGTGACAGGTCTGATCTCTGTATATTAGGAGGAGGTGACAGGTCTGATCTCTGTATATAAGGAGGAGGTGACAGGTCTGATCTCTGTATATTAGGAGGATGTGACAGGTCTGATCTCTGTATATTAGGAGGAGGTAACAGGTCTGATCTCTGTATATTAGGAGGAGGTGACAGGTATGATCTCTGCATATTAGAATGTGACAGGTCTGATCTCTGCATAATAGGAGGTGACAGGTCTGATCTCTGTATATTAGGAGGTGACAGGTCTGATCTCTGTATATTAGGAGGAGGTGACAGGTTTGATCTCTGTATATTAGGAGGAGGTGACAGGTTTGTTCTCTGTATATTAGGAGGTGACAGGTCTGATCTCTGTATATTAGGAGGAGGTGACAGCTGTGTTCTCTGTATATTAGGAGAAGGTGACAGGTCTGATCTCTGTATATTAGGAGGAGGTGACAGGTCTGATCTCTGTATATTAGGAGGAGGTGACAGGTCTGATCTCTGTATATTAGGAGGAGGTGACAGGTCTGATCTCTGTATATTAGGAGGAGGTGACAGATCTGATCTCTGTATATTACGAGGTGGTGACAGGTCTGATCTCTGTATATTAGGAGGTGGTGACAGGTCTGATCTCTGTATATTAGGAGGTGGTGTCAGGTCTGATCTCTGTATATTAGGAGGTGGTGACAGGTCTGATCTCTGTATATTAGGAGGAGGTGACAGGTATGATCTCTGTATATTAGGAGGAGGTGACAGGTCTGATCCCTGTATATTAGGAGGAGGTGACAGGTCTGATCTCTGTATAATAGGAGGAGGTGACAGGTGTGATCACTGTATATTAGGAGGAGGTGACAGGTCTGATCTCTGTATATTAGGAGGAGGTGACAGGTGTGATCACTGTATATTAGGAGTAGGTGACAGGTGTGATCACTGTATATTAGGAGAAGGTGACAGGTCTGATCTCTGTATATTAGGAAGAGGTGACAGGTCTGATCTCTGTATAATAGGAGGAGGTGACAGGTGTGATCACTGTATATTAGGAGGAGGTGACAGGTCTGATCTCTGTATATTAGGAGGAGGTGACAGGTCTGATCTCTGTATATTAGGAGGAGGTGACAGGTCTCATCTCTGTATATTAGGAGGAGGTGACAGGTCTGATCTCTGTATATTAGGAGGAGGTGACAGGTCTAATCTCTGTATATTAGGAGGAGGTGACAGGTCTGATCTCTGTATATTAGGAGGAGGTGACAGGTCTGATCTCTGTATATTAGGAGGAGGTGACAGGTCTGATCTCTGTATATTAGGAGGAGGTGACAGGTCTGATCTCTGCTTATTAGAAGGTGACTGGTCTGATCTCTGCATATTAGAATGTGACAGGTCTGATCTCTGTATATTAGGAGGTGACAGGTCTGATCTCTGTATATTAGGAGGAGGTGACAGGTCTGATCTCTGCATATTAGAATGTGACTGGTCTGATCTCTGCATATTAGAATGTGACAGGTCTGATCTCTGTATATTAGGAGGTGACAGGTCTGATCTCTGTATATTAGGAGGTGACAGGTCTGATCTCTGTATATTAGGAGGAGGTGACAGGTCTGATCTCTGTATATTAGGAGGTGACAGGTCTGATCTCTGTATATTAGGAGGAGGTGACAGGTCTGATCTCTGTATATTAGGAGGTGACAGGTCTGATCTCTGTATATAAGGAGGAGGTGACAGGTCTGATCTCTATATATTAGGAGGTGACAGGTCTGATCTCTGTATATAAGGCGGAGGTGACAGGTCTTATCTCTGTATATAAGGAGGAGGTGACAGGTCTGATCTCTGTATATTAGGAGGATGTGACAGGTCTGATCTCTGTATATTAGGAGGAGGTGACAGGTCTGAACTCTGTATATTAGGAGGAGGTGACAGGTATGATCTCTGCATATTAGAATGTGACAGGTCTGATCTCTGCATAATAGGAGGTGACTGGTCTGATCTCTGTATATTAGAAGGTGACAGGTCTGATCTCTGTAAATAAGGAGGAGGTGACAGGTCTGATCTCTGTATATTAGGAGGTGACAGGTCTGATCTCTGTATATAAGGAGGAGGTGACAGGTCTGATCTCTGTATATAAGGAGGAGGTGACAGGTCTAATCTCTGTATATTAGGAGGAGGTGACAGGTCTGATCTCTGTATATTAGGAGGAGGTGACAGGTCTGATCACTGTATATTAGGAGGAGGTGACAGGTGTGATCTCTGTATATTAGGAAGAGGTGACAGGTCTGATCTGTGTATATTAGAAGGAGGTGACAGGTCTGATCACTTTATATTAGGAGGAGGTGACAGGTCTGATCTCTGTATATTAGGAGGAGGTGACAGGTCTGATCTCTGTATATTATGAGGAGGTGACAGGTCTGATCTCTGTATATTAGGAGGAGGTGACAGGTCTGATCTCTGTATATTAGGAGGAGGTGAAAGGTCTGATCTCTGTATATTAGGAGGAGGTGACAGGTCTGTTCTCTGCATATTAGGAGGAGGTGACAGGTCTGATCTCTGTATATTAGGAGGAGGTGACAGGTCTGATCTCTGTATATTAGGAGGAGGTGACAAGTCTGATCTCTGTATATTAGGAGGAGGTGACAGTACTGATCTCTGTATATTAGGAGGAGTTGACAGGTCTGATCTCTGCATATTAGAAGGTGACAGATCTGATCTCTGCATATTAGGAGGTGACAGTTCTGATCTCTGCATATTAGGAGGTAACAGGTCTGATCTCTGCATATTAGGAGGTGACAGGTCTGATCTCTCTATATTAGGAGGTGACAGGTCTGATCTCTGTATATTAGGAGGTGACAGGTGTGATCTCTGTATATTAGGAGGTGACAGATGTGATCTCTGTATATTAGGAGGAGGTGACAGGTCTGATCTCTGTATATTAGGAGGAGGTGACAGGTCTGATCACTGTATATTAGGAGGAGGTGACAGGTCTGATCTCTGCTTATTAGAAGGTGACTGGTCTGATCTCTGCATATTAGAATGTGACTGGTCTGATCTCTGCATATTAGAATGTGACAGGTCTGATCTCTGCATATTAGGAGGTGACAGGTCTGATCTCTGTATATTAGGAGGTGACAGGTCTGATCTCTGTATATTAGGAGGAGGTGACAGGTCTGGTCTCTGTATATTAGGA
Source organism: Phyllobates terribilis (assembly GCF_046119375.1). NCBI lineage: Eukaryota > Metazoa > Chordata > Amphibia > Anura > Dendrobatidae > Phyllobates > Phyllobates terribilis. The sequence continues at coordinate 257,674,148 of NW_027362767.1, read as the reverse complement.
GGTGACCGGTCTGAACTCTGTATATAAGGAGGAGGTGACAGGTCTGATCTCTATATATTAGGAGGTGACAGGTCTGATCTCTGTATATAAGGCGGAGGTGACAGGTCTTATCTCTGTATATAAGGAGGAGGTGACAGGTCTGATCTCTGTATATTAGGAGGATGTGACAGGTCTGATCTCTGTATATTAGGAGGAGGTGACAGGTCTGATCTCTGTATATTAGGAGGAGGTGACAGGTATGATCTCTGCATATTAGAATGTGACAGGTCTGATCTCTGCATAATAGGAGGTGAAAGGTCTGATCTCTGTATATTAGGAGGTGACAGGTCTGATCTCTGTAAATAAGGAGGAGGTGACAGGTCTGATCTCTGTATATTAGGTGGTGACAGGTCTGATCTCTGTATATAAGGAGGAGGTGACAGGTCTGATCTCTGTATATAAGGAGGAGGTGACAGGTCTGATCTCTGTATATAAGGAGGAGGTGACAGGTCTAATCTCTGTATATTAGGAGGAGGTGACAGGTCTGATCTCTGTATATTAGGAGGAGGTGACAGGTGTGATCTCTGTATATTAGGAAGAGGTGACAGGTCTGATCTATGTATATTAGAAGGAGGTGACAGGTCTGATCTCTGTATATTAGGAGGAGGTGAAAGGTCTGATCTCTGTATATTAGGAGGAGGTGACAGGTCTGATCTCTGTATATTAGGAGGAGGTGACAGGTCTGATCTCTGTATATTATGAGGAGGTGACAGGTCTGATCTCTGTATATTAGGAGGAGGTGACAGGTCTGATCTCTGTATATTAGGAGGAGGTGAAAGGTCTGATCTCTGTATATTAGGAGGAGGTGACAGGTCTGTTCTCTGCATATTAGGAGGAGGTGACAGGTTTGATCTCTGTATATTAGGAGGAGGTGACAGGTCTGATCTCTGTATATTAGGAGGAGGTGACAAGTCTGATCTCTGTATATTAGGAGGAGGTGACAGTACTGATCTCTGTATATTAGGAGGAGTTGACAGGTCTGATCTCTGCATATTAGAAGGTGACAGATCTGATCTCTGCATATTAGGAGGTGACAGTTCTGATCTCTGCATATTAGGAGGTAACAGGTCTGATCTCTGCATATTAGGAGGTGACAGGTGTGATCTCTGTATATTAGGAGGTGACAGGTGTGATCTCTGTATATTAGGAGGTGACAGATGTGATCTCTGTATATTAGGAGGAGGTGACAGGTCTGATCTCTGTATATTAGGAGGAGGTGACAGGTGTGATCTCTGTATATTAGGAGGAGGTGACAGGTCTGATCACTGTATATTAGGAGGAGGTGACAGGTCTGATCACTGTATATTAGGAGGAGGTGACAGGTGTGATCTCTGTATATTAGGAGGAGGTGACATGTCTGATCTGTGTATATTAGAAGGAGGTGACATGTCTGATCTCTGTATATAAGGAGGAGGTGACAGGTCTGATCACTGTATATTAGGAGGAGGTGACAGGTCTGATCTCTGTATATTAGGAGGAGGTGACAGGTCTGATCTCTGTGTTTTAGGAGGAGGTGACAGGTCTGATCTCTGTATATTAGGAGGAGGTGACAGGTCTGATCTCTGTATATTAGGAGGAGGTGACAGGTCTGATCTCTTTATATTAGGAGGAGGTGACAGGTCTGATCTCTGTATATTAGGAGGAGGTGACAGGTTTGATCTCTGTATATTAGGAGGAGGTGACAGGTCTGTTCTCTGTATATTAGGAGGTGAGAGGTCTTAGCTCTGTATATTAGGTGGTGACAGGTCTGATCTCTGTATATTAGGAGGAGGTGACAGGTCTGATCTCTGTATATTAGGAGGAGGTGACAGGTCTGATCTCTTTATATTAGGAGGATTTGACAGGTGTGTTCTCTGTATATTAGGAGGAGGTGACAGGTCTGATCTCTCTATATTAGGAGGAGGTGACAGGTCTGATCTCTCTATATTGGGAGGAGGTGACAGGTGTGATCTCTGTATATTAGGAGGAGGTGACAGGTCTGATCACTGTATATTAGGAGGAGGTGACAGGTCTGATCTCTGTATATTAGGAGGAGGTGACAGGTCTGATCTGTGTATATTAGGAGGAGGTGACAGGTCTGATCTCTGTATATTAGGAGGAGGTGACAGGTCTGATGTCTGTATATTAGGAGCAGGTAACAGGTCTGATCTCTGTATATTAGGAGGAGGTGACAGGTGTGATCTCTGTATATTAGCAGGAGGTGACAGGTCTGATCTCTGTATATTAGGAGGAGGTGACAGGTCTGATCTCTGTATATTAGGAGCAGGTGACAGGTCTGATCTCTGTATATTAGGAGGAGGTGACAGGTCTGATCTCTGTATATTAGGAGGAGGTGACAGGTCGGATCTCTGTATATTAGGAGGAGGTGACAGGTCTGATCTCTGTATATTAGGAGGAGGTGACAGGTCTGATCTCTGTATATTAGGAGGAGGTGACAGTTCTGATCTCTGTATATTAGGAGGAGGTGACAGTTCTGATCTCTGTATATTAGGAGGAGGTGACAGGTCTGATCTCTGCATATTAGAAGGTGACAGATCTGATCTCTGCATATTAGGCGGTAACAGGTCTGATCTCTGCATATTAGGAGGTAACAGGTCTGATCTCTGCATATTAGGAGGTGACAGGTCTGATCTCTGTATATTAGGAGGTGACAGGTCTGATCTCTGTATATTAGGAGGTGACAGGTGTGATCTCTGTATATTAGGAGGAGGTGACAGGTCTGATCTCTGTATATTAGGAGGAGGTGACAGGTGTGATCTCTCTATATTAGGAGGAGGTGACAGGTATGATCACTGTATATTAGGAGGAGGTGACAGGTCTGATCACTGTATATTAGGAGGAGGTGACAGGTGTGATCTCTGTATATTAGGAGGAGGTGACATGTCTGATCTGTGTATATTAGAAGGAGGTGACAGGTCTGATCACTGTATATTAGGAGGAGGTGACAGGTCTGATCTCTGTATATTAGGAGGAGGTGACAGGTCTGATCTCTGTATTTTAGGAGGAGGTGACAGGTCTGATCTCTGTATATTAAGAGGAGGTGACAGGTCTGATCTCTTTATATTAGGAGGAGGTGACAGGTCTGATCTCTGTATATTAGGTGGAGGTGACAGGTTTGATCTCTGTATATTAGGAGGAGGTGACAGGTCTGTTCTCTGTATATTAGGAGGTGAGAGGTCTTAGCTCTGTATATTAGGAGGTGGTGACAGGTCTGATCTCTTTATATTAGGAGGAGGTGACAGGTCTGATCTCTGTATATTAGGAGGAGGTGACAGGTTTGATCTCTGTATATTAGGAGGAGGTGACAGGTCTGTTCTCTGTATATTAGGAGGTGACAGGTCTGATCTCTGTATATTAGGAGGAGGTGACAGGTGTGTTCTCTGTATATTAGGAGGAGGTGACAGGTCTGATCTCTGTATATTAGGAGGAGGTGACAGGTCTGATCTCTGTATATTAGGAGGAGGTGACAGGTCTGATCTCTGTATATTAGGAGGAGGTGACAGGTCTGATCACTGTATATTAGGAGGAGGTGACAGATCTGATCTCTGTATATTAGGAGGTGGTGACAGGTCTGATCTCTGTATATTAGGAGGTGGTGACAGGTCTGATCTCTGTATATTAGGAGGTGGTGTCAGGTCTGATCTCTGTATATTAGGAGGTGGTGACAGGTTTGGTCTCTGTATATTAGGAGGTGACAGGTCTGATCTCTGTATATTAGGAGGAGGTGACAGGTGTGATCACTGTATATTAGGAGGAGGTGACAGGTGTTATCTCTGTATATTAGGAGGAGGTGACAGGTCTGATCTCTGTATATTAGGAGGAGGTGACAGGTCTGATCTCTGTATAATAGGAGGAGGTGACAGGTGTGATCACTGTATATTAGGAGGAGGTGACAGGTCTGATCTCTGTATATTAGGAGGAGGTGATAGGTCTGATCTCTGTATATTAGGAGGAGGTGACAGGTCTGATCTCTGTATATTAGGAGGAGGTGACAGGTCTGATCTCTGTATATTAGGAGGAGGTGACAGGTCTGATCTCTGTATATTAGAAGGAGGTGACAGGTCTAATCTCTGTATATTAGGAGGAGGTGACAGGTCTGATCTCTGTATATTAGGAGGAGGTGACAGGTCTGATCTCTGTATATTAGGAGGAGGTGACAGGTCTGATCTCTGTATATTAGGAGGAGGTGACAGGTCTGATCTCTGTATATTAGGAGGAGGTGACAGGTCTGATCTCTGCTTATTAGAAGGTGACTGGTCTGATCTCTGCATATTAGAATGTGACAGGTCTGATCTCTGCATATTAGGAGGTGACAGGTCTGATCTCTGTATATTATGAGGTGACAGGTCTGATCTCTGTATATTAGGAGGAGGTGACAGGTCTGATCTCTGTATATAAGGAGGAGGTGACAGGTCTGATCTCTATATATTTGGAGGTGACGGGTCTGATCTCTGTATGTAAGGAGGAGGTGACAGGTCTGATCTCTGTATATAAGGAGGAGGTCACAGGTCTGATCTCTGTATATTAGGAGGATGTGACAGGTCTGATCTCTGTATATTAGGAGGAGGTGACAGGTCTGATCTCTGTATGTTAGGAGGAGGTGACAGGTATGATCTCTGCATATTAGAATGTGACAGGTCTGATCTCTGCATAATAGGAGGTGACAGGTCTGATCTCTGTATATTAGGAGGTGACAGGTCTGATCTCTGTATATAAGGAGGAGGTGACAGGTCTGATCTCTGTATATTAGGAGGTGACAGGTCTGATCTCTGTATATAAGGAGGAGGTGACAGGTCTGATCTCTGTATATAAGGAGGTGACAGGTCTGATCTCTGTATATTAGGAGGAGGTGACAGGTCTGATCTCTGTATATTAGGAGGAGGTGACAGGTGTGATCACTGTATATTAGGAGGAGGTGACAGGTGTGATCTCTGTATATTAGGAAGAGGTGACAGGTCTGATCTGTGTATATTAGAAGGAGGTGACAGGTCTGATCACTGTATATTAGGAGGAGGTGACAGGTCTGATCTCTGTATATTAGGAGGAGGTGACAGGTCTGATCTCTGTATATTAGGAGGAGGTGACAGGTCTGATCTCTGTATATTAGGAGGAGGTGACAGGTCTGATCTCTGTATATTAGGAGGAGGTGACAGGTCTGATCTCTGTATATTAGGAGGAGGTGACAGGTCTGTTCTCTGCATATTAGGAGGAGGTGACAGGTCTGATCTCTGTATATTAGGAGGAGGTGACAGGTCTGATCTCTGTATATTAGGAGGAGGTGACAGGTCTGATCTCTGTATATTAGGAGGAGGTGACAGTTCTGATCTCTGTATATTAGGAGGAAGTGACAGGTCTGATCTCTGCATATTAGAAGGTGACAGATCTGATCTCTGCATATTAGGAGGTGACAGTTCTGATCTCTGCATATTAGGAGGTAACAGGTCTGATCTCTGCATATTAGGAGGTGACAGGTCTGATCTCTGTATATTAGGAGGTGACAGGTCTGATCTCTGTGTATTAGGAGGTGACAGGTCTGATCTCTGTATATTAGGAGGTGACAGGTGTGATCTCTGTATATTAGGAGGAGGTGACAGGTCTGATCTCTCTATATTAGGAGGAGGTGACAGGTGTGATCTCTCTATATTAGGAGGAGGTGACAGGTATGATCACTGTATATTAGGAGGAGGTGACAGGTCTGATCACTGTATATTAGGAGGAGGTGACAGGTGTGATCTCTGTATATTAGGAGGAGGTGACATGTCTGATCTGTGTATATTAGAAGGAGGTGACAGGTCTGATCACTGTATATTAGGAGGAGGTGACAGGTGTGATCTCTGTATATTAGGAAGAGGTGACAGGTCTGATCTGTGTATATTAGAAGGAGGTGACAGGTCTGATCACTGTATATTAGGAGGAGGTGACAGGTCTGATCTCTGTATATTAGGAGGAGGTGACAGGTCTGATCTCTGTATATTAGGAGGAGGTGACAGGTCTGATCTCTGTATATTAGGAGGAGGTGACAGGTCTGTTCTCTGCATATTAGGAGGAGGTGACAGGTCTGATCTCTGTATATTAGGAGGAGGTGACAGGTCTGATCTCTGTATATTAGGAGGAGGTGACAGGTCTGATCTCTGTATATTAGGAGGAGGTGACAGTTCTGATCTCTGTATATTAGGAGGAGGTGACAGGTCTGATCTCTGCATATTAGAAGGTGACAGATCTGATCTCTGCATATTAGGAGGTAACAGGTCTGATCTCTGCATATTAGGAGGTGACAGGTCTGATCTCTGTATATTAGGAGGTGACAGGTCTGATCTCTGTATATTAGGAGGTGACAGGTCTGATCTCTGTATATTAGGAGGTGACAGGTGTGATCTCTGTATATTAGGAGGAGGTGACAGGTCTGTTCTCTGTATATTAGGAGGAGGTGACAGGTGTGATCTCTCTATATTAGGAGGAGGTGACAGGTATGATCACTGTATATTAGGAGGAGGTGACAGGTCTGATCACTGTATATTAGGAGGAGGTGACAGGTGTGATCTCTGTATATTAGGAGGAGGTGACATGTCTGATCTGTGTATATTAGAAGGAGGTGACAGGTCTGATCACTGTATATTAGGAGGAGGTGACAGGTCTGATCTCTGTATATTAGGAGGAGGTGACAGATCTGATCTCTGTATTTTAGGAGGAGGTGACAGGTCTGATCTCTGTATATTAGGAGGTGACAGATGTGATCTCTGTATATTAGGAGGTGACAGATGTGATCTCTGTATATTAGGAGGAGGTGACAGGTCTGATCTCTGTATATTAGGAGGAGGTGACAGGTCTGATCTCTTTATATTAGGAGGAGGTGACAGGTCTGATCTCTGTATATTAGGAGGAGGTGACAGGTTTGATCTCTGTATATTAGGAGGAGGTGACAGGTCTACTCTCTGTATATTAGGAGGTGAGAGGTCTTAGCTCTGTATATTAGGAGGTGGTGATAGGTCTGATCTCTTTATATTAGGAGGAGGTGACAGGTCTGATCTCTGTATATTAGGAGGAGGTGACAGGTTTGATCTCTGTATATTAGGAGGAGGTGACAGGTCTGTTCTCTGTATATTAGGAGGTGACAGGTCTGATCTCTGTATATTAGGAGGAGGTGACAGGTGTGTTCTCTGTATATTAGGAGGAGGTGACAGGTCTGATCTCTGTATATTAGGAGGAGGTGACAGGTCTGATCTCTGTATATTAGGAGGAGGTGACAGGTCTGATCTCTGTATATTAGGAGGAGGTGACAGATCTGATCTCTGTATATTAGGAAGAGGTGACAGGTCTGATCTCTGTATATTAGGAGGTGGTGACAGGTCTGATCTCTGTATATTAGGAGGTGGTGACAGGTCTGATCTCTGTATATTAGGAGGTGGTGTCAGGTCTGATCTCTGTATATTAGGAGGTGGTGACAGGTCTGATCTCTGTATATTAGGAGGAGGTGACAGGTATGATCTCTGTATATTAGGAGGAGGTGACAGGTCTGATCTCTGTATATTAGGAGGAGGTGACAGGTCTGATCTCTGTATAATAGGAGGAGGTGACAGGTGTGATCACTGTATATTAGGAGGAGGTGACAGGTCTGATCTCTGTATATTAGGAGGAGGTGACAGGTGTGATCACTGTATATTAGGAGGAGGTGACATTTGTGATCACTGTATATTAGGAGGAGGTGACAGGTCTGATCTCTGTATATTAGGAGGAGGTGACAGGTCTGATCTCTGTATAATAGGAGGAGGTGACAGGTGTGATCACTGTATATTAGGAGGAGGTGACAGGTCTGATCTCTGTATATTAGGAGGAGGTGACAGGTCTGATCTCTGTATATTAGGAGGAGGTGACAGGTCTGATCTCTCTATATTAGGAGGAGGTGACAGGTCTAATCTCTGTATATTAGGAGGAGGTGACAGGTCTGATCTCTGTATATTAGGAGGAGGTGACAGGTCTGATCTCTGTATATTAGGAGGAGGTGACAGGTCTGATCTCTGTATATTAGGAGGAGGTGGCAGGTCTGATCTCTGCTTATTAGAAGGTGACTGGTCTGATCTCTGCATATTAGAATGTGACAGGTCTGATCTCTGCATATTAGGAGGTGACAGGTCTGATCTCTGTATATTAGGAGGTGACAGGTCTGATCTCTGTATATTAGGAGGAGGTGACAGGTCTGATCTCTGTATATTAGGAGGTGACAGGTCTGATCTCTGTATAATAGGAGGTGACAGGTCTGATTTCTGTATATAAGGCGGAGGTGACAGGTCTTATCTCTGTATATAAGGAGGAGGTGACAGGTCTGATCTCTGTATATTAGGAGGATGTGACAGGTCTGATCTCTGTATTTTAGGAGGAGGTGACAGGTCTGATCTCTGTATATTAGGAGGTGACAGGTCTGATTTCTGTATATAAGGCGGAGGTGACAGGTCTTATCTCTGTATATAAGAAGGAGGTGACAGGTCTGATCTCTGTATATTAGGAGGATGTGACAGGTCTGATCTCTCTATTTTAGGAGGAGGTGACAGGTCTGATCTCTGTATATTAGGAGGAGGTGACAGGTATGATCTCTGCATATTAGAATGTGACAGGTCTGATCTCTGCATAATAGGAGGTGACAGGTCTGATCTCTGTATATTAGGAGGTGACAGGTCTGATCTCTGTATATAAGGAGGAGGTGACAGGTCTGATCTCTGTATATAAGGAGGAGGTGACAGGTCTGATCTCTGTATATTAGGAGGAGGTGACAGGTCTGATCTCTGTATATTAGGAGGAGGTGACAGGTCTGATCACTGTATATTAGGAGGAGGTGACAGGTGTGATCTCTGTATATTAGGAGGAGGTGACAGGTCTGATCACTGTATATTAGGAGGAGGTGACAGGTCTGATCTCTGTATATTAGGAAGAGGTGACAGGTCTGATCTGTGTATATTAGAAGGAGGTGACAGGTCTGATCACTTTATATTAGGAGGAGGTGACAGGTCTGATCTCTGTATATTAGGAGGTGACAGGTCTGATCTCTGTATATTAGGAGGTGACAGGTCTGATCTTTGTATATTAGGAGGTGACAGGTCTGATCTCTGTATATTAGGAGGTGACAGGTCTGATCTCTGTATATTAGGAGGAGGTGACAGGTGTGATCTCTCTATATTAGGAGGAGGTGACAGGTATGATCACTGTATATTAGGAGGAGGTGACAGGTCTGATCACTGTATATTAGGAGGAGGTGACAGGTGTGATCTCTGTATATTAGGAGGAGGTGACATGTCTGATCTGTGTATATTAGAAGGAGGTGACAGGTCTGATCACTGTATATTAGGAGGAGGTGACAGGTCTGATCTCTGTATATTAGGAGGAGGTGACAGATCTGATCTCTGTATTTTAGGAGGAGGTGAGAGGTCTGATCTCTGTATATTAGGAGGAGGTGACAGGTCTGATCTCTTTATATTAGGAGGAGGTGACAGGTCTGATCTCTGTATATTAGGAGGAGGTGACAGGTCTGATCTCTGTATATTAGGAGGTGGTGATAGGTCTGATCTCTTTATATTAGGAGGAGGTGACAGGTCTAATCTCTGTATATTAGGAGGAGGTGACAGGTTTGATCTCTGTATATTAGGAGGAGGTGACAGGTCTGTTCTCTGTATATTAGGAGGTGACAGGTCTGATCTCTGTATATTAGGAGGAGGTGACAGCTGTGTTCTCTGTATATTAGGAGGAGGTGACAGGTCTGATCTCTGTATATTAGGAGGAGGTGACAGGTCTGATCTCTGTATATTATGAGGAGGTGACAGGTCTGATCTCTGTATATTAGGAGGAGGTGACAGGTCTGATCTCTGTATATTAGGAGGAGGTGAAAGGTCTGATCTCTGTATATTAGGAGGAGGTGACAGGTCTGTTCTCTGCATATTAGGAGGAGGTGACAGGTCTGATCTCTGTATATTAGGAGGAGGTGACAGGTCTGATCTCTGTATATTAGGAGGAGGTGACAAGTCTGATCTCTGTATATTAGAAGGAGGTGACAGTACTGATCTCTGTATATTAGGAGGAGTTGACAGGTCTGATCTCTGCATATTAGAAGGTGACAGATCTGATCTCTGCATATTAGGAGGTGACAGTTCTGATCTCTGCATATTAGGAGGTAACAGGTCTGATCTCTGCATATTAGGAGGTGACAGGTCTGATCTCTCTATATTAGGAGGTGACAGGTCTGATCTCTGTATATTAGGAGGTGACAGGTGTGATCTCTGTATATTAGGAGGTGACAGATGTGATCTCTGTATATTAGGAGGAGGTGACAGGTCTGATCTCTGTATATTAGGAGGAGGTGACAGGTCTGATCACTGTATATTAGGAGGAGGTGACAGGTCTGATCTCTGCTTATTAGAAGGTGACTGGTCTGATCTCTGCATATTAGAATGTGACTGGTCTGATCTCTGCATATTAGAATGTGACAGGTCTGATCTCTGCATATTAGGAGGTGACAGGTCTGATCTCTGTATATTAGGAGGTGACAGGTCTGATCTCTGTATATTAGGAGGAGGTGACAGGTCTGGTCTCTGTATATTAGGAGGTGACCGGTCTGAACTCTGTATATAAGGAGGAGGTGACAGGTCTGATCTCTATATATTAGGAGGTGACAGGTCTGATCTCTGTATATAAGGCGGAGGTGACAGGTCTTATCTCTGTATATAAGGAGGAGGTGACAGGTATGATCTCTGTATATTAGGAGGATGTGACAGGTCTGATCTCTGTATATTAGGAGGAGGTGACAGGTCTGATCTCTGTATATTAGGAGGAGGTGACAGGTATGATCTCTGCATATTAGAATGTGACAGGTCTGATCTCTGCATAATAGGAGGTGAAAGGTCTGATCTCTGTATATTAGGAGGTGACAGGTCTGATCTCTGTAAATAAGGAGGAGGTGACAGGTCTGATCTCTGTATATTAGGTGGTGACAGGTCTGATCTCTGTATATAAGGAGGAGGTGACAGGTCTGATCTCTGTATATAAGGAGGAGGTGACAGGTCTGATCTCTGTATATAAGGAGGAGGTGACAGGTCTAATCTCTGTATATTAGGAGGAGGTGACAGGTCTGATCTCTGTATATTAGGAGGAGGTGACAGGTGTGATCTCTGTATATTAGGAAGAGGTGACAGGTCTGATCTGTGTATATTAGAAGGAAGTGACAGGTCTGATCTCTGTATATTAGAAGGAGGTGAAAGGTCTGATCTCTGTATATTAGGAGGAGGTGACAGGTCTGATCTCTGTATATTATGAGGAGGTGACAGGTCTGATCTCTGTATATTAGGAGGAGGTGACAGGTCTGATCTCTGTATATTAGGAGGAGGTGAAAGGTCTGATCTCTGTATATTAGGAGGAGGTGACAGGTCTGTTCTCTGCATATTAGGAGGAGGTGACAGGTCTGATCTCTGTATATTATGAGGAGGTGACAGGTCTGATCTCTGTATATTAGGAGGAGGTGACAGGTCTGATCTCTGTATATTAGGAGGAGGTGAAAGGTCTGATCTCTGTATATTAGGAGGAGGTGACAGGTCTGTTCTCTGCATATTAGGAGGAGGTGACAGGTTTGATCTCTGTATATTAGGAGGAGGTGACAGGTCTGATCTCTGTATATTAGGAGGAGGTGACAAGTCTGATCTCTGTATATTAGGAGGAGGTGACAGTACTGATCTCTGTATATTAGGAGGAGTTGACAGGTCTGATCTCTGCATATTAGAAGGTGACAGATCTGATCTCTGCATATTAGGAGGTGACAGTTCTGATCTCTGCATATTAGGAGGTAACAGGTCTGATCTCTGCATATTAGGAGGTGACAGGTGTGATCTCTGTATATTAGGAGGTGACAGGTGTGATCTCTGTATATTAGGAGGTGACAGATGTGATCTCTGTATATTAGGAGGAGGTGACAGGTCTGATCTCTGTATATTAGGAGGAGGTGACAGGTGTGATCTCTGTATATTAGGAGGAGGTGACAGGTCTGATCACTGTATATTAGGAGGAGGTGACAGGTCTGATCACTGTATATTAGGAGGAGGTGACAGGTGTGATCTCTGTATATTAGGAGGAGGTGACATGTCTGATCTGTGTATATTAGAAGGAGGTGACATGTCTGATCTCTGTATATAAGGAGGAGGTGACAGGTCTGATCACTGTATATTAGGAGGAGGTGACAGGTCTGATCTCTGTATATTAGGAGGAGGTGACAGGTCTGATCTCTGTATTTTAGGAGGAGGTGACAGGTCTGATCTCTGTATATTAGGAGGAGGTGACAGGTCTGATCTCTGTATATTAGGAGGAGGTGACAGGTCTGATCTCTTTATATTAGGAGGAGGTGACAGGTCTGATCTCTGTATATTAGGAGGAGGTGACAGGTTTGATCTCTGTATATTAGGAGGAGGTGACAGGTCTGTTCTCTGTATATTAGGAGGTGAGAGGTCTTAGCTCTGTATATTAGGTGGTGACAGGTCTGATCTCTGTATATTAGGAGGAGGTGACAGGTCTGATCTCTGTATATTAGGAGGAGGTGACAGGTCTGATCTCTTTATATTAGGAGGATTTGACAGGTGTGTTCTCTGTATATTAGGAGGAGGTGACAGGTCTGATCTCTCTATATTAGGAGGAGGTGACAGGTCTGATCTCTCTATATTGGGAGGAGGTGACAGGTGTGATCTCTGTATATTAGGAGGAGGTGACAGGTCTGATCACTGTATATTAGGAGGAGGTGACAGGTCTGATCTCTGTATATTAGGAGGAGGTGACAGGTCTGATCTGTGTATATTAGGAGGAGGTGACAGGTCTGATCTCTGTATATTAGGAGGAGGTGACAGGTCTGATGTCTGTATATTAGGAGCAGGTAACAGGTCTGATCTCTGTATATTAGGAGGAGGTGACAGGTGTGATCTCTGTATATTAGCAGGAGGTGACAGGTCTGATCTCTGTATATTAGGAGGAGGTGACAGGTCTGATCTCTGTATATTAGGAGCAGGTGACAGGTCTGATCTCTGTATATTAGGAGGAGGTGACAGGTCTGATCTCTGTATATTAGGAGGAGGTGACAGGTCGGATCTCTGTATATTAGGAGGAGGTGACAGGTCTGATCTCTGTATATTAGGAGGAGGTGACAGGTCTGATCTCTGTATATTAGGAGGAGGTTACAGGTCTGATCTCTGTATATTAGGAGGAGGTGGCAGGTCTGATCTCTTTATATTAGGAGGATTTGACAGGTCTGATCTCTGTATATTAGGAGGAGGTGACAGGTGTGATCTCTGTATATTAGGAGGAGGTGACAGGTCTGATCTCTGTATATTAGGAGGAGGTGACAGGTGTGATCTCTGTATATTAGGAGGAGGTGACAGGTCTGATCTCTGTATATTAGGAGGAGGTGACAGGTTTGATCTCTGTATATTAGGAGGAGGTGACAGGTCTGATCTCTGTATATTAGGAGGAGGTGACAGTTCTGATCTCTGTATATTAGGAGGAGGTGACAGGTGTGATCTCTGTATATTAGGAGGAGGTGACATGTCTGATCTGTGTATATTAGAAGGAGGTGACACGTCTGATCACTGTATATTAGGAGGATTTGACAGGTCTGATCTCTGTATATTAGGAGGAGGTGGCAGGTCTGATCTCTGTATATTAGGAGGAGGTGACAGGTATGATCACTGTATATTAGGAGGAGGTGACAGGTCTGATCTCTGTATATTAGGAGGAGGTGACAGGTCTGATCTCTGTATATTAGGAGGAGGTGACAGGTTTGATCTCTGTATATTAGGAGGAGGTGACAGGTCTGATCTCTGTATATTAGGAGGAGGTGACAGGTGTGATCTCTGTATATTAGGAGGAGGTGACAGGTCTGATCACTGTATATTAGGAGGAGGTGACAGGTGTGATCTCTGTATATTAGGAGGAGGTGACATGTCTGATCTGTGTATATTAGAAGGAGGTGACACGTCTGATCACTGTATATTAGGAGGAGGTGACAGGTCTGATCTCTGTATATTAGGAGGAGGTGACAGATCTGATCTCTGTATTTTAGGAGGAGGTGACAGGTCTGATCTCTGTATATTAGGAGGAGGTGACAGGTCTGATCTCTTTATATTAGGAGGAGGTGACAGGTCTGATCTCTGTATATTAGGAGGAGGTGACAGGTTTGATCTCTGTATATTAGGAGGAGGTTACAGGTCTATTCTCTGTATATTAGGAGGTGAGAGGTCTTAGCTCTGTATATTAGGAGGTGGTGATAGGTCTGATCTCTTTATATTAGGAGGAGGTGACAGGTCTGATCTCTGTATATTAGGAGGAGGTGACAGGTTTGATCTCTTTATATTAGGAGGAGGTGACAGGTCTGATCTCTGTATATTAGGAGGAGGTGACAGGTGTGATCACTGTATATTAGGAGGAGGTGACAGGTCTGATCTCTGTATATTAGGAGGAGGTGACAGGTCTGATCTCTGTATATTAGGAGGAGGTGACAGGTGTGATCACTGTATATTAGGAGGAGGTGACAGGTCTGATCTCTGTATATTAGGAGGAGGTGACAGGTTTGATCTCTTTATATTAGGAGGAGGTGACAGGTCTGATCTCTGTATATTAGGAGGAGGTGACAGGTGTGATCACTGTATATTAGGAGGAGGTGACAGGTCTGATCTCTGTATATTAGGAGGAGGTGACAGGTCTGATCTCTGTATATTAGGAGGAGGTGACAGGTGTGATCTCTGTATATTAGGAGGAGGTGACAGGTCTGATCTCTGTATATTAGGAGGAGGTGACAGGTCTGATCTCTGTATATTAGGAGGAGGTGACAGGTGTGTTCTCTGTATATTAGGAGGAGGTGACAGGTCTGATCTCTGTATATTAGGAGAAGGTGACAGGTCTGATCTCTGTATATTAGGAGGAGGTGACAGGTCTGATCTCTGTATATTAGGAGGAGGTGACAGGTCTGATCTCTGTATATTAGGAGGAGGTGACAGATCTGATCTCTGTATATTAGGAGGTGGTGACAGGTCTGATCTCTGTATATTAGGAGGTGGTGACAGGTCTGATCTCTGTATATTAGGAGGTGGTGTCAGGTCTGATCTCTGTATATTAGGAGTTGGTGACAGGTCTGATCTCTGTATATTAGTAGGAGGTGACAGGTCTGTTCTCTGTATATTAGGAGGTGACAGGTCTGATCTCTAAATTAGGAGGAGGTGACAGGTATGATCACTGTATATTAGGAGGTGATAGGTCTGATCACTGTATATTAGGAGGAGGTGACAGGTATGATCACTGTATATTACGAGGAGGTGACAGGTCTGATCTCTGTATATTAGGAGGAGGTGACAGGTCTGATCTCTGTATATTAGGAGGAGGTGACAGGTCTGATCTCTGTATATTAGGAGGAGGTGACAGGTTTGATCTCTGTATATTAGGAGGAGGTGACAGGTCTGATCTCTGTATATTAGGAGGAGGTGAAAGGTCTGATCTCTGTATATTAGGAGGTGACAGGTCTGATCTCTAAATTAGGAGGAGGTGACAGGTCTGATCTCTGCATATTAGAAGGTGACAGGTCTGATCTCTGCATATTAGAATGTGTCAGGTCTGATCTCTGCATATTAGAAGGTGACAGGTCTGATCTCTGTATATAAGGAGGAGGTGACAGGTCTGATCTCTGTATATAAGGAGGAGGTGACAGGTCTGATCTCTGTATATTAGTAGGAGGTGACAGGTCTGTTCTCTGTATATTAGGAGGTGACAGGTCTGATCTCTAAATTAGGAGGAGGTGACAGGTATGATCACTGTATATTAGGAGGAGGTGACAGGTCTGATCTCTCTATATTAGGAGGAGGTGACAGGTCTGATCTCTGTATATTAGGAAGAGGTGACAGGTCTGATCTCTGTATATTAGGAGGAGGTGACAGGTCTGAGCTCTGTATATTAGGAGGACGTCATAGGTCTGATCACTGTATATTAGGAGGAGGTGACACGTCTGATCACTGTATATTAGGAGGAGTTGACAGGTCTGATCACTGTATATTAGGAGGAGGTGACAGGTCTGATCACTGTATGTTAGGAGGAGGTGACAGGTCTGATCTCTGTATATTAGGAGGAGGTGACAGGTCTGATGTCTGTATATTAGGAGGAGGTGACAGGTCTGATCTCTGTATATTAGGAGGAGGTGACAGGTCTGATCTCTCTATATTAGGAGGAGGTGACAGGTCTGATCTCTGTATATTAGGAGGAGGTGACAGGTCTGATCTCTGTATATTAGGAGGAGGTGACAGGTCTGATCTCTGTATATTAGGAAGAGGTGACAGGTCTGATCTCTGTATATTAGGAAGAGGTGACAGGTCTGAGCTCTGTATATTAGGAGGACGTCATAGGTCTGATCACTGTATATTAGGAGGAGGTGACACGTCTGATCACTGTATATTAGGAGGAGTTGACAGGTCTGATCACTGTATATTATGAGGAGGTGACAGGTCTGATCACTGTATGTTAGGAGGAGGTGACAGGTCTGATCTCTGTATATTAGGAGGAGGTGACAGGTCTGATGTCTGTATATTAGGAGGAGGTGACATGTCTGATCTCTGTATATTAGGAGGAGGTGACAGGTCTGATCTCTCTATATTAGGAGGAGGTGACAGGTCTGATCTCTGTATATTAGGAGGAGGTGACAGGTCTGATCTCTGTATATTAGGAGGAGGTGACAGGTCTGAGCTCTGTATATTAGGAGGACGTGATAGGTCTGATCACAGTATATTAGGAGGAGGTGACAAGTCTGATCACTGTATATTAGGAGGAGATGACAGGTCTGATCTCTCTATATTAGGAGGAGGTGACAGGTCTGATCTCTGTATATTAGGAGGAGGTGACAGGTCTGATCACTGTACATTAGGAGGAGATGACAGGTCTGATCACTGTATATTAGGAGGAGGTGACAGGTCTGATCACTGTATATTAGGAGGAGGTGACAGGTCTGATCTCTCTATATTAGGAGGAGGTGACAGGTCTGATCTCTGTATATTAGGAGGAGGTGACAGGTCTGATCTCTGTATATTAGGAGGAGGTGACAGGTCTGAGCTCTGTATATTAGGAGGACGTGATAGGTCTGATCACTGTATATTAGGAGGAGGTGACAGGTCTGATCACTGTATATTAGGAGGAGGTGACAGGTCTGATCACTGTATATTAGGAGGAGGTGACAGGTCTGATCACTGTATATTAGGAGGAGGTGACAGGTCTGATCTCTGTATATTAGGAGGAGGTGACAGGTCTGATCTCTGTATATTAGGAGGAGGTGACAGGTCTGATCTCTCTATATTAGGAGGAGGTGACAGGTCTGATCTCTATATATTAGGAGGAGGTGACAGGTCTGATCTCTGTATATTAGGAGGAGGTGACAGGTCTGATCTCTGTATATTAGGAGGAGGTGACAGGTCTGATCTCTGTATATTAGGAGGAGGTGACAGGTCTGAGCTCTGTATATTAGGAGGACGTGATAGGTCTGATCACTGTATATTAGGAGGAGGTGACAGGTCTGATCACTGTATATTAGGAGGAGGTGACAGGTCTGATCACTGTATATTAGGAGGAGGTGACAGGTCTGATCACTGTATATTAGGAGGAGGTGACAGGTCTGATCTCTGTATATTAGGAGGAGGTGACAGGTCTGATCTCTGTATATTAGGAGGAGGTGACAGGTCTGATCTCTCTATATTAGGAGGAGGAGACAGGTCTGATCACTGTATATTAGGAGCAGGTGACAGGTCTGATCTCTGTATATTAGGAGGAGGTGACAGGTCTGAGCTCTGTATATTAGGAGGACGTGATAGGTCTGATCACTGTATATTAGGAGGAGGTGACAGGTCTGATCACTGTATATTAGGAGGAGGTGACAGGTCTGATCACTGTATATTAGGAGGAGGTGACAGGTCTGATCACTGTATATTAGGAGGAGGTGACAGGTCTGATCACTGTATATTAGTAGGAGGTGACAGGTCTGTTCTCTGTATACTAGGAAGAGGTGACAGGTCTGATCTCTGTATATTAGGAGGAGGTGACAGGTCTGATGTCTGTATATTAGGAGGAGGTGACAGGTCTGATCTCTG
The DNA here is from genome assembly GCF_046119375.1 of Phyllobates terribilis. Taxonomy (NCBI): domain Eukaryota; kingdom Metazoa; phylum Chordata; class Amphibia; order Anura; family Dendrobatidae; genus Phyllobates; species Phyllobates terribilis. The sequence continues at coordinate 257,655,981 of NW_027362767.1, read as the reverse complement.
TATATTAGGAGGAGGTGACAGGTCTGATCTCTCTATATTAGGAGGAGGTGACAGGTCTGATCTCTGTATATTAGGAGGAGGTGACAGGTCTGATCTCTGTATATTAGGAGGAGGTGACAGGTCTGATCTCTCTATATTAGGAGGAGGTGACAGGTCTGATCTCTGTATATTAGGAGGAGGTGACAGGTCAGATCTCTGTATATTAGGGGAGGTGACAGGTCTGATCTCTGTATATTAGGAGGAGGTGACAGGTCTGATCTCTGTATATTAGGAGGAGGTGACAGGTCTGATCTCTGTATATTAGGAGGAGGTGACAGGTCTGATCTCTGTATATTAGGAGGACGTGATAGGTCTGATCACTGTATATTAGGAGGAGGTGACAGGTCTGATCACTGTATATTTGGAGGAGGTGTCAGGTCTGATCTCTGTATATTAGGAGAAGGTGACAGGTCTGATCCCTGTATATTAGGAGGAGGTGACAGGTCTGATCTCTGTATATTAGGAGGAGGTGACAGGTCTGATCTCTGTATATTAGGAGGGGGTGACAGGTCTGATCTCTGTATATTAGGAGGAGGTGACAGGTCTGATCTTTGTATATTAGGAGGAGGTGACAGATCTGATCTCTGTATATTAGGAGGAGGTGACAGGTCTGATCTCTGCATATTAGAAGGTGACAGATCTGATCTCTGGCATATTAGGAGGTGACAGGTCTGATCTCTGTATATTAGGAGGAGGTGACAGGTCTGATCTCTGTATATTAGGAAGTGACAGCTCTGATCTCTGTATATTAGGAGGTGACAGGTGTGATCTCTGTATATTAGAAGGAGGTGACAGGTCTGATCTCTGTATATTAGGAGGAGGTGACAGGTCTGATCTCTGTATATTAGGAGGAGGTGACAGGTCTGATCTCTGTATATTAGGAGGAGGTGACAGGTCTGATTTCTGTATATTAGGAGGAGGTGACAGGTCTGATCTCTGCATATTAGAAGGTGACAGGTCTGATCTCTGCATATTAGAATGTGACAGGTCTGATCTCTGCATATTGGGAGGTGAGAGGTCTGATCTCTGTATATTAGGAGGAGGTGACAGTTCTGATCTCTGTATATTAGGAGGTGACAAGTTTGATCTCTGTATATTAGGAGGTGACAGGTCTGATCTCTGTATATAAGGAGGAGGTGACAGGTCTGATCTCTGTATATAAGGAGGAGGTGACAGCTCTGATCTCTGTATATTAGGAGGTGACAGGTCTGATCTCTGTATATTAGGAGGTGACAGGTCTGATCTCTGTATATTAGGAGGAGGTGACAGGTCTGATGTCTGTATATTAGGAGGAGGTGACAGGTCTGATCTCTGTATATTAGGAGGAGGTGACAGGTCTGATGTCTGTATATTAGGAGGAGGTGACAGGTCTGATCTCTGTATTTTAGGAGGAGGTGACAGGTCTGATCTCTGTATATTAGGAGGAGGTGACACGTCTGATCTCTGTATATTAGGAGGTGTTCACAGGTCTGATCTCTGTATATTAGGAGGAGGTGATAGGTCTGATCTCTGTATATTAGGAGGAGGTGACATGTCTGATCACTGTATATTAGGAGGAGGTGACAGGCCTGATCTCTGTATATTAGGAGGAGGTGACAGGTCTGATCTCTGTATATTAGGAGGAGGTGACAGGTCTTATCTCTGTATATTAGGAGGAGGTGACAGGTCTGATCTCTGTATATTAGGAGGAGGTGACAGTTCTGATCTCTGTATATTAGGAGGAGGTGACAGGTCTGATCTCTGCTTATTAGGAGGTGACAGGTCTGATCTCTGCATATTAGGAGGTGACAGGTCTGATCTCTATATATTAGGAGGTGACAGGTCTGATCTCTGTATATTAGGAGGAGGTGACAGGTCTGTTCTCTGTATATTAGGAGGTGAAAGGTCTGATCTCTAAATTAGGAGGAGGTGACAGGTCTGATCTCTAAATTAGGAGGAGGTGACAGGTGTGATCACTGTATATTAGGAGGTGATAGGTCTGATCTCTGTATTTTAGGAGGAGGTGACAGGTCTGATCTCTAAATTAGGAGGAGGTGACAGGTGTGATCACTGTATATTAGGAGGTGATAGGTCTGATCTCTATATTAGGAGGTGACAGGTCTGATCTGTGTATATTAGGTGGAGGTGTCAGGTCTGATCACTGAATATTAGGAGGAGGTGACAGGTCTGATCTCTGTATATTAGGAGGAGGTGACAGGTCTGATCTCTGTATATTAGGAGGAGGTGACAGGTCTGATCTCTGTATATTAGGAGGAGGTGACAGGTCTGATCTCTGTATATTAGGATGAGGTGACAGGTCTCATCTCTGTATATTAGGATGAGGTGACAGGTCTGATCTCTGTATATTAGGAGGAGGTGACAGGTCTGATCTCTGTATATTAGGAGGAGGTGACAGGTCTGATCTCTGTATATTAGGAGGAGGTGACAAATCTGATCTCTGTATATTAGGAGGAGGTGACAGGTCTGATCTCTGCATATTAGGAGGTGACAGATCTGATCTCTGCATATTAGTAGGTGACAGGTCTGATTTCTGCATATTAGAAGGTGACAGGTTTGATCTCTGTATATTAGGAAGAGGTGACAGGTCTGATTTCTGTATATTAGGAGGAGGTGACAGGTCTGATCTCTGCATATTAGAAGGTGACAGGTCTGATCTCTGCATATTAGAATGTGACAGGTCTGATCTCTGCATATTAGGAGGTGAGAGGTCTGATCTCTGTATATTAGGACGTGACAGGTCTGATCTCTGTATATTAGGAGGAGGTGACAGGTCTGATCTCTGTATATTAGGAGGTGACGGGTCTGATCTCTGTATATTAGGAGGTGACAGGTCTGATCTCTGTATATAAGGAGGAGGTGACAGGTCTGATCTCCGTATATTAGGAGGAGGTGACAGCTCTTTTCTCTGTATATTAGGAGGTGACAGGTCTGATCTCTAAATTAGGAGGAGGTGACAGGTATGATCACTGTATATTAGGAGGTGATAGGTCTGATCACTGTATATTAGGAGGAGGTGACAGGTCTGATCACTGTATATTAGGAGGAGGTGACAGGTCTGATCTCTGTATATTAGGAGGAGGTGACAGGTCTGATCTCTGTATATTACGAGGAGGTGACAGGTCTGATCACAGTATATTAGGAGGAGGTGACAGGTCTGATCACTATATATTAGGAGGAGGTGACAGGTCTGATCTCTGTATATTAGGAGGTGACAGGTCTGATCTCTGTATATTAGGAGGTGACAGGTCTGATCTCTGTATATTAGGAGGAGGTGACAGGTCTGATGTCTGTATATTAGAAGGAGGTGACAGGTCTGATCTCTGTATATTAGGAGGAGGTGACAGGTCTGATGTCTGTATATTAGGAGGAGGTGACAGGTCTGATCTCTGTATATTAGGAGGAGGTGACAGGTCTGATCTCTGTATATTAGGAGGAGGTGACAGGTCTGATCTCTGTATATTAGGAGGAGGTGACAGGTCTGATCTCTGTATATTAGGAGGTGTTCACAGGTCTGATCTCTGTATATTAGGAGGAGGTGACAGGTCTGATGTCTGTATATTAGGAGGAGGTGACAGGTCTGATCTCTGTATATTAGGAGGAGGTGACAGGTCTGATCTCTGTATATTAGGAGGAGGTGACAGATCTGATCTCTGTATATTAGGAGGAGGTGACAGGTCTGATCTCTGTATATTAGGAGGAGATTACAGTTCTGATCTCTGCATATTAGGAGGAGGTGACAGGTCTGATCTCTGCATATTAGAAGGTGACAGATCTGATCTCTGCATATTAGGAGCTGATAGGTCTGATCTCTGCATATTAGGAGGTGACAGGTCTGATCTCTGCAAATTAGAAGGTGACAGGTCTGATCTCTGCATATTAGGAGGTGACAGGTCTGATCTCTGTATATTAGGAGGAGGTGACAGGTCTGATCTCTTTATATTAGGAGGAGGTGACAGGTCTGATCTCTGTATATTAGGAGGAGGTGAAAGGTTTGAACTCTGTTTATTAGGAGGAGGTGACAGGTCTGATCTCTGTATATTAGGAGGAGGTGACAGGTCTGATCTCTGTATATTAGGAGGAGGTGACAGGTCTGATCTCTGTATATTAGGAGGAGGTGACAGGTCTGATCTCTGTATATTAGGAGGAGGTGACAGGTCTGATCTCTGTATATTAGGAGGAGGTGACAGGTCTGATCTCTGTATATTAGGAGGAGGTGACAGGTCTGATCTCTGTATATTAGGAGGTGACAGGTCTGAACTCTGTATATTAGGAGGTGGTGACAGGTCTGATCTCTGTATATTAGGAGGAGGTGACAGGTGTGATCTCTGTATATTAGGAGGTGACAGGTCTGATCTGTGTATATTAGGAGGAGGTGACAGGTCTGATCTCTGTATATTAGGAGGAGGTGACAGGTCTGATCTCTGTATATTAGGAGGAGGTGACAGGTCTGATCTCCGTATATTAGGAGGTGACAGGTCTGAGCTCTGTATATTAGGAGGTGGTGACAGGTCTGATCTCTGTATATTAGGAGGAGGTGACAGGTCTGATCTCTGTATATTAGGAGGTGACAGGTCTGATCTCTGTATATTAGGAGGTGACAGGTGTGATCTCTGTATATTAGGAGGAGGTGACAGGTCTGATGTCTGTATATTAGGAGGAGGTGACAGATCTGATCTCTGTATATTAGGAGGAGGTGACAGGTCTGATCTCTTTATATTAGGAGGAGGTGACAGGTCTGATCTCTGTATATTAGGAGGAGGTGACAGGTCTGATCTCTGTATATTAGGAGGAGGTGACAGGTCTGGTCTCTGTATATTAGGAGGAGGTGACAGGTCTGATCTCTGTATATTAGGAGGAGGTGACAGGTCTGATCTCTGTATATTAGGAGGAGGTGACAGGTCTGATCTCTGTATATTAGGAGAAGGTGACAGGTCTGATCTCTGTATATTAGGAGGAGGTGACAGGTCTGATCTCTGTATATTAGGAGGAGGTGACAGGTCTGATCTCTGTATATTAGGAGGAGGTGACAGGTCTGATCTCTGTATATTAGGAGGAGGTGACAGGTCTGATCTCTTTATATTAAGAGGAGGTGACAGGTCTGATCTCTGTATATTAGGAGGAGGTGACATGTCTGATCTCCGTATATTAGGAGGTGACAGGTCTGAGCTCTGTATATTAGGAGGTGGTGACAGGTCTGATCTCTGTATATTAGGAGGAGGTGACAAGTGTGATCTCTTTATATTAGGAGGTGACAGGTCTGATCTGTGTATATTAGGAGGAGGTGACAGGTGTGATCTCTGTATATTAGGAGGAGGTGACAGGTCTGATCTCTGTATATTAGGAGGAGGTGACAGGTCTGATGTCTGTATATTAGGAGGAGGTGACAGGTCTGATCTCTGTATATTAGGAGGAGGTGACAGGTGTGATCTCTTTATATTAGGAGGAGGTGACAGGTCTGATCTCTGTATATTAGGAGGAGGAGACAGGTCTGATCTATGTATATTTGGAGGAGGTGACAGGTCTGATCTCTGTATATTAGGAGGAGGTGACAGGTCTGATCTCTGTATATTAGGAGGAGGTGACAGGTCTGATCTCTGTATATTAGGAAGAGGTGACAGGTCTGATCTCTGTATATTAAGAGGTGGTGACAGGTCTGATCTCTGTATATTAGGAGGAGGTGACAGGTCTGATGTCTGTATATTAGGAGGAGGTGACAGGTCTGATCTCTGTATATTAGGAGGAGGTGACAGGTCTGATGTCTGTATATTAGGAGGAGGTGACAGATCTGATCTCTGTCTATTAGGAGGAGGTGACAGGTCTGATCTCTGTATATTAGGAGTAGGTGACAGGTCTGATCTCTGTATATTAGGAGGAGGTGACAGGTCTGATCTCTGTATATTAGGAGGTGTTCACAGGTCTGATCTCTGTATATTAGGAGGAGGTGTCAGGTCTGATGTCTGTATATTAGGAGGAGGTGACAGGTCTGATCTCTGTATATTAGGAGGAGGTGACAGGTCTGATCTCTGTATATTAGGAGGAGGTGACAGGTCTGATCTCTGTATATTAGGAGGAGGTGACAGATCTGATCTCTGTATATTAGGAGGAGGTGACAGGTCTGATCTCTGTATATTAGAAGGAGATGACAGTTCTGATCTCTGCATATTAGGAGGAGGTGACAGGTCTGATCTCTGCATATTAGAAGGTGACAGGTCTGATCTCTGCATATTAGGAGGTGACAGGTCTGATCTCTGCATATTAGAAGGTGACAGGTCTGATCTCTGCATATTAGGAGGTGACAGGTCTGATCTCTGTATATTAGGAGGTGACAGGTCTGATCTCTGTATATTAGGAGGTGTCAGGTGTGATCTCTGTATAATAGGAGGAGGTGACAGGTCTGATCTCTGTATATTAGGAGGAGGTGACAGGTGTGATCTCTGTATATTAGGAGGAGTTGACAGGTCTAATCTCTGTATATTAGGAGGAGGAGACAGGTCTGATCACTGTATATTAGGAGGAGGTGACAGGTCTAATCTCTGTATATTAGGAGGAGGTGACAGGTCTGATCTCTGTATATTAGGAGGAGTTGACAGGTCTGATTTCTGTATATTAGGAGGAGGTGAAAGGTTTGATCTCTGTTTATTAGGAGGAGGTGACAGGTCTGATCTCTGTATATTAGGAGGAGGTGACAGGTCTGATCTCTGTTTATTAGGAGGTGACAGGTCTGAGCTCTGTAAATTACGAGGTGGTGACAGGTCTGATCTCTGTATATTAGGAGGAGGTGACAGGTCTGATCTCTGTATATTAGGAGGAGGTGACAGGTGTGATCTCTGTATATTAGGAGGATGTGACAGGTCTGATTACTGTATATTAGGAGGAGGTCACAGATCTGATGTCTGTATATTAGGAGGAGGTGACATGTCTGATCTCTGTATATTAGAAGGAGGTGACAGGTCTGATCTCTGTATATTAGGAGGGGGTGACAGGTCTGATCTCTGTATATTAGGAGGAGGTGACAGGTCTGATCTCTGTATATTAGGAGGAGGTGACAGGTCTGATCTCTGTATATTAGGAGGAGGTGACAGTTCTGATCTCTGTATATTAGGAGGAGGTGACAGGTCTGATCTCTGTATATTAGGAGGAGGTGACAGGTCTGATCTCTGTATATTAGGAGGTGACAGGTCTGAGCTCTGTATATTAGGAGGTGGTGACAGGTCTGATCTCTGTATATTAGGAGGAGGTGACAGGTGTGATCTCTGTATATTAGGAGGTGACAGGTCTGATCTGTGTATATTAGGAGGAGCTGACAGGTCTGATCTCTGTATATTAGGAGGAGGTGACAGGTCTGATCTCTGTATATTAGGAGGAGGTGACAGGTCTGATCTCCGTATATTAGGAGGTGACAGGTCTGAGCTCTGTATATTAGGAGGTGGTGACAGGTCTGATCTCTGTATATTAGGAGGAGGTGACAGGTCTGATCTCTGTATATTAGGAGGTGACAGGTCTGATCTCTGTATATTAGGAGGTGACAGGTGTGATCTCTGTATATTAGGAGGAGGTGACAGGTCTAATGTCTGTATATTAGGAGGAGGTGACAGATCTGATCTCTGTATATTAGGAGGAGGTGACAGGTCTGATCTCTGTATATTAGGAGGAGGTGACAGGTCTGATCTTTGTATATTAGCAGGAGGTGACAGGTCTGATCTCTGTATATTAGGAGGAGGTGACAGGTCTGATCTCTGTATATTAGGAGGTGGTGTCAGGTCTGATCTCTGTATATTAGGAGGTGGTGACAGGTCTGATCTCTGTATATTAGGAGGAGGTGACAGGTATGATCTCTGTATATTAGGAGGAGGTGACAGGTCTGATCTCTGTATATTAGGAGGAGGTGACAGGTCTGATCTCTGTATAATAGGAGGAGGTGACAGGTGTGATCACTGTATATTAGGAGGAGGTGACAGGTCTGATCTCTGTATATTAGGAGGAGGTGACAGGTGTGATCACTGTATATTAGGAGGAGGTGACAGGTGTGATCACTGTATATTAGGAGGAGGTGACAGGTCTGATCTCTGTATATTAGGAGGAGGTGACAGGTCTGATCTCTGTATAATAGGAGGAGGTGACAGGTGTGATCACTGTATATTAGGAGGAGGTGACAGGTCTGATCTCTGTATATTAGGAGGAGGTGACAGGTCTGATCTCTGTATATTAGGAGGAGGTGACAGGTCTGATCTCTGTATATTAGGAGGATGTGACAGGTCTGATCTCTGTATATTAGGAGGAGGTGACAGGTCTAATCTCTGTATATTAGGAGGAGGTGACAGGTCTGATCTCTGTATATTAGGAGGAGGTGACAGGTCTGATCTCTGTATATTAGGAGGAGGTGACAGGTCTGATCTCTGCTTATTAGAAGGTGACTGGTCTGATCTCTGCATATTAGAATGTGACTGGTCTGATCTCTCCATATTAGAATGTGACAGGTCTGATCTCTGCATATTAGGAGGTGACAGGTCTGATCTCTGTATATTAGGAGGTGACAGGTCTGATCTCTGTATATTAGGAGGAGGTGACAGGTCTGATCTCTGTATATTAGGAGGTGACAGGTCTGATCTCTGTATATAAGGAGGAGGTGACAGGTCTGATCTCTATATATTAGGAGGTGACAGGTCTGATCTCTGTATATAAGGCGGAGGTGACAGGTCTTATCTCTGTATATAAGGAGGAGGTGACAGGTCTGATCTCTGTATATTAGGAGGATGTGACAGGTCTGATCTCTGTATATTAGGAGGAGATAACAGGTCTGATCTCTGTATATTAGGAGGAGGTGACAGGTATGATCTCTGCATATTAGAATGTGACAGGTCTGATCTCTGCATAATAGGAGGTGACAGGTCTGATCTCTGTATATTAGGAGGTGACAGGTCTGATCTCTGTATATTAGGAGGAGGTGACAGGTTTGATCTCTGTATATTAGGAGGAGGTGACAGGTTTGTTCTCTGTATATTAGGAGGTGACAGGTCTGATCTCTGTATATTAGGAGGAGGTGACAGGTCTGATCTCTGTATATTAGGAGGAGGTGACAGGTCTGATCTCTGTATATTAGGAGAAGGTGACAGGTCTGATCTCTGTATATTAGGAGGAGGTGACAGGTCTGATCTCTGTATATTAGGAGGAGGTGACAGGTCTGATCTCTGTATATTAGGAGGAGGTGACAGGTCTGATCTCTGTATATTAGGAGGAGGTGACAGATCTGATCTCTGTATATTACGAGGTGGTGACAGGTTTGATCTCTGTATATTAGGAGGTGGTGACAGGTCTGATCTCTGTATATTAGGAGGTGGTGTCAGGTCTGATCTCTGTATATTAGGAGGTGGTGACAGGTCTGATCTCTGTATATTAGGAGGAGGTGACAGGTATGATCTCTGTATATTAGGAGGAGGTGACAGGTCTGATCTCTGTATATTAGGAGGAGGTGACAGGTCTGATCTCTGTATAATAGGAGGAGGTGACAGGTGTGATCACTGTATATTAGGAAGAGGTGACAGGTCTGATCTCTGTATATTAGGAGGAGGTGACAGGTGTGATCACTGTATATTAGGAGTAGGTGACAGGTGTGATCACTGTATATTAGGAGAAGGTGACAGGTCTGATCTCTGTATATTAGGAAGAGGTGACAGGTCTGATCTCTGTATAATAGGAGGAGGTGACAGGTGTGATCACTGTATATTAGGAGGAGGTGACAGGTCTGATCTCTGTATATTAGGAGGAGGTGACAGGTCTGATCTCTGTATATTAGGAGGAGGTGACAGGTCTGATCTCTGTATATTAGGAGGAGGTGACAGGTCTGATCTCTGTATATTAGGAGGAGGTGACAGGTCTAATCTCTGTATATTAGGAGGAGGTGACAGGTCTGATCTCTGTATATTAGGAGGAGGTGACAGGTCTGATCTCTGTATATTAGGAGGAGGTGACAGGTCTGATCTCTGTATATTAGGAGGAGGTGACAGGTCTGATCTCTGCTTATTAGAAGGTGACTGGTCTGATCTCTGCATATTAGAATGTGACAGGTCTGATCTCTGTATATTAGGAGGTGACAGGTCTGATCTCTGTATATTAGGAGGAGGTGACAGGTCTGATCTCTGCATATTAGAATGTGACTGGTCTGATCTCTGTATATTAGGAGGTGACAGGTCTGATCTCTGTATATTAGGAGGTGACAGGTCTGATCTCTGTATATTAGGAGGTGACAGGTCTGATCTCTGTATATTAGGAGGAGGTGACAGGTCTGATCTCTGTATATTAGGAGGTGACAGGTCTGATCTCTGTATATTAGGAGGAGGTGACAGGTCTGATCTCTGTATATTAGGAGGTGACAGGTCTGATCTCTGTATATAAGGAGGAGGTGACAGGTCTGATCTCTATATATTAGGAGGTGACAGGTCTGATCTCTGTATATAAGGCGGAGGTGACAGGTCTTATCTCTGTATATAAGGAGGAGGTGACAGGTCTGATCTCTGTATATTAGGAGGATGTGACAGGTCTGATCTCTGTATATTAGGAGGAGGTGACAGGTCTGATCTCTGTATATTAGGAGGAGGTGACAGGTATGATCTCTGCATATTAGAATGTGACAGGTCTGATCTCTGCATAATAGGAGGTGACAGGTCTGATCTCTGTATATTAGAAGGTGACAGGTCTGATCTCTGTAAATAAGGAGGAGGTGACAGGTCTGATCTCTGTATATTAGGAGGTGACAGGTCTGATCTCTGTATATAAGGAGGAGGTGACAGGTCTGATCTCTGTATATAAGGAGGAGGTGACAGGTCTAATCTCTGTATATTAGGAGGAGGTGACAGGTCTGATCTCTGTATATTAGGAGGAGGTGACAGGTCTGATCACTGTATATTAGGAGGAGGTGACAGGTGTGATCTCTGTATATTAGGAAGAGGTGACAGGTCTGATCTGTGTATATTAGAAGGAGGTGACAGGTCTGATCACTTTATATTAGGAGGAGGTGACAGGTCTGATCTCTGTATATTAGGAGGAGGTGACAGGTCTGATCTCTGTATATTATGAGGAGGTGACAGGTCTGATCTCTGTATATTAGGAGGAGGTGACAGGTCTGATCTCTGTATATTAGGAGGAGGTGAAAGGTCTGATCTCTGTATATTAGGAGGAGGTGACAGGTCTGTTCTCTGCATATTAGGAGGAGGTGACAGGTCTGATCTCTGTATATTAGGAGGAGGTGACAGGTCTGATCTCTGTATATTAGGAGGAGGTGACAAGTCTGATCTCTGTATATTAGGAGGAGGTGACAGTACTGATCTCTGTATATTAGGAGGAGTTGACAGGTCTGATCTCTGCATATTAGAAGGTGACAGATCTGATCTCTGCATATTAGGAGGTGACAGTTCTGATCTCTGCATATTAGGAGGTAACAGGTCTGATCTCTGCATATTAGGAGGTGACAGGTCTGATCTCTCTATATTAGGAGGTGACAGGTCTGATCTCTGTATATTAGGAGGTGACAGGTGTGATCTCTGTATATTAGGAGGTGACAGATGTGATCTCTGTATATTAGGAGGAGGTGACAGGTCTGATCTCTGTATATTAGGAGGAGGTGACAGGTCTGATCACTGTATATTAGGAGGAGGTGACAGGTCTGATCTCTGCTTATTAGAAGGTGACTGGTCTGATCTCTGCATATTAGAATGTGACTGGTCTGATCTCTGCATATTAGAATGTGACAGGTCTGATCTCTGCATATTAGGAGGTGACAGGTCTGATCTCTGTATATTAGGAGGTGACAGGTCTGATCTCTGTATATTAGGAGGAGGTGACAGGTCTGATCTCTGTATATTAGGAGGTGACCGGTCTGAACTCTGTATATAACAAGGAGGTGACAGGTCTGATCTCTATATATTAGGAGGTGACAGGTCTGATCTCTGTATATAAGGCGGAGGTGACAGGTCTTATCTCTGTATATAAGGAGGAGGTGACAGGTCTGATCTCTGTATATTAGGAGGATGTGACAGGTCTGATCTCTGTATATTAGGAGGAGGTGACAGGTCTGATCTCTGTATATTAGGAGGAGGTGACAGGTATGATCTCTGCATATTAGAATGTGACAGGTCTGATCTCTGCATAATAGGAGGTGAAAGGTCTGATCTCTGTATATTAGGAGGTGACAGGTCTGATCTCTGTAAATAAGGAGGAGGTGACAGGTCTGATCTCTGTATATTAGGTGGTGACAGGTCTGATCTCTGTATATAAGGAGGAGGTGACAGGTCTGATCTCTGTATATAAGGAGGAGGTGACAGGTCTGATCTCTGTATATAAGGAGGAGGTGACAGGTCTAATCTCTGTATATTAGGAGGAGGTGACAGGTCTGATCTCTGTATATTAGGAGGAGGTGACAGGTGTGATCTCTGTATATTAGGAAGAGGTGACAGGTCTGATCTGTGTATATTAGAAGGAGGTGACAGGTCTGATCACTTTATATTAGGAGGAGGTGACAGGTCTGATCTCTGTATATTAGGAGGAGGTGACAGGTCTGATCTCTGTATATTATGAGGAGGTGACAGGTCTGATCTCTGTATATTAGGAGGAGGTGACAGGTCTGATCTCTGTATATTAGGAGGAGGTGAAAGGTCTGATCTCTGTATATTTGGAGGAGGTGACAGGTCTGTTCTCTGCATATTAGGAGGAGGTGACAGGTTTGATCTCTGTATATTAGGAGGAGGTGACAGGTCTGATCTCTGTATATTAGGAGGAGGTGACAAGTCTGATCTCTGTATATTAGGAGGAGGTGACAGTACTGATCTCTGTATATTAGGAGGAGTTGACAGGTCTGATCTCTGCATATTAGAAGGTGACAGATCTGATCTCTGGATATTAGGAGGTGACAGTTCTGATCTCTGCATATTAGGAGGTAACAGGTCTGATCTCTGCATATTAGGAGGTGACAGGTGTGATCTCTGTATATTAGGAGGTGACAGGTGTGATCTCTGTATATTAGGAGGTGACAGATGTGATCTCTGTATATTAGGAGGAGGTGACAGGTCTGATCTCTGTATATTAGGAGGAGGTGACAGGTGTGATCTCTGTATATTAGGAGGAGGTGACAGGTCTGATCACTGTATATTAGGAGGAGGTGACAGGTCTGATCACTGTATATTAGGAGGAGGTGACAGGTGTGATCTCTGTATATTAGGAGGAGGTGACATGTCTGATCTGTGTATATTAGAAGGAGGTGACATGTCTGATCTCTGTATATAAGGAGGAGGTGACAGGTCTGATCACTGTATATTAGGAGGAGGTGACAGGTCTGATCTCTGTATATTAGAAGGAGGTGACAGGTCTGATCTCTGTATTTTAGGAGGAGGTGACAGGTCTGATCTCTGTATATTAGGAGGAGGTGACAGGTCTGATCTCTGTATATTAGGAGGAGGTGACAGGTCTGATCTCTTTATATTAGGAGGATGTGACAGGTCTGATCTCTGTATATTAGGAGGAGGTGACAGGTTTGATCTCTGTATATTAGGAGGAGGTGACAGGTCTGTTCTCTGTATATTAGGAGGTGAGAGGTCTTAGCTCTGTATATTAGGTGGTGACAGGTCTGATCTCTGTATATTAGGAGGAGGTGACAGGTCTGATCTCTGTATATTAGGAGGAGGTGACAGGTCTGATCTCTTTATATTAGGAGGATTTGACAGGTGTGTTCTCTGTATATTAGGAGGAGGTGACAGGTCTGATCTCTCTATATTAGGAGGAGGTGACAGGTCTGATCTCTCTATATTGGGAGGAGGTGACAGGTGTGATCTCTGTATATTAGGAGGAGGTGACAGGTCTGATCACTGTATATTAGGAGGAGGTGACAGGTCTGATCTCTGTATATTAGGAGGAGGTGACAGGTCTGATCTGTGTATATTAGGAGGAGGTGACAGGTCTGATCTCTGTATATTAGGAGGAGGTGACAGGTCTGATGTCTGTATATTAGGAGCAGGTAACAGGTCTGATCTCTGTATATTAGGAGGAGGTGACAGGTGTGATCTCTGTATATTAGCAGGAGGTGACAGGTCTGATCTCTGTATATTAGGAGGAGGTGACAGGTCTGATCTCTGTATATTAGGAGCAGGTGACAGGTCTGATCTCTGTATATTAGGAGGAGGTGACAGGTCTGATCTCTGTATATTAGGAGGAGGTGACAGGTCGGATCTCTGTATATTAGGAGGAGGTGACAGGTCTGATCTCTGTATATTAGGAGGAGGTGACAGGTCTGATCTCTGTATATTAGGAGGAGGTTACAGGTCTGATCTCTGTATATTAGGAGGAGGTGGCAGGTCTGATCTCTTTATATTAGGAGGATTTGACAGGTCTGATCTCTGTATATTAGGAGGAGGTGACAGGTGTGATCTCTGTATATTAGGAGGAGGTGACAGGTCTGATCTCTGTATATTAGGAGGAGGTGACAGGTCTGATCTCTGTATATTAGGAGGAGGTGACAGGTCTGATCTCTGTATATTAGGAGGAGGTGACAGGTTTGATCTCTGTATATTAGGAGGAGGTGACAGGTCTGATCTCTGTATATTAGGAGGAGGTGACAGGTGTGATCTCTGTATATTAGGAGGAGGTGACAGGTCTGATCACTGTATATTAGGAGGAGGTGACAGGTGTGATCTCTGTATATTAGGAGGAGGTGACATGTCTGATCTGTGTATATTAGAAGGAGGTGACAGGTCTGATCACTGTATATTAGGAGGAGGTGACAGGTCTGATCTCTGTATATTAGGAGGAGGTGACAGATCTGATCTCTGTATTTTAGGAGGAGGTGACAGGTCTGATCTCTGTATATTAGGAGGAGGTGACAGGTCTGATCTCTTTATATTAGGAGGAGGTGACAGGTCTGATCTCTGTATATTAGGAGGAGGTGACAGGTTTGATCTCTGTATATTAGGAGGAGGTTACAGGTCTATTCTCTGTATATTAGAAGGTGAGAGGTCTTAGCTCTGTATATTAGGAGGTGGTGATAGGTCTGATCTCTTTATATTAGGAGGAGGTGACAGGTCTGATCTCTGTATATTAGGAGGAGGTGACAGGTTTGATCTCTTTATATTAGGAGGAGGTGACAGGTCTGATCTCTGTATATTAGGAGGAGGTGACAGGTGTGATCACTGTATATTAGGAGGAGGTGACAGGTCTGATCTCTGTATATTAGGAGGAGGTGACAGGTCTGATCTCTGTATATTAGGAGGAGGTGACAGGTGTGATCACTGTATATTAGGAGGAGGTGACAGGTCTGATCTCTGTATATTAGGAGGAGGTGACAGGTTTGATCTCTTTATATTAGGAGGAGGTGACAGGTCTGATCTCTGTATATTAGGAGGAGGTGACAGGTGTGATCACTGTATATTAGGAGGAGGTGACAGGTCTGATCTCTGTATATTAGGAGGAGGTGACAGGTCTGATCTCTGTATATTAGGAGGAGGTGACAGGTGTGATCTCTGTATATTAGGAGGAGGTGACAGGTCTGATCTCTGTATATTAGGAGGAGGTGACAGGTCTGATCTCTGTATATTAGGAGGAGGTGACAGGTGTGTTCTCTGTATATTAGGAGGAGGTGACAGGTCTGATCTCTGTATATTAGGAGAAGGTGACAGGTCTGATCTCTGTATATTAGGAGGAGGTGACAGGTCTGATCTCTGTATATTAGGAGGAGGTGACAGGTCTGATCTCTGTATATTAGGAGGAGGTGACAGATCTGATCTCTGTATATTAGGAGGTGGTGACAGGTCTGATCTCTGTATATTAGGAGGTGGTGACAGGTCTGATCTCTGTATATTAGGAGGTGGTGTCAGGTCTGATCTCTGTATATTAGGAGTGGGTGACAGGTCTGATCTCTGTATATTAGTAGGAGGTGACAGGTCTGTTCTCTGTATATTAGGAGGTGACAGGTCTGATCTCTAAATTAGGAGGAGGTGACAGGTATGATCACTGTATATTAGGAGGTGATAGGTCTGATCACTGTATATTAGGAGGAGGTGACAGGTATGATCACTGTATATTACGAGGAGGTGACAGGTCTGATCTCTGTATATTAGGAGGAGGTGACAGGTCTGATCTCTGTATATTAGGAGGAGGTGACAGGTCTGATCTCTGTATATTAGGAGGAGGTGACAGGTTTGATCTCTGTATATTAGGAGGAGGTGACAGGTCTGATCTCTGTATATTAGGAGGAGGTGAAAGGTCTGATCTCTGTATATTAGGAGGTGACAGGTCTGATCTCTGTATATTAGGAGGAGGTGAAAGGTCTGATCTCTGTATATTAGGAGGTGACAGGTCTGATCTCTAAATTAGGAGGAGGTGACAGGTCTGATCTCTGCATATTAGAAGGTGACAGGTCTGATCTCTGCATATTAGAATGTGTCAGGTCTGATCTCTGCATATTAGAAGGTGACAGGTCTGATCTCTGTATATAAGGAGGAGGTGACAGGTCTGATCTCTGTATATAAGGAGGAGGTGACAGGTCTGATCTCTGTATATTAGTAGAAGGTGACAGGTCTGTTCTCTGTATATTAGGAGGTGACAGGTCTGATCTCTAAATTAGGAGGAGGTGACAGGTATGATCACTGTATATTAGTAGGAGGTGACAGGTCTGATCTCTCTATATTAGGAGGAGGTGACAGGTCTGATCTCTGTATATTAGGAAGAGGTGACAGGTCTGATCTCTGTATATTAGGAGGAGGTGACAGGTCTGAGCTCTGTATATTAGGAGGACGTCATAGGTCTGATCACTGTATATTAGGAGGAGGTGACACGTCTGATCACTGTATATTAGGAGGAGTTGACAGGTCTGATCACTGTATATTAGGAGGAGGTGACAGGTCTGATCACTGTATGTTAGGAGGAGGTGACAGGTCTGATCTCTGTATATTAGGAGGAGGTGACAGGTCTGATGTCTGTATATTAGGAGGAGGTGACAGGTCTGATCTCTGTTTATTAGGAGGAGGTGACAGGTCTGATCTCTCTATATTAGGAGGAGGTGACAGGTCTGATCTCTGTATATTAGGAGGAGGTGACAGGTCTGATCTCTGTATATTAGGAGGAGGTGACAGGTCTGATCTCTGTATATTAGGAAGAGGTGACAGGTCTGATCTCTGTATATTAGGAAGAGGTGACAGGTCTGAGCTCTGTATATTAGGAGGACGTCATAGGTCTGATCACTGTATATTAGGAGGAGGTGACACGTCTGATCACTGTATATTAGGAGGAGTTGACAGGTCTGATCACTGTATATTATGAGGAGGTGACAGGTCTGATCACTGTATGATAGGAGGAGGTGACAGGTCTGATCTCTGTATATTAGGAGGAGGTGACAGGTCTGATGTCTGTATATTAGGAGGAGGTGACATGTCTGATCTCTCTATATTAGGAGGAGGTGACAGGTCTGATCTCTGTATATTAGGAGGAGGTGACAGGTCTGATCTCTGTATATTAGGAGGAGGTGACAGGTCTGAGCTCTGTATATTAGGAGGACGTGATAGGTCTGATCACAGTATATTAGGAGGAGGTGACAAGTCTGATCACTGTATATTAGGAGGAGATGACAGGTCTGATCTCTCTATATTAGGAGGAGGTGACAGGTCTGATCTCTGTATATTAGGAGGAGGTGACAGGTCTGATCACTGTACATTAGGAGGAGATGACAGGTCTGATCACTGTATATTAGGAGGAGGTGACAGGTGTGATCACTGTATATTAGGAGGAGGTGACAGGTCTGATCTCTCTATATTAGGAGGAGGTGACAGGTCTGATCTCTGTATATTAGGAGGAGGTGACAGGTCTGATCTCTGTATATTAGGAGGAGGTGACAGGTCTGAGCTCTGTATATTAGGAGGACGTGATAGGTCTGATCACTGTATATTAGGAGGAGGTGACAGGTCTGATCACTGTATATTAGGAGGAGGTGACAGGTCTGATCACTGTATATTAGGAGGAGGTGACAGGTCTGATCACTGTATATTAGGAGGAGGTGACAGGTCTGATCTCTGTATATTAGGAGGAGGTGACAGGTCTGATCTCTGTATATTAGGAGGAGGTGACAGGTCTAATCTCTCTATATTAGGAGGAGGTGACAGGTCTGATCTCTGTATATTAGGAGGAGGTGACAGGTCTGATCTCTGTATATTAGGAGGAGGTGACAGGTCTGATCTCTGTATATTAGGAGGAGGTGACAGGTCTGATCTCTGTATATTAGGAGGAGGTGACAGGTCTGAGCTCTGTATATTAGGAGGACGTGATAGGTCTGATCACTGTATATTAGGAGGAGGTGACAGGTCTGATCACTGTATATTAGGAGGAGGTGACAGGTCTGATCACTGTATATTAGGAGGAGGTGACAGGTCTGATCACTGTATATTAGGAGGAGGTGACAGGTCTGATCTCTGTATATTAGGAGGAGGTGACAGGTCTGATCTCTGTATATTAGGAGGAGGTGACAGGTCTGATCTCTCTATATTAGGAGGAGGAGACAGGTCTGATCACTGTATATTAGGAGCAGGTGACAGGTCTGATCTCTGTATATTAGGAGGAGGTGACAGGTCTGAGCTCTGTATATTAGGAGGACGTGATAGGTCTGATCACTGTATATTAGGAGGAGGTGACAGGTCTGATCACTGTATATTAGGAGGAGGTGACAGGTCTGATCACTGTATATTAGGAGGAGGTGACAGGTCTGATCACTGTATATTAGGAGGAGGTGACAGGTCTGATCACTGTATATTAGTAGGAGGTGACAGGTCTGTTCTCTGTATACTAGGAAGAGGTGACAGGTCTGATCTCTGTATATTAGGAGGAGGTGACAGGTCTGATGTCTGTATATTAGGAGGAGGTGACAGGTCTGATCTCTGTATATTAGGAGGAGGTGACAGGTCTGATCTCTCTATATTAGGAGGAGGTGACAGGTCTGATCTCTGTATATTAGGAGGACGTGATAGGTCTGATCACTGTATATTAGGAGGAGGTGACAGGTCTGAGCTCTGTATATTAGGAGGACGTGATAGGTCTGATCACTGTATATTAGGAGGAGGTGACAGGTCTGATCACTGTATATTAGGAGGAGGTGACAGGTCTGATCACTGTATATTAGGAGGAGGTGACAGGTCTGATCACTGTATATTAGGAGGAGGTGACAGGTCTGATCACTGTATATTAGGAGGAGGTGACAGGTCTGTTCTCTGTATACTAGGAAGAGGTGACAGGTCTGATCTCTGTATATTAGGAGGAGGTGACAGGTCTGATGTCTGTATATTAGGAGGAGGTGACAGGTCTGATCTCTGTATATTAGGAGGAGGTGACAGGTCTGATCTCTCTATATTAGGAGGAGGTGACAGGTCTGATCTCTGTATATTAGGAGGAGGTGACAGGTCTGATCTCTGTATATTAGGAGGAGGTGACAGGTCTGATCTCTCTATATTAGGAGGAGGTGACAGGTCTGATCTCTGTATATTAGGAGGAGGTGACGGGTCAGATCTCTGTATATTAGGAGGAGGTGACAGGTCTGATCTCTGTATATTAGGAGGAGGTGACAGGTCTGATCTCTGTATATTAGGAGGAGGTGACAGGTCTGATCTCTGTATATTAGGAGGAGGTGACAGGTCTGATCTCTGTATATTAGGAGGACGTGATAGGTCTGATCACTGTATATTAGGAGGAGGTGACAGGTCTGATCACTGTATATTTGGAGGAGGTGTCAGGTCTGATCTCTGTATATTAGGAGAAGGTGACAGGTCTGATCCCTGTATATTAGGAGGAGGTGACAGGTCTGATCTCTGTATATTAGGAGGAGGTGACAGGTCTGATCTCTGTATATTAGGAGGGGGTGACAGGTCTGATCTCTGTATATTAGGAGGAGGTGACAGGTCTGATCTTTGTATATTAGGAGGAGGTGACAGATCTGATCTCTGTATATTAGGAGGAGGTGACAGGTCTGATCTCTGCATATTAGAAGGTGACAGATCTGATCTCTGGCATATTAGGAGGTGACAGGTCTGATCTCTGTATATTAGGAGGAGGTGACAGGTCTGATCTCTGTATATTAGGAAGTGACAGCTCTGATCTCTGTATATTAGGAGGTGACAGGTGTGATCTCTGTATATTAGAAGGAGGTGACAGGTCTGATCTCTGTATATTAGGAGGAGGTGACAGGTCTGATCTCTGTATATTAGGAGGAGGTGACAGGTCTGATCTCTGTATATTAGGAGGAGGTGACAGGTCTGATTTCTGTATATTAGGAGGAGGTGACAGGTCTGATCTCTGCATATTAGAAGGTGACAGGTCTGATCTCTGCATATTAGAATGTGACAGGTCTGATCTCTGCATATTGGGAGGTGAGAGGTCTGATCTCTGTATATTAGGAGGAGGTGACAGTTCTGATCTCTGTATATTAGGAGGTGACAAGTTTGATCTCTGTATATTAGGAGGTGACAGGTCTGATCTCTGTATATAAGGAGGAGGTGACAGGTCTGATCTCTGTATATAAGGAGGAGGTGACAGCTCTGATCTCTGTATATTAGGAGGTGACAGGTCTGATCTCTGTATATTAGGAGGTGACAGGTCTGATCTCTGTATATTAGGAGGAGGTGACAGGTCTGATGTCTGTATATTAGGAGGAGGTGACAGGTCTGATCTCTGTATATTAGGAGGAGGTGACAGGTCTGATGTCTGTATATTAGGAGGAGGTGACAGGTCTGATCTCTGTATTTTAGGAGGAGGTGACAGGTCTGATCTCTGTATATTAGGAGGAGGTGACAGGTCTGATCTCTGTATATTAGGAGGTGTTCACAGGTCTGATCTCTGTATATTAGGAGGAGGTGACAGGTCTGATCTCTGTATATTAGGAGGAGGTGACATGTCTGATCACTGTATATTAGGAGGAGGTGACAGGTCTGATCTCTGTATATTAGGAGGAGGTGACAGGTCTGATCTCTGTATATTAGGAGGAGGTGACAGGTCTTATCTCTGTATATTAGGAGGAGGTGACAGGTCTGATCTCTGTATATTAGGAGGAGGTGACAGTTCTGATCTCTGTATATTAGGAGGAGGTGACAGGTCTGATCTCTGCTTATTAGGAGGTGACAGGTCTGATCTCTGCATATTAGGAGGTGACAGGTCTGATCTCTATATATTAGGAGGTGACAGGTCTGATCTCTGTATATTAGGAGGAGGTGACAGGTCTGTTCTCTGTATATTAGGAGGTGAAAGGTCTGATCTCTAAATTAGGAGGAGGTGACAGGTCTGATCTCTAAATTAGGAGGAGGTGACAGGTGTGATCACTGTATATTAGGAGGTGACAGGTGTGATCACTGCATATTAGGAGGTGATAGGTCTGATCTCTGTATTTTAGGAGGAGGTGACAGGTCTGATCTCTAAATTAGGAGGAGGTGACAGGTGTGATCACTGTATATTAGGAGGTGATAGGTCTGATCTCTATATTAGGAGGTGACAGGTCTGATCTGTGTATATTAGGTGGAGGTGTCAGGTCTGATCACTGAATATTAGGAGGAGGTGACAGGTCTGATCTCTGTATATTAGGAGGAGGTGACAGGTCTGATCTCTGTATATTAGGAGGAGGTGACAGGTCTGATCTCTGTATATTAGGAGGAGGTGACAGGTCTGATCTCTGTATATTAGGATGAGGTGACAGGTCTCATCTCTGTATATTAGGATGAGGTGACAGGTCTGATCTCTGTATATTAGGAGGAGGTGACAGGTCTGATCTCTGTATATTAGGAGGAGGTGACAGGTCTGATCTCTGTATATTAGGAGGAGGTGACAAATCTGATCTCTGTATATTAGGAGGAGGTGACAGGTCTGATCTCTGCATATTAGAAGGTGACAGATCTGATCTCTGCATATTAGTAGGTGACAGGTCTGATTTCTGCATATTAGAAGGTGACAGGTTTGATCTCTGTATATTAGGAAGAGGTGACAGGTCTGATTTCTGTATATTAGGAGGAGGTGACAGGTCTGATCTCTGCATATTAGAAGGTGACAGGTCTGATCTCTGCATATTAGAATGTGACAGGTCTGATCTCTGCATATTAGGAGGTGAGAGGTCTGATCTCTGTATATTAGGACGTGACAGGTCTGATCTCTGTATATTAGGAGGAGGTGACAGGTCTGATCTCTGTATATTAGGACGTGACAGGTCTGATCTCTGTATATAAGGAGGAGGTGACAGGTCTGATCTCCGTATATTAGGAGGAGGTGACAGCTCTTTTCTCTGTATATTAGGAGGTGACAGGTCTGATCTCTAAATTAGGAGGAGGTGACAGGTATGATCACTGTATATTAGGAGGTGATAGGTCTGATCACTGTATATTAGGAGGAGGTGACAGGTCTGATCACTGTATATTAGGAGGAGGTGACAGGTCTGATCTCTGTATATTAGGAGGAGGTGACAGGTCTGATCTCTGTATATTACGAGGAGGTGACAGGTCTGATCACAGTATATTAGGAGGAGGTGACAGGTCTGATCACTATATATTAGGAGGAGGTGACAGGTCTGATCTCTGTATATTAGGAGGTGACAGGTCTGATCTCTGTATATTAGGAGGTGACAGGTCTGATCTCTGTATATTAGGAGGAGGTGACAGGTCTGATGTCTGTATATTAGAAGGAGGTGACAGGTCTGATCTCTGTATATTAGGAGGAGGTGACAGGTCTGATGTCTGTATATTAGGAGGAGGTGACAGGTCTGATCTCTGTATATTAGGAGGAGGTGACAGGTCTGCTCTCTGTATATTAGGAGGAGGTGACAGGTCTGATCTCTGTATATTAGGAGGAGGTGACAGGTCTGATCTCTGTATATTAGGAGGTGTTCACAGGTCTGATCTCTGTATATTAGGAGGAGGTGACAGGTCTGATGTCTGTATATTAGGAGGAGGTGACAGGTCTGATCTCTGTATATTAGGAGGAGGTGACAGGTCTGATCTCTGTATATTAGGAGGAGGTGAGAGTTCTGATCTCTGTATATTAGGAGGAGGTGACAGGTCTGATCTCTGTATATTAGGAGGAGATTACAGTTCTGATCTCTGCATATTAGGAGGAGGTGACAGGTCTGATCTCTGCATATTAGAAGGTGACAGATCTGATCTCTGCATATTAGGAGCTGATAGGTCTGATCTCTGCATATTAGGAGGTGACAGGTCTGATCTCTGCAGATTAGAAGGTGACAGATCTGATCTCTGCATATTAGGAGGTGACAGGTCTGATCTCTGTATATTAGGAGGAGGTGACAGGTCTGATCTCTTTATATTAGGAGGAGGTGACAGGTCTGATCTCTGTATATTAGGAGGAGGTGAAAGGTTTGAACTCTGTTTATTAGGAGGAGGTGACAGGTCTGATCTCTGTATATTAGGAGGAGGTGACAGGTCTGATCTCTGTATATTAGGAGGAGGTGACAGGTCTGATCTCTGTATATTAGGAGGAGGTGACAGGTCTGATCTCTGTATATTAGGAGGAGGTGACAGGTCTGATCTCTGTATATTAGGAGGAGGTGACAGGTCTGATCTCTGTATATTAGGAGGAGGTGACAGGTCTGATCTCTGTATATTAGGAGGTGACAGGTCTGAACTCTGTATATTAGGAGGTGGTGACAGGTCTGATCTCTGTATATTAGGAGGAGGTGACAAGTGTGATCTCTGTATATTAGGAGGTGACAGGTCTGATCTGTGTATATAAGGAGGAGGTGACAGGTCTGATCTCTGTATATTAGGAGTAGGTGACAGGTCTGATCTCTGTATATTAGGAGGAGGTGACAGGTCTGATCTCCGTATATTAGGAGGTGACAGGTCTGAGCTCTGTATATTAGGAGGTGGTGACAGGTCTGATCTCTGTATATTAGGAGGAGGTGACAGGTCTGATCTCTGTATATTAGGAGGTGACAGGTCTGATCTCTGTATATTAGGAGGTGACAGGTGTGATCTCTGTATATTAGGAGGAGGTGACAGGTCTGATGTCTGTATATTAGGAGGAGGTGACAGATCTGATCTCTGTATATTAGGAGGAGGTGACAGGTCTGATCTCTTTATATTAGGAGGAGGTGGCAGGTCTGATCTCTGTACATTAGGAGGAGGTGACAGGTCTGATCTTTGTATGTTAGGAGGAGGTGACAGGTCTGATCTCTGTATATTAGGAGGAGGTGACAGGTCTGATCTCTGTATATTAGGAGGAGGTGACAGGTCTGGTCTCTGTATATTAGGAGGAGGTGACAGGTCTGATCTCTGTATATTAGGAGGAGGTGACAGGTCTGATCTCTGTATATTAGGAGGAGGTGACAGGTCTGATCTCTGTATATTAGGAGAAGGTGACAGGTCTGATCTCTGTATATTAGGAGGAGGTGACAGGTCTGATCTATGTATATTAGGAGGAGGTGACAGGTCTGATCTCTGTATATTAGGAGGAGGTGACAGGTCTGATCTCTGTATATTAGGAGGAGGTGACAGGTCTGATCTCTTTATATTAGGAGGAGGTGACAGGTCTGATCTCTGTATATTAGGAGGAGGTGACATGTCTGATCTCCGTATATTAGGAGGTGACAGGTCTGAGCTCTGTATATTAGGAGGTGGTGACAGGTCTGATCTCTGTATATTAGGAGGAGGTGACAAGTGTGATCTCTGTATATTAGGAGGTGACAGGTCTGATCTGTGTATATTAGGAGGAGGTGACAGGTGTGATCTCTGTATATTAGGAGGAGGTGACAGGTCTGATCTCTGTATATTAGGAGGAAGTGACAGGTCTGATGTCTGTATATTAGGAGGAGGTGACAGGTCTGATCTCTGTATATTAGGAGGAGGTGACAGGTGTGATCTCTTTATATTAGGAGGAGGTGACAGGTCTGATCTCTGTATATTAGGAGGAGGAGACAGGTCTGATCTATGTATATTTGGAGGAGGTGACAGGTCTGATCTCTGTATATTAGGAGGAGGTGACAGGTCTGATCTCTGTATATTAGGAGGAGGTGACAGGTCTGATCTCTGTATATTAGGAAGAGGTGACAGGTCTGATCTCTGTATATTAAGAGGTGGTGACAGGTCTGATCTCTGTATATTAGGAGGAGGTGTCAGGTCTGATGTCTGTATATTAGGAGGAGGTGACAGGTCTGATCTCTGTATATTAGGAGGAGGTGACAGGTCTGATCTCTGTATATTAGGAGGAGGTGACAGGTCTGATCTCTGTATATTAGGAGGAGGTGACAGATCTGATCTCTGTATATTAGGAGGAGGTGACAGGTCTGATCTCTGTATATTAGGAGGAGGTGACAGGTCTGATCTCTGTATATTAGGAGGAGGTGACAGATCTGATCTCTGTATATTAGGAGGAGGTGACAGGTCTGATCTCTGTATATTAGAAGGAGATGACAGTTCTGATCTCTGCATATTAGGAGGAGGTGACAGGTCTGATCTCTGCATATTAGAAGGTGACAGATCTGATCTCTGCATATTAGGAGGTGACAGGTCTGATCTCTGCATATTAGAAGGTGACAGGTCTGATCTCTGCATATTAGGAGGTGACAGGTCTGAGCTCTGTAAATTACGAGGTGGTGACAGGTCTGATCTCTGTATATTAGGAGGAGGTGACAGGTCTGATCTCTGTATATTAGGAGGAGGTGACAGGTGTGATCTCTGTATATTAGGAGGATGTGACAGGTCTGATTACTGTATATTAGGAGGAGGTCACAGACCTGATGTCTGTATATTAGGAGGAGGTGACATGTCTGATCTCTGTATATTAGAAGGAGGTGACAGGTCTGATCTCTGTATATTAGGAGGGGGTGACAGGTCTGATCTCTGTATATTAGGAGGAGGTGACAGGTCTGATCTCTGTATATTAGGAGGAGGTGACAGGTCTGATCTCTGTATATTAGGAGGAGGTGACAGTTCTGATCTCTGTATATTAGGAGGAGGTGACAGGTCTGATCTCTGTATATTAGGAGGAGGTGACAGGTCTGATCTCTGTATATTAGGAGGTGACAGGTCTGAGCTCTGTATATTAGGAGGTGGTGACAGGTCTGATCTCTGTATATTAGGAGGAGGTGACAGGTGTGATCTCTGTATATTAGGAGGTGACAGGTCTGTTCTGTGTATATTAGGAGGAGGTGACAGGTCTGATCTCTGTATATTAGGAGGAGGTGACAGGTCTGATCTCTGTATATTAGGAGGAGGTGACAGGTCTGATCTCCGTATATTAGGAGGTGACAGGTCTGAGCTCTGTATATTAGGAGGTGGTGACAGGTCTGATCTCTGTATATTAGGAGGAGGTGACAGGTCTGATCTCTGTATATTAGGAGGTGACAGGTCTGATCTCTGTATATTAGGAGGTGACAGGTGTGATCTCTGTATATTAGGAGGAGGTGACAGGTCTAATGTCTGTATATTAGGAGGAGGTGACAGATCTGATCTCTGTATATTAGGAGGAGGTGACAGGTCTGATCTCTGTATATTAGGAGGAGGTGACAGGTCTGATCTTTGTATATTAGCAGGAGGTGACAGGTCTGATCTCTGTATATTAGGAGGAGGTGACAGGTCTGATCTCTGTATATTAGGAGGAGGTGACAGGTCTGGTCTCTGTATATTAGGAGGAGGTGACAGGTCTGATCTCTGTATATTAGGAGGAGGTGACAGGTCTGATCTCTGTATATTAGGAGGAGGTGACAGGTCTGATCTCTGTATATTAGGAGGAGGTGACAGGTCTGATCTCTGTATATTAGGAGGAGGTGACAGGTCTGATCTCTGTATATTAGGAGGAGGTGACAGGTCTGATCTCTGTATATTAGGAGGAGGTGACAGGTCTGATCTCTGTATATTAGGAGGAGGTGACAGGTCTGATCTCTGTATATTAGGAGGAGGTGACATGTCTGATCTCCGTATATTAGGAGGTGACAGGTCTGAGCTCTGTATATTAGGAGGTGGTGACAGTTCTGATCTCTGTATATTAGGAGGAGGTGACAAGTGTGATCTCTGTATATTAGGAGGTGACAGGTCTGATCTGTGTATATTAGGAGGAGGTGACAGGTGTGATCTCTGTATATTATGAGGAGGTGACAGGTCTGATCTCTGTATGTTAGGAGGAGGTGAAAGGTCTGATGTCTGTATATTAGGAGGAGGTGACAGGTCTGATCTCTGTATATTAGGAGGAGGTGACAGGTCTGATCTCTTTATATTAGGAGGAGGTGACAGGTCTGATCTCTGTATATTAGGAGGAGGAGACAGGTCTGATCTATGTATATTTGGAGGAGGTGACAGGTCTGATCTCTGTATATTAGGCGGAGGTGACAGGTCTGATCTCTGTATATTAGGAGGAGGTGACAGGTCTGATCTCTGTATATTAGGAAGAGGTGACAGGTCTGATCTCTGCATATTAGAAGGTGACAGATCTGATCTCTGCATATTAGGAGGTGACAGGTCTGATCTCTGTATATTAGGAGGAGTTGACAGGTCTGATCTCTGCATATTAGGAGGTGACAGGTCTGATCTCTGTATATTAGGAGGTGACCGGTCTGATCTCTGTATATTAGGAGGTGACAGGTCTGATCTCTGTATATTAGGAGGTGACAGGTGTGATCTTTGTGTATTAGGAGGAGGTGACAGGTTTGATCTCTGTACATTAGGAGGTGGTGGCAGGTCTGATCTCTGTATATCAGGAGGTGACAGGTGTGATCTGTGTATATTAGGAGGAGGTGACAGGTCTGATCTCTAAATTAGGAGGAGGTGACAGGTCTGATCTCTGTATATTAGGAGGAGGTGACAGGTCTGATCTCTGTATATTAGGAGGAGGTGACAGGTCTGATCTCTGTATATTAGGAGGAGATGACAGGTCTGATCTCTGTATATTAGGAGGAGGTGACAGGTCTGATCTCTGTATATTAGGAGGAGGTGACAGGTCTGATCACTGTATATTAGGAGGAGGTGACAGGTCTGATCTCTGTATATTAGGAGGAGATGACAGGTCTGATCTCTGTATATTAGGAGGAGGTGACAGGTCTGATCTCTGTATATTAGGAGGTGACAGGTGTGATGTCTGTATATTAGGAGGAGGTGACAGATCTGATCTCTGTATATTAGGAGGAGGTGACAGGTCTGATCTCTTTATATTAGGATGAGGTGACAGGTCTGATCTCTGTATATTAGGAGGAGGTGACAGGTCTGATCTCTGTATATTAGGAGGAGGTGACAGGTGTGATCTCTGTATATTAGGAGGAGGTGACAGGTCTGATCTCTGTATATTAGGAGGAAGTGACAGGTCTGATCTCTGTATATTAGGAGGAGGTGACAGGTCTGATCTCTGTATATTAGGAGGAGGTGACAGGTCTGATCTCTGTATATTAAGAGGAGGTGACAGGTCTGATCTCTGTATATTAGGAGGAGGTGACAGGTCTGATCTCTGTATATTAGGAGGAGGTGACAGATCTGATCTCTGTATATTAGGAGTAGGTGACAGGTCTGATCTCTGTATATTAGGAGGAGGTGACAGGTCTGATCTCTGTATATTAGGAGGAGGTGACAGGTCTGATCTCTGTATATTAGGAGGAGGTGACAGGTCTGATCTCTGTATATTAGGAGGAGGTGACAGGTCTGATCTCTGTATATTAGGAGGAGGTGACATGTCTGATCTCCGTATATTAGGAGGTGACAGGTCTGAGCTCTGTATATTAGGAGGTGGTGACAGGTCTGATCTCTGTATATTAGGAGGAGGTGACAAGTGTGATCTCTGTATAATAGGAGGTGACATTTCTGATCTGTGTATATTAGGAGGAGGTGACAGGTGTGATCTCTGTATATTAGGAGGAGGTGACAGGTCTGATCTCTGTATATTAGGAGGAGGTGACAGGTCTGATGTCTGTATATTAGGAGGAGGTGACAGGTCTGATCTCTGTATATTAGGAGGAGGTGACAGGTCTGATCTCTGTATATTAGGAGGAGGTGACAGATCTGATCTCTGTATATTAGGAGGAGGTGACAGGTCTAATCTCTGTATATTAGAAGGAGATGACAGTTCTGATCTCTGCATATTAGGAGGAGGTGACAGGTCTGATCTCTGCATATTAGAAGGTGACAGATCTGATCTCTGCATATTAGGAGCTGATAAGTCTGATCTCTGCATATTAGGAGGTGACAGGTCTGATCTCTGCATATTAGAAGGTGACAGGTCTGATCTCTGCATATTAGGAGGTGACAGGTCTGATCTCTGTATATTAGGAGGTGACAGGTCTGATCTCTGTATATTAGGAGGTGTCAGGTGTGATCTCTGTATAATAGGAGGAGGTGACAGGTCTGATCTCTGTATATTAGGAGGAGGTGACAGGTGTGATCTCTGTATATTAGGAGGAGTTGACAGGTCTAATCTCTGTATATTAGGAGGAGGAGACAGGTCTGATCACTGTATATCAGGAGGAGGTGACAGGTCTAATCTCTGTATATTAGGAGGAGGTGACAGGTCTGATCTCTGTATATTAGGAGGAGTTGACAGGTCTGATTTCTGTATATTAGGAGGAGGTGACAGGTCTGATCTCTTTATATTAGGAGGAGGTGACAGGTCTGATCTCTGTATATTAGGAGGAGGTGAAAGGTTTGATCTCTGTTTATTAGGAGGAGGTGACAGGTCTGATCTCTGTATATTAGGAGGAGGTGACAGGTCTGATCTCTGTTTATTAGGAGGTGACAGGTCTGAGCTCTGTAAATTACGACGTGGTGACAGGTCTGATCTCTGTATATTAGGAGGAGGTGACAGGTCTGATCTCTGTATATTAGGAGGAGGTGACAGGTGTGATCTCTGTATATTAGGAGGATGTGACAGGTCTGATTACTGTATATTAGGAGGAGGTCACAGATCTGATGTCTGTATATTAGGAGGAGGTGACATGTCTGATCTCTGTATATTAGAAGGAGGTGACAGGTCTGATCTCTGTATATTAGGAGGGGGTGACAGGTCTGATCTCTGTATATTAGGAGGAGGTGACAGGTCTGATCTCTGTATATTAGGAGGAGGTGACAGGTCTGATCTCTGTATATAAGGAGGAGGTGACAGTTCTGATCTCTGTATATTAGGAGGAGGTGACAGGTCTGATCTCTGTATATTAGGAGGAGGTGACAGGTCTGATCTCTGTATATTAGGAGGTGACAGGTCTGAGCTCTGTATATTAGGAGGTGGTGACAGGTCTGATCTCTGTATATTAGGAGGAGGTGACAGGTGTGATCTCTGTATATTAGGAGGTGACAGGTCTGATCTGTGTATATTAGGAGGAGGTGACAGGTCTGATCTCTGTATATTAGGAGGAGGTGACAGGTCTGATCTCTGTATATTAGGAGGAGGTGACAGGTCTGATCTCCGTATATTAGGAGGTGACAGGTCTGAGCTCTGTATATTAGGAGGTGGTGACAGGTCTGATCTCTGTATATTAGGAGGAGGTGACAGGTCTGATCTCTGTATATTAGGAGGTGACAGGTCTGATCTCTGTATATTAGGAGGTGACAGGTGTGATCTCTGTATATTAGGAGGAGGTGACAGGTCTAATGTCTGTATATTAGGAGGAGGTGACAGATCTGATCTCTGTATATTAGGAGGAGGTGACAGGTCTGATCTCTGTATATTAGGAGGAGGTGACAGGTCTGATCTTTGTATATTAGCAGGAGGTGACAGGTCTGATCTCTGTATATTAGGAGGAGGTGACAGGTCTGATCTCTGTATATTAGGAGGAGGTGACAGGTCTGGTCTCTGTATATTAGGAGGAGGTGACAGGTCTGATCTCTGTATATTAGGAGGAGGTGACAGGTCTGATCTCTGTATATTAGGAGGAGGTGACAGGTCTGATCTCTGTATATTAGGAGGAGGTGACAGGTCTGATCTCTGTATATTAGGAGGAGGTGACAGGTCTGATCTCTGTATATTAGGAGGAGGTGACAGGTCTGATCTCTGTATATTAGGAGGAGGTGACAGGTCTGATCTCTGTATATTAGGAGGAGGTGACAGGTCTGATCTCTGTATATTAGGAGGAGGTGACATGTCTGATCTCCGTATATTAGGAGGTGACAGGTCTGAGCTCTGTATATTAGGAGGTGGTGACAGTTCTGATCTCTGTATATTAGGAGGAGGTGACAAGTGTGATCTCTGTATATTAGGAGGTGACAGGTCTGATCTGTGTATATTAGGAGGAGGTGACAGGTGTGATCTCTGTATATTATGAGGAGGTGACAGGTCTGATCTCTGTATGTTAGGAGGAGGTGAAAGGTCTGATGTCTGTATATTAGGAGGAGGTGACAGGTCTGATCTCTGTATATTAGGAGGAGGTGACAGGTCTGATCTCTTTATATTAGGAGGAGGTGACAGGTCTGATCTCTGTATATTAGGAGGAGGAGACAGGTCTGATCTATGTATATTTGGAGGAGGTGACAGGTCTGATCTCTGTATATTAGGCGGAGGTGACAGGTCTGATCTCTGTATATTAGGAGGAGGTGACAGGTCTGATCTCTGTATATTAGGAAGAGGTGACAGGTCTGATCTCTGTATATTAAGAGGTGGTGACAGGTCTGATCTCTGTATATTAGGAGTAGGTGACAGGTCTGATCTCTGTATATTAGGAGGAGGTGACAGGTCTGATCTCTGTATATTAGGAGGAGGTGACAGGTCTGATCTCTGTATATTAGGAGGAGGTGACAGGTCTGATCTCTGTATATTAGGAGGGGGTGACAGGTCTGATCTCTGTATATTAGGAGGAGGTGACAGTTCTGATCTCTGTGTATTAAGAGGAGGTGACAGGTCTGATCTCTGCATATTAGAAGGTGACAGATCTGATCTCTGCATATTAGGAGGTGACAGGTCTGATCTCTGTATATTAGGAGGAGTTGACAGGTCTGATCTCTGCATATTAGGAGGTGACAGGTCTGATCTCTGTATATTAGGAGGTGACCGGTCTGATCTCTGTATATTAGGAGGTGACAGGTCTGATCTCTGTATATTAGGAGGTGACAGGTGTGATCTTTGTGTATTAGGAGGAGGTGACAGGTTTGATCTCTGTACATTAGGAATCATCTCTGCATATTAGAAGGTGACAAATCTGATCTCTGCATATTAGAAGGTGACAGATCTGATCTCTGCATATTAGGAGGTGACAGGTCTGATCTCTGCATATTAGTAGGTGACAGGTCTGATCTCTGCATATTAGGAGGTGACAGGTCTGATCTCTGTATATTAGGAGGTGACAGGTGTGATCTCTGTATATTAGGAGGAGCTGACAGGTCTGATCTCTGTATATTAGGACGAGGTGACAAGTGTGATCTCTGTATATTAGGAGGAGGTGACAGGTCTGATCACTGTATATTAGGAGGAGGTGACAGGTCTGATCACTGTATATTAGGAGGAGGTGACAGGTGTGATCTCTGTATATTAGGAGGAGGTGACAGGTCTGATCTGTGTATATTAGAAGGAGGTGACAGGTCTGATCTCTGTATATTAGGAGGAGGTGACAGGTCTGATCTCTGTATATTAGGAGGATGTGATTGGTCTGATCTCTGTATATTAGGAGGAGGTGACAGGTCTGATCTCTGTATTTTAGGAGGAGGTGATAGGTCTGATCTCTTTATATTAGGAGGTGACAGGTCTGAGATCTGTATATTAGGAGGTGGTGACAGATCTGATCTCTGTATATTAGGAGGTGGTGACAGATCTGATCTCTGTATATTAGGAGGAGGTGACAGGTGTAATCTCTGTATATTAGGAGGTGACAGGTCTGATCTCTGTATATTAGGAGGAGGTGACAGGTCTGATCTCTGTATATTAGGAGGAGGTGACAGGTCTGATCTCTTTATATTAGGAGGAGGTGACAGGTCTGATCTCTGCATATTAGGAGGAGGTGACAGGTCTGATCTCTGTATATTAGGAAGAGGTGACAGTTCTGAACTCTGTATATTAAGAGAAGGTGACAGATCTGATCTCTGCATATTAGAAGGTGACAGATCTGATCTCTGCATATTAGGAGGTGACTGGTCTGATCTCTGCATATTAGGAGGTGACAGGTCTGATCTCTGCATATTAGGAGGTGACAGGTCTGATCTCTGTATATTAGGAGGTGACATGTCTGATCTCTGTATATTAGGAGGTGACAGGTCTGATCTCTGTATATTAGGAGGTGACAGGTCTGATCTCTGTATATTAGGAGGTGACAGGTCTGATCACTTTATATTAGGAGGAGGTGACAGGTCTGATCTCTGTATATTAGGAGGAGGTGACAGGTCTGATCTCTGTATATTAGGAGGAGGTGACAGGTCTGATCTCTGTATATTAGGAGGAGGTGACAGGTCTGATCTCTTTATTTTAGGAGGAGGTGACAGGTCTGATCTCTGTATATTAGGAGGATGTTACAGGTTTGATCTCTGTATATTAGGAGGAGGTGACAGGTCTGATCTCTGTATATTAGGAGGAGGTGACAGGTCTGATCTCTGTATATTAGGAGGAGGTGACAGGTCTGATCGCTGTATATTAGGAGGAGGTGACAGGTCTGATCTCTGTATATTAGGAGGAGGTGACAGGTGTGATCTCTGTATATTAGGAGGAGGTGACAGGTGTGATCTCTGTATATTAGGAGGAGATGACAGGTATGATCACTGTATATTAGGAGGAGGTGACAGGTCTGATCTCTTTATTTTAGGAGGAGGTGACAGGTCTGATCTCTGTATATTAGGAGGATGTTACAGGTTTGATCTCTGTATATTAGGAGGAGGTGACAGGTCTGATCTCTGTATATTAGGAGGAGGTCACAGGTCTGATCTCTGTATATTAGGAGGAGGTGACAGGTCTGATCTCTGTATATTAGGAGGAGGTGACAGGTCTGATCTCTGTATATTAGGAGGAGGTGACAGGTCTGATCTCTGTATATTAGGAGGAGGTGACAGGTATGATCACTGTATATTAGGAGGAGTTGAGCGGTCTGATCGCTGTATATTAGGAGGAGGTGACAGGTGTGATCTCTGTATATTAGGAGGAGGTGACAGGTCTGATCTGTGTATATTAGGAGGTGGTGACAGGTCTGATCTCTGTATATTAGGAGGAGGTGACAGGTCTGATCACTGTATATTAGAAGGAGGTGACAGGTCTGATCTCTGTATATTTGGAGGAGGTGACAGGTCTGATCTCTGTATATTAGGAGGAGGTGACAGGTCTGATCTCTGTATTTTAGGAGGAAGTGACAGGTCTGATCTCTGTATATTAGGAGGTGACAGGTCTGATCTCTGTATATTAGGAGGTGGTGACAGGTCTGATCTCTGTATATTAGGAGGAGTTGACAGGTGTGATCTCTGTATATTAGGAGGTGACATGTCTGATCTGTGTATATTAGGAGGAGGTGACAGGTGTGATCTCTGTATATTAGGAGGAGGTGACAGGTCTGATCTCTGTATATTAGGAGGAGGTGACAGGTCTGATGTCTGTATTTTAGGAGGAGGTGACAGGTCTGATCTCTGTATATTAGGAGGAGGTGACAGGTCTGATCTCTTTATATTAGGAGGAGGTGAGAGGTCTGATCTCTGTATATTAGGAGGAGGTGACAGGTCTGATCTCTGTATATTAGGAGGAGGTAACAGGTCTGATCTCTGTATATTAGGAGGAGGTGACAGGTCTGATCTCTGTATATTAGGAGGAGGTAACAGGTCTGATCTCTCTATATTAGGAGGAGGTGACAGGTCTGATCACTGTATATTAGGAGGAGGTGACAGGTCTGATCTCTGTATATTAGGAGGTGACAGGTCTGAGCTCTGTATATTAGGACGTGGTGACAGGTCTGATCTCTTTATATTAGGAGGAGTTGACAGGTGTGATCTCTGTATATTAGGAGGTGACAGGTCTGATCTGTGTATATTAGGAGGAGGTGACAGGTGTGATCTCTGTATATTAGGAGGAGGTGACAGGTCTGATCTCTGTATATTAGGAGGAGGTGACAAGCCTGATGTCTGTATATTAGGAGGAGGTGACAGGTCTGATCTCTGTATATTAGGAGGAGGTGACAGGCCTGATCTCTGTATATTAGGAGGAGGTGACAGGTCTGATCTCTGTATATTAGGAGGAGGTGACAGGTCTGATCTCTGTATATTAGGAGGAGGTGACAGGTCTGATCTCTGTATATTAGGAGGAGGTGACAGGTCTGATCTCTGTATATTAGGAGGAGGTGACGGGTCTGATCTCTGTATATTAGGAGCAGGTGAGAGGTCTGATCTGTGTATATTAGGAGGAGGTGACAGGTCTGACCTCTATATATTAGGAGGAGGTGACAGATCTGATCTCTGTATATTAGGAGGTGGTGACAGGTCTGATCTCTGTATATTAGGAGGAGGTGACAGGTCTGATCTCTGTATATTAGGAGGATGTGACAGGTCTGATCTATGTATATTAGGAGGAGGTGACAGGTCTGATCTCTATATATTAGTAGGAGCTGACAGGTCTGATCTCTGTATATTAGGAAGAGGTGACAGTTCTGAACTCTGTATATTAAGAGGAGGTGACAGATCTGATCTCTGCATATTAGAAGGTGACAGATCTGATCTCTGCATATTAGGAGGTGACTGGTCTGATCTCTGCATATTAGGAGGTGACAGGTCTGATCTCTGCATATTAGGAGGTGACAGGTCTGATCTCTGTATATTAGGAGGTGACAGGTCTGATCTCTGTATATTAGGAGGTGACAGGTCTGATCTCTGTATATTAGGAGGTGACAGGTCTGATCTCTGTATATTAGGAGGTGACAGGTCTGATCACTTTATATTAGGAGGAGGTGACAGGTCTGATCTCTGTATATTAGGAGGAGGTGACAGGTCTGATCTCTGTATATTAGGAGGAGGTGACAGGTCTGATCTCTGTATATTAGGAGGAGGTGACAGGTCTGATCTCTTTATTTTAGGAGGATGTGACAGGTCTGATCTCTGTATATTAGGAGGATGTTACAGGTTTGATCTCTGTATATTAGGAGGAGGTGACAGGTCTGATCTCTGTATATTAGGAGGAGGTGACAGGTCTGATCTCTGTATATTAGGAGGAGGTGACAGGTCTGATCGCTGTATATTAGGAGGAGGTGACAGGTCTGATCTCTGTATATTAGGAGGAGGTGACAGGTCTGATCTCTGTATATTAGGTGGAGGTGACAGGTCTGATCTCTGTATATTAGGAGGAGGTGACAGGTATGATCTCTGTATATTAGGAGGAGGTGACAGGTCTGATCTCTGTATATTAGGAGGAGGTGACAGGTCTGATCTCTGTATATTAGGAGGAGGTGACAGGTGTGATCTCTGTATATTAGGAGGAGGTGACAGGTATGATCACTGTATATTAGGAGGAGGTGACAGGTCTGATCTCTTTATTTTAGGAGGAGGTGACAGGTCTGATCTCTGTATATTAGGAGGATGTTACAGGTTTGATCTCTGTATATTAGGAGGAGGTGACAGGTCTGATCTCTGTATATTAGGAGGAGGTGACAGGTCTGATCTCTGTATATTAGGAGGAGGTGACAGGTCTGATCTCTGTATATTAGGAGGAGGTGACAGGTCTGATCTCTGTATATTAGGAGGAGGTGACAGGTCTGATCTCTGTATATTAGGAGGAGGTGACAGGTATGATCACTGTATATTAGGAGGAGTTGAGCGGTCTGATCGCTGTATATTAGGAGGAGGTGACAGGTGTGATCTCTGTATATTAGGAGGAGGTGACAGGTCTGATCTGTGTATATTAGGAGGTGGTGACAGGTCTGATCTCTGTATATTAGGAGGAGGTGACAGGTCTGATCACTGTATATTAGAAGGAGGTGACAGGTCTGATCTCTGTATATTTGGAGGAGGTGACAGGTCTGATCTCTGTGTATTAGGAGGAGGTGACAGGTCTGATCTCTGTATTTTAGGAGGAAGTGACAGGTCTGATCTCTGTATATTAGGAGGTGACAGGTCTGATCTCTGTATATTAGGAGGTGGTGACAGGTCTGATCTCTGTATATTAGGAGGAGTTGACAGGTGTGATCTCTGTATATTAGGAGGTGACATGTCTGATCTGTGTATATTAGGAGGAGGTGACAGGTGTGATCTCTGTATATTAGGAGGAGGTGACAGGTCTGATCTCTGTATATTAGGAGGAGGTGACAGGTCTGATGTCTGTATATTAGGAGGAGGTGACAGGTCTGATCTCTGTATATTAGGAGGAGGTGACAGGTCTGATCTCTTTATATTAGGAGGTGGTGAGAGGTCTGATCTCTGTATATTAGGAGGAGGTGACAGGTCTGATCTCTGTATATTAGGAGGAGGTAACAGGTCTGATCTCTGTATATTAGGAGGAGGTGACAGGTCTGATCACTGTATATTAGGAGGAGGTGACAGGTCTGATCTCTGTATATTAGGAGGTGACAGGTCTGAGCTCTGTATATTAGGAGGTGGTGACAGGTCTGATCTCTTTATATTAGGAGGAGTTGACAGGTGTGATCTCTGTATATTAGGAGGTGACAGGTCTGATCTGTGTATATTAGGAGGAGGTGACAGGTCTGATCTCTGTATATTAGGAGGAGGTGACAAGCCTGATGTCTGTATATTAGGAGGAGGTGACAGGTCTGATCTCTGTATATTAGGAGGAGGTGACAGGCCTGATCTCTGTATATTAGGAGGAGGTGACAGGTCTGATCTCTGTATATTAGGAGGAGGTGACAGGTCTGATCTCTGTATATTAGGAGGAGGTGACAGGTCTGATCTCTGTATATTAGGAGGAGGTGACAGGTCTGATCTCTGTATATTAGGAGGAGGTGACGGGTCTGATCTCTGTATATTAGGAGCAGGTGAGAGGTCTGATCTGTGTATATTAGGAGGAGGTGACAGGTCTGACCTCTATATATTAGGAGGAGGTGACAGATCTGATCTCTGTATATTAGGAGGTTGTGACAGGTCTGATCTCTGTATATTAGGAGGAGGTGACAGGTCTGATCTCTGTATATTAGGAGGATGTGACAGGTCTGATCTATGTATATTAGGAGGAGGTGACAGGTCTGATCTCTATATATTAGTAGGAGCTGACAGGTCTGATCTCTGTATATTAGGAGGAGGTGACAGGTCTGATCTCTGTATATTAGGAGGAGGTGACAGGTCTGATCTCTGTATATTAGAAGGAGGTGACAGGTCTGATCTCTGTATATTAGGAGGAGGTGACAGGTCTGATCTCTGTATATTAGAAGGAGGTGACAGGTCTGATCTCTGTATATTAGGAGGAGGTGACAGGTCTGATCTCTGTATATTAGAAGGAGGTGACAGGTCTGATCTCTGTATATTAGGAGGAGGTGACAGGTCTGATCTCTGCATATTAGGAGGTGACAGATCTGATATCTGCATATTAGGAGGTGACAGGTGTGATCTCTGTATATTAGGAGGAGGTGACAGGTCTGATCTCTGTATATTAGGAGGAGGTGACAGTTCTGATCTCTGTATATTAGGAGGAGGTGACAGGTCTGATCTCTGCATATTAGGAGGTGACAGATCTGATATCTGCATATTAGGAGGTGACAGGTGTGATCTCTGTATATTAGGAGGAGGTGACAGGTCTGATCTCTGTATATTAGGAGGAGGTGACAGGTCTGATCTCTGTACATTAGGAGGAGGTGACAGGTGTGATCTCTGTATATTAGGAGGAGGTGACAGGTCTGATCTCTGTACATTAGGAGAAGGTGACAGGTGTGATCTCTGTATATTAGGAGGAGGTGACAGGTCTGATCTCTGTATATTAGGAGGAGGTGACAGGTCTGATCTCTGTATATTAGGAGGAGGTGACAGGTCTGATCTCTGTATATTAGGAGGTGACAGGTCTGATCTCTGCATATTAGAAGGTGACAGATCTGATCTCTGCATATTAGAAGGTTACAGATCTGATCTCTGCATATTAGGAGGTGACAGGTCTGATCTCTGCATATTAGGAGGTGACAGGTCTGATCTCTGCATATTAGGA
The DNA here is from genome assembly GCF_046119375.1 of Phyllobates terribilis. Taxonomy (NCBI): domain Eukaryota; kingdom Metazoa; phylum Chordata; class Amphibia; order Anura; family Dendrobatidae; genus Phyllobates; species Phyllobates terribilis. The sequence goes on along the minus strand of NW_027362767.1, from coordinate 257,616,936 downwards.
GGTGACAGGTCTGATCTCTGTATATTAGGAGGTGACAGGTCTGATCTCTGTATATTAGGAGGTGACAGGTGTGATCTCTGTATATTAGGAGGAGGTGACAGGTGTGATCTCTGTATATTAGGAGGAGGTGACAGGTCTGATCACTGTATATTAGGAGGAGGTGACAGGTGTGATCTCTGTATATTAGGTGGAGGTGACAGGTCTGATCTGTGTATATTAGAAGGAGGTGACAGGTCTGATCTCTGTATATTAGGAGGAGGTGACAGGTGTGATCTCTGTATATTAGGAGGTGACAGGTCTGATCTCTGTATTTTAGGAGGAGGTGACAGGTCTGATCTCTGTATATTACGAGGTGGTGACAGGTCTGATCTCTGTTTATTAGGAGGAGTTGACAGGTCTGATCTTTGTATATTAGGAGGAGGTGACAGGTCTGATCTCTATATATTATGAGGAGGTGACAGGTCTGATCTCTGTATATTAGGAGGAGGTGACAGGTCTGATCTCTGTATATTAGGAGGAGTTGACAGGTCTGATGTCTGTATATTAGGAGGAGGTGACTGGTCTGATCTCTTTATATTAGAAGGAGGTGACAGGTCTGATCTCTGTATATTAGGAGGAGGTGACAGGTCTGATCTCTGTATATTAGGAGGTGGTGACAGGTCTGATCTCTGTATTTTAGGAGGAGGTGACAGGTCTGATCTCTGTATATTAGGAGGTGGTGACAGGTCTGATCTCTGTATATTAGGAGGAGGTGACAGGTGTGATCTCTGTATATTAGGAAGTGACAGGTGTGATCTGTGTATATTAGGAGGAGGTGACAGGTCTGATCTCTTTATATTAGGAGGAGGTGACAGGTGTGATCTCTGTATATTAGGAGGTGACAGGTCTGATCTGTGTGTATTAGGAGGAGTTGACAGGTGTGATCTCTGTATATTAGGAGGAGGTGACAGGTCTGATCTCTGTATATTAGGAGGAGGTGACAGGTCTGATGTCTGTATATTAGGAGGAGGTGACAGGTCTGATGTCTGTATATTAGGAGGAGGTGACAGGTCTGATCTCTGTATATTAGGAGGAGGTGACTGGTCTGATCTCTTTATATTAGGAGGAGGTGACAGGTCTGATCTCTGTATATTAGGAGGAGGTGACTGGTCTGATCTCTGTATATTAGGAGGAGGTAACAGTTCTGATCTCTGTATATTAGGAGGAGGTGACAGGTCTGATCTCTGTATATTAGGAGGAGGTGACAGGTCTGAGCTCTGTATATTAGGAGGTGGTGACAGGTCTGATCTCTGTATATTAGGAGGAGGTGACAGGTGTGATCTCTGTATATTAGGAGGTGACAGGTGTGATCTGTGTATATTAGGAGGAGGTGACAGGTGTGATCTGTGTATATTAGGAGGAGGTGACAGGTCTGATCTCTGTATATTAGGAGGAGGTGACAGGTCTGATCTCTTTATATTAGGAGGAGGTGACAGGTCTGATCTCTGTATATTAGGAGGAGGTGACAGGTCTGATCTCTGTATATTAGGAGGAACTGACAGGTCTGATCTCTGTATATTAGGAGGAGGTGACAGGTCTGATCTCTGTATATTAGGAGGAGGTGACAGGTCTGATCTCTGTATATTAGGAGGAGGTGACAGGTCTGATCTCTGTATATTAGGAGGAGGTGACAGGTCTGATCTCTGTATATTAGGAGGAGGTGACAGGTCTGATCTCTGTATATTATGAGGAGCTGACAGGTCTGATCTCTGTATATTAGGAGGAGGTGACAGGTCTGAACTCTGTATATTAGTAGGAGGTGACAGTTCTGATCTCTGTATATTAGGAGGAGGTGACAGGTCTGATCTCTGCATATTAGAAGGTGACAGATCTGGTCTCTGCATATTAGGAGGTGACAGGTCTGATCTCTGCATATTAGGAGGTGACAGGTCTGATCTCTGTATATTAGGAACAGGTGACAGGTCTAATCTCTGCATATTAGGAGGTGACAGGTCTGATCTCTGCATATTAGGAGGTGACAAGTCTGATCTCTGTATATTAGGAAGTGACAGGTCTTATCTCTGTATATTAGGAGGCGACAGGTCTGATCTCTGTATATTATGAGCTGACAGGTCTGATCTCTGTATATTAGGAGGAGGTGACAGGTCTGATCTCTGTATATTAGGAGGAGGTGACAGGTTTGATCTCTGTTTATTAGGAGGAGGTGACAGGTCTGATCACTGTATATTAGGAGGAGGTGACAGGTGTGATCTCTGTATATTAGGAGGAGGTGACAGGTCTGATCTGTGTATATTAGAAGGAGGTGACAGGTATGATCACTGTATATTAGGAGGAGGTGACAGGTCTGATCACTGTATGTTAGGAGGAGGTGACAGGTGTGATCTCTGTATATTAGGAGGAGGTAACAGGTCTGATCTGTGTATATTAGAAGGAGGTGACAGGTCTGATCACTGTATATTAGGAGGAGGTGACAGGTCTGATCTCTGTATATTAGGAGGAGGTGACAGGTCTGATCTCTGTATATTAGGAGGAGGTGACAGGTATGATCTCTGTATATTAGGAGGAGGTGACAGGTCTGATCTCTGTATATTAGGAGGAGGTGACAGGTCTGATCTCTGTATATTAGGAGGAGGTGACAGGTCTGATCTCTGTATATTAGGAGGAGGTGACAGGTCTGATCTCTGTATATTAGAAGGAGGTGACAGGTCTGATCTCTGTATATTAGGAGGAGGTGACAGGTCTGATCACTGTATATTAGGAGGAGGTGACAGGTCTGATCACTGTATATTAGAAGGAGGTGACAGGTCTGATCACTGTATATTAGGAGGAGGTGACAGGTCTGATCTCTGTATATTAGGAGGAGGTGACAGGTCTGATCTCTGTATATTAGGAGGAGGTGACAGGTCTGATCTCTGTATATTAGGAGGAGGTGACAGGTCTGATCTCTTTATATTAGGAGGAGGTGACAGGTCTGATCTCTGTATATTAGGAGGATGTGACAGGTTTGATCTCTGTATATTAGGAGGAGGTGACAGGTCTGATCTCTGTATATTAGGAGGAGGTGACAGGTCTGATCTCTGTATATAAGGAGGAGGTGACAGGTCTGATCTCTGTATATTATGAGGAGGTGACAGGTCTGATCTCTGTATATTAGGAGGTGACAGGTCTGAGCTCTGTATATTAGGAGGTGGTGACAGGTCTGATCTGTGTATATTAGGAGGAGGTGACAGGTGTGATCTCTGTATATTAGGAGGTGACAGGTCTGATCTGTGTATATTAGGAGGAGGTGACAGGTGTGATCTCTGTATATTAGGAGGAGGTGACAGGTCTGATCTGTGTATATTAGGAGGAGGTGACAGGTCTGATGTCTGTATATTAGGAGGAGGTGACAGGTGTGATCTCTGTATATTACGAGGAGGTGACAGGTGTGATCTGTGTATATTAGGAGGAGGTGACAGGTCTGATCTCTGTATATTAGGAGGAGGTGACAGGTCTGATCTCTGTACATTAGGAGGAGGTGACAGGTCTGATCTCTGTATATTAGCAGGAGGTGACAGGTCTGATCTCTGTATATTAGGAGGAGGTGACAGGTGTGATCTCTGTATATTAGGAGGAGGTGACAGGTCTGATCTCTGTATATTAGGAGGAGCTGACAGGTCTGATCTCTGTATATTAGGAGGAGGTGACAGGTCTGATCTCTGTATATTAGGAGGAGGTGACAGGTCTGATCTCTGTATATTAGGAGGAGGTGACAGGTCTGATCTCTGTATATTAGGAGGAGGTGACAGGTCTGATCTCTGTATATTAGGAGGAGGTGACAGGTCTGATCTCTGTATATTATGAGGAGCTGACAGGTCTGATCTCTGTATATTAGGATGAGGTGACAGGTCTGAACTCTGTATATTAGTAGGAGGTGACAGTTCTGATCTCTGTATATTAGGAGGAGGTGACAGGTCTGATCTCTGCATATTAGGAGGTGACAGGTCTGATCTCTGCATATTAGGAGGTGACAGGTCTGATCTCTGTATATTAGGAACAGGTGACAGGTCTAATCTCTGCATATTAGGAGGTGACAGGTCTGATCTCTGCATATTAGGAGGTGACAAGTCTGATCTCTGTATATTAGGAGGTGACAGGTCTTATCTCTGTATATTAGGAGGCGACAGGTCTGATCTCTGTATATTATGAGCTGACAGGTCTGATCTCTGTATATTAGGAGGAGGTGACAGGTCTGATCTCTGTATATTAGGAGGAGGTGACAGGTGTGATCTCTGTTTATTAGGAGGAGGTGACAGGTCTGATCACTGTATATTAGGAGGAGGTGACAGGTGTGATCTCTGTATATTAGGAGGAGGTGACAGGTCTGATCTGTGTATATTAGAAGGAGGTGACAGGTATGATCACTGTATATTAGGAGGAGGTGACAGGTCTGATCACTGTATATTAGGAGGAGGTGACAGGTGTGATCTCTGTATATTAGGAGGAGGTAACAGGTCTGATCTGTGTATATTAGAAGGAGGTGACAGGTCTGATCACTGTATATTAGGAGGAGGTGACAGGTCTGATCTCTGTATATTAGGAGGAGGTGACAGGTCTGATCTCTGTATATTAGGAGGAGGTGACAGGTATGATCTCTGTATATTAGGAGGAGGTGACAGGTCTGATCTCTGTATATTAGGAGGAGGTGACAGGTCTGATCTCTGTATATTAGGAGGAGGTGACAGGTCTGATCTCTGTATATTAGGAGGAGGTGACAGGTCTGATCTCTGTATATTAGAAGGAGGTGACAGGTCTGATCTCTGTATATTAGGAGGAGGTGACAGGTCTGATCACTGTATATTAGGAGGAGGTGACAGGTCTGATCACTGTATATTAGAAGGAGGTGACAGGTCTGATCACTGTATATTAGGAGGAGGTGACAGGTCTGATCTCTGTATATTAGGAGGAGGTGACAGGTCTGATCTCTGTATATTAGGAGGAGGTGACAGGTCTGATCTCTGTATATTAGGAGGAGGTGACAGGTCTGATCTCTTTATATTAGGAGGAGGTGACAGGTCTGATCTCTGTATATTAGGAGGATGTGACAGGTTTGATCTCTGTATATTAGGAGGAGGTGACAGGTCTGATCTCTGTATATTAGGAGGAGGTGACAGGTCTGATCTCTGTATATAAGGAGGAGGTGACAGGTCTGATCTCTGTATATTATGAGGAGGTGACAGGTCTGATCTCTGTATATTAGGAGGTGACAGGTCTGAGCTCTGTATATTAGGAGGTGGTGACAGGTCTGATCTGTGTATATTAGGAGGAGGTGACAGGTGTGATCTCTGTATATTAGGAGGTGACAGGTCTGATCTGTGTATATTAGGAGGAGGTGACAGGTGTGATCTCTGTATATTAGGAGGAGGTGACAGGTCTGATCTGTGTATATTAGGAGGAGGTGACAGGTCTGATGTCTGTATATTAGGAGGAGGTGACAGGTGTGATCTCTGTATATTAGGAGGAGGTGACAGGTCTGATCACTGTATATTAGGAGGAGGTGACAGGTGTGATCTCTGTATATTAGGAGGAGGTGACAGGTCTGATCTGTGTATATTAGAAGGAGGTGACAGGTATGATCACTGTATATTAGGAGGAGGTGACAGGTCTGATCACTGTATATTAGGAGGAGGTGACAGGTGTGATCTCTGTATATTAGGAGGAGGTAACAGGTCTGATCTGTGTATATTAGAAGGAGGTGACAGGTCTGATCACTGTATATTAGGAGGAGGTGACAGGTCTGATCTCTGTATATTAGGAGGAGGTGACAGGTCTGATCTCTGTATATTAGGAGGAGGTGACAGGTATGATCTCTGTATATTAGGAGGAGGTGACAGGTCTGATCTCTGTATATTAGGAGGAGGTGACAGGTCTGATCTCTGTATATTAGGAGGAGGTGACAGGTCTGATCTCTGTATATTAGGAGGAGGTGACAGGTCTGATCTCTGTATATTAGAAGGAGGTGACAGGTCTGATCTCTGTATATTAGGAGGAGGTGACAGGTCTGATCACTGTATATTAGGAGGAGGTGACAGGTCTGATCACTGTATATTAGAAGGAGGTGACAGGTCTGATCACTGTATATTAGGAGGAGGTGACAGGTCTGATCTCTGTATATTAGGAGGAGGTGACAGGTCTGATCTCTGTATATTAGGAGGAGGTGACAGGTCTGATCTCTGTATATTAGGAGGAGGTGACAGGTCTGATCTCTTTATATTAGGAGGAGGTGACAGGTCTGATCTCTGTATATTAGGAGGATGTGACAGGTTTGATCTCTGTATATTAGGAGGAGGTGACAGGTCTGATCTCTGTATATTAGGAGGAGGTGACAGGTCTGATCTCTGTATATAAGGAGGAGGTGACAGGTCTGATCTCTGTATATTATGAGGAGGTGACAGGTCTGATCTCTGTATATTAGGAGGTGACAGGTCTGAGCTCTGTATATTAGGAGGTGGTGACAGGTCTGATCTGTGTATATTAGGAGGAGGTGACAGGTGTGATCTCTGTATATTAGGAGGTGACAGGTCTGATCTGTGTATATTAGGAGGAGGTGACAGGTGTGATCTCTGTATATTAGGAGGAGGTGACAGGTCTGATCTGTGTATATTAGGAGGAGGTGACAGGTCTGATGTCTGTATATTAGGAGGAGGTGACAGGTGTGATCTCTGTATATTAGGAGGAGGTGACAGGTGTGATCTGTGTATATTAGGAGGAGGTGACAGGTCTGATCTCTGTATATTAGGAGGAGGTGACAGGTCTGATCTCTGTACATTAGGAGGAGGTGACAGGTCTGATCTCTGTATATTAGCAGGAGGTGACAGGTCTGATCTCTGTATATTAGGAGGAGGTGACAGGTGTGATCTCTGTATATTAGGAGGAGGTGACAGGTCTGATCTCTGTATATTAGGAGGAGCTGACAGGTCTGATCTCTGTATATTAGGAGGAGGTGACAGGTCTGATCTCTGTATATTAGGAGGAGGTGACAGGTCTGATCTCTGTATATTAGGAGGAGGTGACAGGTCTGATCTCTGTATATTAGGAGGAGGTGACAGGTCTGATCTCTGTATATTAGGAGGAGGTGACAGGTGTGATCTCTGTATATTAGGAGGAGGTGACAGGTCTGATCTCTGTATATTAGAAGGTGACAGATCTGATCTCTGCATATTAGAAGGTGACAGATCTGATCTCTGCATATTAGGAGGTGACAGGTCTGATCTCTGCATATTAGGAGGAGGTGACAGGTCTGATCTCTGTATATTAGGAGGTGACAGGTCTGATCTCTGTATATTAGGAGGTGACAGGTCTGATCTCTGCATATTAGGAGGTGACAGGTCTGATCTCTGTATATTAGGAGGAGGTGACAGGTTTGATCTCTGTATATTAGGAGGAGGTGACAGGTGTGATCTGTGTATATTAGGAGGAGGTGACAGGTCTGATCTCTGTATATTAGGAGGAGGTGACAGGTCTGATCTCTGTATATTAGGAGGAGGTGACAGTTTTGATCTCTGTATATTAGGAGGAGGTGACAGGTCTGATCTCTGTATATTAGGAGGAGGTGACAGGTCTGATCTCTGTATATTAGGAGGAGGTGACAGGTCTGATCTCTGTATATTAGGAGAAGGTGACAGGTCTGATCTCTGTATATTAGGAGGAGGTGACAGGTCTGATCTCTGTATATTAGGAGGAGGTGACAGGTCTGATCTCTGTATAATAGGAGGTGGTGACAGGTCTGATCTCTATATATTAGGAGGAGGTGACAGGTCTGATGTCTGTATATTAGGAGGAGGTGACAGGACTGATCTCTGTATATTAGGAGGAGGTGACAGGTCTGATCTCTGTATATTAGGAGGAGGTGACAGGTCTGATCTCTGTATATTAGGAGGAGGTGACAGGTCTGATCTCTGTATATTAGGAGGAGGTGAGAGGTCTGATCTCTGCATATTAGAAGGTGACAGATCTGATCTCTGCATATTAGAAGGTGACAGATCTGATCTCTGCATATTAGGAGGTGACTGGTTTGATCTCTGCATATTAGGAGGTGACAGGTCTGATCTCTGTATATTAGGAGGTGACAGGTCTGATCTCTGTATAGTAGGAGGTGACAGGTCTGATCTCTGTATATTAGGAGGTGACAGGTGTGATCTCTGTATATTAGGAGGAGCTGAAAGGTCTGATCTCTGTATATTAAGAGGAGGTGACATGTGTGATCTCTGTATATTAGGAGGAGGTGACAGGTCTGATCACTGTATATTAGGAGGAGGTGACAGGTCTGATCACTGTATATTAGGAGGAGGTGACAGGTCTGATCTGTGTATATTAGAAGGAGGTGACAGGTCTGATCTCTGTATATTAGGAGGAGGTGACAGGTCTGATCTCTGTATATTAGGAGGATGTGATTGGTCTGATCTCTGTATATTAGGAGGAGGTGACAGGTCTGATCTCTGTATTTTAGGAGGAGTTGATAGGTCTGATCTCTGTATATTAGGAGGTGACAGGTCTGAGATCTGTATATTAGGAGGTGGTGACAGATCTGATCTCTGTATATTAGGAGGAGGTGACAGGTGTGATCTCTGTATATTAGGAGGAGGTGACAGGTCTGATCTGTGTATATTAGGAGGAGGTGACAGGTCTGATGTCTGTATATTAGGAGGAGGTGACAGGTGTGATCTCTGTATATTAGGAGGAGGTGACAGGTGTGATCTGTGTATATTAGGAGGAGGTGACAGGTCTGATCTCTGTATATTAGGAGGAGGTGACAGGTCTGATCTCTGTACATTAGGAGGAGGTGACAGGTCTGATCTCTGTATATTAGCAGGAGGTGACAGGTCTGATCTCTGTATATTAGGAGGAGGTGACAGGTGTGATCTCTGTATATTAGGAAGAGGTGACAGGTCTGATCTCTGTATATTAGGAGGAGCTGACAGGTCTGATCTCTGTATATTAGGAGGAGGTGACAGGTCTGATCTCTGAATATTAGGAGGAGGTGACAGGTCTGATTTCTGTATATTAGGAGGAGGTGACAGGTCTGATCTCTGTATATTAGGAGGAGGTGACAGGTCTGATCTCTGTATATTAGGAGGAGGTGACAGGTCTGATCTCTGTATATTATGAGGAGCTGACAGGTCTGATCTCTGTATATTAGGAGGAGGTGACAGGTCTGAACTCTGTATATTAGTAGGAGGTGACAGTTCTGATCTCTGTATATTAGGAGGAGGTGACAGGTCTGATCTCTGCATATTAGAAGGTGACAGATCTGTTCTCTGCATATTAGGAGGTGACAGGTCTGATCTCTGCATATTAGGAGGTGACAGGTCTGATCTCTGTATATTAGGAAAAGGTGACAGGTCTAATCTCTGCATATTAGGAGGTGACAGGTCTGATCTCTGCATATTAGGAGGTGACAAGTCTGATCTCTGTATATTAGGAGGTGACAGGTCTTATCTCTGTATATTAGGAGGCGACAGGTCTGATCTCTGTATATTATGAGCTGACAGGTCTGATCTCTGTATATTAGGAGGAGGTGACAGGTCTGATCTCTGTATATTAGGAGGAGGTGACAGGTGTGATCTCTGTTTATTAGGAGGAGGTGACAGGTCTGATCACTGTATATTAGGAGGAGGTGACAGGTGTGATCTCTGTATATTAGGAGGAGGTGACAGGTCTGATCTGTGTATATTAGAAGGAGGTGACAGGTATGATCACTGTATATTAGGAGGAGGTGACAGGTCTGATCACTGTATATTAGGAGGAGGTGACAGGTGTGATCTCTGTATATTAGGAGGAGGTAACAGGTCTGATCTGTGTATATTAGAAGGAGGTGACAGGTCTGATCACTGTATATTAGGAGGAGGTGACAGGTCTGATCTCTGTATATTAGGAGGAGGTGACAGGTCTGATCTCTGTATATTAGGAGGAGGTGACAGGTATGATCTCTGTATATTAGGAGGAGGTGACAGGTCTGATCTCTGTATATTAGGAGGAGGTGACAGGTCTGATCTCTGTATATTAGGAGGAGGTGACAGGTCTGATCTCTGTATATTAGGAGGAGGTGACAGGTCTGATCTCTGTATATTAGAAGGAGGTGACAGGTCTGATCTCTGTATATTAGGAGGAGGTGACAGGTCTGATCACTGTATATTAGGAGGAGGTGACAGGTCTGATCACTGTATATTAGAAGGAGGTGACAGGTCTGATCACTGTATATTAGGAGGAGGTGACAGGTCTGATCTCTGTATATTAGGAGGAGGTGACAGGTCTGATCTCTGTATATTAGGAGGAGGTGACAGGTCTGATCTCTGTATATTAGGAGGAGGTGATAGGTCTGATCTCTTTATATTAGGAGGAGGTGACAGGTCTGATCTCTGTATATTAGGAGGATGTGGCAGGTTTGATCTCTGTATATTAGGAGGAGGTGACAGGTCTGATCTCTGTATATTAGGAGGAGGTGACAGGTCTGATCTCTGTATATAAGGAGGAGGTGACAGGTCTGATCTCTGTATATTATGAGGAGGTGACAGGTCTGATCTCTGTATATTAGGAGGTGACAGGTCTGAGCTCTGTATATTAGGAGGTGGTGACAGGTCTGATCTGTGTATATTAGGAGGAGGTGACAGGTGTGATCTCTGTATATTAGGAGGTGACAGGTCTGATCTGTGTATATTAGGAGGAGGTGACAGGTGTGATCTCTGTATATTAGGAGGAGGTGACAGGTCTGATCTGTGTATATTAGGAGGAGGTGACAGGTCTGATGTCTGTATATTAGGAGGAGGTGACAGGTGTGATCTCTGTATATTAGGAGGAGGTGACAGGTGTGATCTGTGTATATTAGGAGGAGGTGACAGGTCTGATCTCTGTATATTAGGAGGAGGTGACAGGTCTGATCTCTGTACATTAGGAGGAGGTGACAGGTCTGATCTCTGTATATTAGCAGGAGGTGACAGGTCTGATCTCTGTATATTAGGAGGAGGTGACAGGTGTGATCTCTGTATATTAGGAGGAGGTGACAGGTCTGATCTCTGTATATTAGGAGGAGCTGACAGGTCTGATCTCTGTATATTAGGAGGAGGTGACAGGTCTGATCTCTGTATATTAGGAGGAGGTGACAGATCTGATCTCTGTATATTAGGAGGAGGTGACAGGTCTGATCTCTGTATATTAGGAGGAGGTGACAGGTCTGATCTCTGTATATTAGGAGGAGGTGACAGGTGTGATCTCTGTATATTAGGAGGAGGTGACAGGTCTGATCTCTGTATATTAGAAGGTGACAGATCTGATCTCTGCATATTAGAAGGTGACAGATCTGATCTCTGCATATTAGGAGGTGACAGGTCTGATCTCTGCATATTAGGAGGAGGTGACAGGTCTGATCTCTGTATATTAGGAGGTGACAGGTCTGATCTCTGTATATTAGGAGGTGACAGGTCTGATCTCTGCATATTAGGAGGTGACAGGTCTGATCTCTGTATATTAGGAGGAGGTGACAGGTTTGATCTCTGTATATTAGGAGGAGGTGACAGGTGTGATCTGTGTATATTAGGAGGAGGTGACAGGTCTGATCTCTGTATATTAGGAGGAGGTGACAGGTCTGATCTCTGTATATTAGGAGGAGGTGACAGTTTTGATCTCTGTATATTAGGAGGAGGTGACAGGTCTGATCTCTGTATATTAGGAGGAGGTGACAGGTCTGATCTCTGTATATTAGGAGGAGGTGACAGGTCTGATCTCTGTATATTAGGAGAAGGTGACAGGTCTGATCTCTGTATATTAGGAGGAGGTGACAGGTCTGATCTCTGTATATTAGGAGGAGGTGACAGGTCTGATCTCTGTATAATAGGAGGTGGTGACAGGTCTGATCTCTATATATTAGGAGGAGGTGACAGGTCTGATGTCTGTATATTAGGAAGAGGTGACAGGTCTGATCTCTGTATATTAGGAGGAGGTGACAGGTCTGATCTCTGTATATTAGGAGGAGGTGACAGGTCTGATCTCTGTATATTAGGAGGAGGTGACAGGTCTGATCTCTGTATATTAGGAGGAGGTGAGAGGTCTGATCTCTGCATATTAGAAGGTGACAGATCTGATCTCTGCATATTAGAAGGTGACAGATCTGATCTCTGCATTTTAGGAGGTGACAGGTCTGATCTCTGCATATTAGGAGGTGACTGGTTTGATCTCTGCATATTAGGAGGTGACAGGTCTGATCTCTGTATATTAGGAGGTGACAGGTGTGATCTCTGTATATTAGGAGGAGGTGACAGGTGTGATCTCTGTATATTAGGAGGAGGTGACAGGTATGATCACTGTATATTAGGAGGAGGTGACAGGTCTGATCACTGTATATTAGGAGGAGGTGACAGGTGTGATCTCTGTATATTAGGAGGAGGTGACAGGTCTGATTTGTGTATATTAGAAGGAGGTGACAGGTCTGATCTCTGTATATTAGGAGGAGGTGACAGGTCTGATCTCTGTATATTAGGAGGAGGTGACAGGTCTGATCTCTGTATATTAGGAGGAGGTGACAGGTCTGATCTCTGTATATTAGGAGGAGGTGACAGGTCTGATCTCTGTATATTAGGAGGAGGTGACAGGTCTGATCTCTGCATATTAGAAGGTGACAGATCTGATCTCTGCATATTAGAAGGTGACAGATCTGATCTCTGCATATTAGGAGGTGACAGGTCTGATCTCTGCATATTAGGAGGTGACAGGTCTGATCTCTGCATATTAGGAGGTGACAGGTCTGATCTCTGTATAGTAGGAGGTGACAGGTCTGATCTCTGTATATTAGGAGGTGACAGGTGTGATCTCTGTATATTAGGAGGAGCTGAAAGGTCTGATCTCTGTATATTAAGAGGAGGTGACATGTGTGATCTCTGTATATTAGGAGGAGGTGACAGGTCTGATCACTGTATATTAGGAGGAGGTGACAGGTCTGATCACTGTATATTAGGAGGAGGTGACAGGTCTGATCTGTGTATATTAGAAGGAGGTGACAGGTCTGATCTCTGTATATTAGGAGGAGGTGACAGGTCTGATCTCTGTATATTAGGAGGATGTGATTGGTCTGATCTCTGTATATTAGGAGGAGGTGACAGGTCTGATCTCTGTATTTTAGGAGGAGTTGATAGGTCTGATCTCTGTATATTAGGAGGTGACAGGTCTGAGATCTGTATATTAGGAGGTGGTGACAGATCTGATCTCTGTATATTAGGAGGAGGTGACAGGTGTAATCTCTGTATATTAGGAGGAGGTGAGAGGTCTGATCACTGTATATTAGGAGGAGGTGACAGGTCTGATCTCTGTATATTAGGAGGAGGTGACAGGTCTGATCTCTGTATATTAGGAGGAGGTGACAGGTCTGATCTCTGTATATTAGGAGGAGGTGACAGGTCTGATCTCTTTATATTAGGAGGAGGTGACAGGTCTGATCTCTGCATATTAGGAGGAGGTGACAGGTCTGATCTCTGTATATTAGGAGGAGGTGACAGTTCTGATCTCTGTATATTAGGAGGAGGTGACAGGTGTGATCTCTGTATATTAGGAGGAGGTGACAGGTCTGATCTCTGTATATTAGGAGGAGTTGACAGGTCTGATCTCTGTATATTAGGAGGAGGTGACAGGGCTGATCTCTGTATATTAGGAGGAGGTGACAGGTCTGATCTCTGTATATTAGGAGGTGACAGGTCTGAGCTCTGTATATTAGGAGGTGGTGACAGGTCTGATCTCTGTATATTAGGAGGAGGTGACAGGTGTGATCTCTGTATATTAGGAGGTGACAGGTCTGATCTCTGTATATTAGGAGGAGGTGACAGGTCTGATCTCTGTATATTAGTAGCAGGTGAGAGGTCTGATCTCTGTATATTAGGAGGAGGTGACAGATCTGATCTTTGTATATTAGGAGGAGGTGACAGATCTGATCTCTGTATATTAGGAGGTGGTGACAGGTCTGATCTCTGTATATTAGGAGGAGGTGACAGGTCTGATCTTTGTATATTAGGAGGAGGTGACAGATCTGATCTCTGTATATTAGGAGGTGGTGACAGGTCTGATCTCTGTATATTAGGAGGAGGTGACAGGTCTGATCTCTGTATATTAGGAGGAGGTGACAGGTCTGATCTCTGAATATTAGGAGGAGGTGACAGGTCTGATCTCTGTATATTAGGAGGAGGTGACAGGTCTGATCTCTGTATATTAGGGGGAGGTGACAGGTCTGATCTCTGTATATTAGGAGGAGGTGACAGGTCTGATCTCTGTATATTAGGAGGAGGTGACAGGTCTGATCTCTGTATATTAGGAGGAGGTGACAGGTCTGATCTCTGTATATTAGGAGGAGGTGACAGGTGTGATCTCTGTATATTAGTAGGAGGTGACATGTATGATCACTGTATATTAGGAGGAGGTGACAGGTCTGATCACTGTATATTAGGAGGAGGTGACAGGTGTGATCTCTGTATATTAGGAGGAGGTGACAGGTCTGATCTGTGTATATTAGAAGGAGGTGACAGGTCTGCTCTCTGTATATTAGGAGGAGGTGACAGGTCTGATCTCTGTATATTAGGAGGATGTGATTGGTCTGATCTCTGTATATTAGGAGGGGGTGACAGGTCTGATCTCTGTATATTAGGAGGTGACAGGTCTGATCTCTGCATATTAGGAGGTGACAGGTCTGATCTCTGTATATTAGGAGGAGGTGACAGGTTTGATCTCTGTATATTAGGAGGAGGTGACAGGTGTGATCTTTGTATATTAGGAGGAGGTGACAGGTCTGATCTCTGTATATTAGGAGGAGGTGACAGGTCTGATCTCTGTATATTAGGAGGAGGTGACAGTTTTGATCTCTGTATATTAGGAGGAGGTGACAGGTCTGATCTCTGTATATTAGGAGGAGGTGACAGGTCTGATCTCTGTATATTAGGAGGAGGTGACAGGTCTGATCTCTGTATATTAGGAGAAGGTGACAGGTCTGATCTCTGTATATTAGGAGGAGGTGACAGGTCTGATCTCTGTATATTAGGAGGAGGTGACAGGTCTGATCTCTGTATAATAGGAGGTGGTGACAGGTCTGATCTCTATATATTAGGAGGAGGTGACAGGTCTGATGTCTGTATATTAGGAGGAGGTGACAGGTCTGATCTCTGTATATTAGGAGGAGGTGACAGGTCTGATCTCTGTATATTAGGAGGAGGTGACAGGTCTGATCTCTGTATATTAGGAGGAGGTGACAGGTCTGATCTCTGTATATTAGGAGGAGGTGAGAGGTCTGATCTCTGCATATTAGAAGGTGACAGATCTGATCTCTGCATATTAGAAGGTGACAGATCTGATCTCTGCATTTTAGGAGGTGACAGGTCTGATCTCTGCATATTAGGAGGTGACTGGTTTGATCTCTGCATATTAGGAGGTGACAGGTCTGATCTCTGTATATTAGGAGGTGACAGGTGTGATCTCTGTATATTAGGAGGAGGTGACAGGTGTGATCTCTGTATATTAGGAGGAGGTGACAGGTATGATCACTGTATATTAGGAGGAGGTGACAGGTCTGATCTCTGTATATTAGGAGGAGGTGACAGGTCTGATCTCTGTATATTAGGAGGAGGTGACAGGTCTGATCTCTGTATATTAGGAGGAGGTGACAGGTCTGATCTCTGTATATTAGGAGGAGGTGACAGGTCTGATCTCTGTATATTAGGAGGAGGTGACAGATCTGATCTCTGCATATTAGAAGGTGACAGATCTGATCTCTGCATATTAGGAGGTGACAGGTCTGATCTCTGCATATTAGTAGGTGACAGGTCTGATCTCTGCATATTAGGAGGTGACAGGTCTGATCTCTGTATATTAGGAGGTGACAGGTCTGATCTCTGTATATTAGGAGGTGACAGGTGTGATCTCTGTATATTAGGAGGAGCTGACAGGTCTGATCTCTGTATATTAGGAGGAGGTGACAGGTGTGATCTCTGTATATTAGGAGGAGGTGACAGGTCTGATCACTGTATATTAGGAGGAGGTGACAGGTGTGATCTCTGTATATTAGGAGGAGGTGACAGGTCTGATCTCTGTATATTAGAAGGAGGTGACAGGTCTGATCTCTGTATATTAGAAGGAGGTGACAGGTCTTATCTCTGTATATTAGGAGGAGGTGACAGGTCTGATCTCTGTATATTAGGAGGATGTGATTGGTCTGATCTCTGTATATTAGGAGGAGGTGACAGGTCTGATCTCTGTATTTTAGGAGGAGGTGATAGGTCTGATCTCTGTATATTAGGAGGTGACAGGTCTGAGATCTGTATATTAGGAGGTGGTGACAGATCTGATCTCTGTATATTAGGAGGAGGTGACAGGTGTAATCTCTGTATATTAGGAGGTGACAGGTCTGATCTCTGTATATTAGGAGGAGGTAACAGGTCTGATCTCTGTATATTAGGAGGAGGTGACAGGTCTGATCTCTTTATATTAGGAGGAGGTGACAGGTCTGATCTCTGCATATTAGGAGGAGGTGACAGGTCTGATCTTTGTATATTAGGAGGAGGTGACAGGTCTGATCTCTGTATATTAGGAGGAGGTGACACGTCTGATCTCTGTATATTAGGAGGAGGTGACAGGTCTGATCTCTGTATATTAGGAGGAGGTGACAGGTCTGATCTCTGTATATTAGGAGGAGGTGACAGGTCTGATCTCTTTATATTAGGAGGAGGTGACAGGTCTGATCTCTGCATATTAGGAGGAGGTGACAGGTCTGATCTCTGTATATTAGGAGGAGGTGACAGGTCTGATCTCTGTATATTAGGAGGAGGTGACAGGTCTGATCTCTGTATATTAGGAGGAGGTGACAGGTCTGATCTCTGTATATTAGGAGGAGGTGACAGGGCTGATCTCTGTATATTAGGAGGAGGTGACAGGTCTGATCTCTGTATATTAGGAGGTGACAGGTCTGAGCTCTGTATATTAGGAGGTGGTGACAGGTCTGATCTCTGTATATTAGGAGGAGGTGACAGGTGTGATCTCTGTATATTAGGAGGTGACAGGTCTGATCTCTGTATATTAGGAGGAGGTGACAGGTCTGATTTCTGTATATTAGGAGGAGGTGACAGGTCTGATCTCTGTATATTAGGAGGAGGTGACAGGTCTGATCTCTGTATATTAGGAGGTGGTGACAGGTCTGATCTCTATATATTAGGAGGAGGTGACAGGTCTGATGTCTGTATATTAGGAGGAGGTGACAGGTTTGATCTCTGTATATTAGGAGGAGGTGACAGGTCTGATCTCTGTATATTAGGAGGAGGTGACAGGTCTGATCTCTGTATATTAGGAGGAGGTGACAGGTCTGATCTCTGTATATTAGGAGGAGGTGACAGGTCTGATCTCTGTATATTAGGAGGAGGTGACAGGTCTGATCTCTGTATATTAGAAGGTGACAGATCTGATCTCTGCATATTAGAAGGTGACAGATCTGATCTCTGCATATTAGGAGGTGACAGGTCTGATCTCTGCATATTAGGAGGAGGTGACACGTCTGATCTCTGTATATTAGGAGGTGACAGGTCTGATCTCTGTATATTAGGAGGTGACAGGTCTGATCTCTGCATATTAGGAGGTGACAGGTCTGATCTCTGTATATTAGGAGGAGGTGACAGGTTTGATCTCTGTATATTAGGAGGAGGTGACAGGTGTGATCTGTGTATATTAGGAGGAGGTGACATGTCTGATCTCTGTATATTAGGAGGAGGTGACAGGTCTGATCTCTGTATATTAGGAGGAGGTGACAGTTTTGATCTCTGTATATTAGGAGGAGGTGACAGGTCTGATCTCTGTATATTAGGAGGAGGTGACAGGTCTGATCTCTGTATATTAGGAGGAGGTGACAGGTCTGATCTCTGTATATTAGGAGAAGGTGACAGGTCTGATCTCTGTATATTAGGAGGAGGTGACAGGTCTGATCTCTGTATATTAGGAGGAGGTGACAGGTCTGATCTCTGTATATTAGGAGGAGGTGACAGGTCTGATCTCTGTATATTAGGAGAAGGTGACAGGTCTGATCTCTGTATATTAGGAGGAGGTGACAGGTCTGATCTCTGTATATTAGGAGGAGGTGACAGGTCTGATCTCTGTATATTAGGAGGAGGTGACAGGTCTGATCTCTGCATATTAGAAGGTGACAGATCTGATCTCTGCATATTAGAAGGTGACAGATCTGATCTCTGCATTTTAGGAGGTGACAGGTCTGATCTCTGCATATTAGGAGGTGACTGGTTTGATCTCTGCATATTAGGAGGTGACAGGTCTGATCTCTGTATATTAGGAGGTGACAGTTCTTATCTCTGTATATTAGGAGGTGACAGGTCTGATCTCTGTATATTAGGAGGTGACAGGTGTGATCTCTGTATATTAGGAGGAGGTGACAGGTCTGATCTCTGTATATTAGGAGGT
This sequence comes from Phyllobates terribilis, assembly GCF_046119375.1. Classification (NCBI taxonomy): domain Eukaryota; kingdom Metazoa; phylum Chordata; class Amphibia; order Anura; family Dendrobatidae; genus Phyllobates; species Phyllobates terribilis. Next base: position 257,598,474 of record NW_027362767.1, on the reverse strand, counting down.
GACAGGTCTGATCTCTGTATATTAGGAGGTGACAGGTCTGATCTCTGTATATTAGGAGGTGACAGGTGTGATCTCTGTATATTGGGAGGAGGTGACAGGTATGATCACTGTATATTAGGAGGAGGTGACAGGTCTGATCACTGTATATTAGGAGGAGGTGACAGGTGTGATCTCTGTATATTAGGAGGAGGTGACAGGTCTGATTTGTGTATATTAGAAGGAGGTGACAGGTCTGATCTCTGTATATTAGGAGGAGGTGACAGGTCTGATCTCTGTATATTAGGAGGAGGTGACAGGTCTGATCTCTGTATATTAGGAGGAGGTGACAGGTCTGATCTCTGTATATTAGGAGGAGGTGATTGGTCTGATCTCTGTATATTAGGAGGAGGTGACAGGTCTGATCTCTGTATATTAGGAGGAGGTGACAGGTCTGATCTCTGCATATTAGAAGGTGACAGATCTGATCTCTGCATATTAGAAGGTGACAGATCTGATCTCTGCATATTAGGAGGTGACAGGTCTGATCTCTGCATATTAGTAGGTGACAGGTCTGATCTCTGCATATTAGGAGGTGACAGGTCTGATCTCTGTATATTAGGAGGTGACAGGTGTGATCTCTGTATATTAGGAGGAGCTGACAGGTCTGATCTCTGTATATTAGGAGGAGGTGACAGGTGTGATCTCTGTATATTAGGAGGAGGTGACAGGTCTGATCACTGTATATTAGGAGGAGGTGACAGGTCTGATCACTGTATATTAGGAGGAGGTGACAGGTCTGATCTCTGTATATTAGGAGGAGGTGACAGGTCTGATCTGTGTATATTAGAAGGAGGTGACAGGTCTGATCTCTGTATATTAGGAGGAGGTGACAGGTCTGATCTCTGTATATTAGGAGGATGTGATTAGTCTGATCTCTGTATATTAGGAGGAGGTGACAGGTCTGATCTCTGTATTTTAGGAGGAGGTGATAGGTCTGATCTCTGTATATTAGGAGGTGACAGGTCTGAGATCTGTATATTAGGAGGTGGTGACAGATCTGATCTCTGTATATTAGGAGGTGGTGACAGGTCTGATCACTGTATATTAGGAGGAGGTGACAGGTCTGATCTCTTTATATTAGGAGGAGGTGACAGGTCTGATCTCTGTATATTAGGGGGAGCTGATGGCTCCTCTCCGCTATATGGCAATGATCATTGATCTCCCCTCATGTCTGTATATGATGGGTAGCTGTCAGCCCCGTCTCAGGCTACCTGTGTATAAGGGGCAGGTGGTCTGGGTGTAGGTGCACACCTTCCCACAGCCTGAGCCCCCTCCCTGCTTCCCTCGGATGCTGTGCAATGCAGCATGGGGGTGGTGCTCTCCCTCCCCCCATATTCTCCGTCAGATCCCGGTCCCTCCATCCAGCAGTAACAGCATTCTCGTATCAGGGCAGCGTCTTCTGTCAGGATGGGCCCCTGTATCCTGTTGGTGGCTGTCACTGTCTGTCTGTCTGTCCCGGGCGCTCTCAGTAAGGTGAGTGTCTCTCTCTTTATCTGGTCTGATGTCTCCTGTCCCTCTGTCCTTCTCATCCTTCATCGCTTCTCCTCCGTCTCTATTCCTCCTTTTCCGCTCCCATCCTCCTTTCCATCCGTCTTTGTGATCGCTCCCTGGGGTCTCTTTGCGTCATCTTCTCTCAGTTCTATGATTTCCCCGAGCTCCTGAAGGCGAGGAGTTAAGTTACCCGTAGACCTCATCTGACGATCATTCCATGGTCTGCGGTGCCCATGGGACAGGACAGCCCTGATGGACTGTTTTTGGCAATTCTTGGTTGCTCATAAGATCCTCTAGCTCAGGATCCCCCCCACCCCAGCTCATTGGGTGATCTGGGATGATGAGAAGAGAAGACCTCCAGGCGGTGGGAACATCTCCATGGCACGGCTATGGGCAGGCGGCGATACCCCTCATATCCATGAGACACGGAGTCGCTGCCCCATCCTCCTCTGATCATGGTGACCCTCATGATGAGACCTCTTCATGTCTATCATCTAATCAGTTCCCTTCATGTCATTACAGACCCCCACCATATGACTCAGCCCTACCCTCCAGCCTGGTGTGTGTATATGGACTATAATGTCCTCAGAGCCCATACAGCTGCGTTACCTCATTATCAGTAATGACATTTTCTCCTGGGGCGGCTGCGATATTAGTCAGAGATACAGATACGCCAAGAATTAGTGGGTGATTTGTGCTAATTAGAGGAAGCCGCCAACAACAGGACTGGGGATCTGCCGGGGCCCTGCAAATATAGCGCCCTACCGTATTACATATGTATTGTACCATGCTACAGATATATAGTACCATATTACAGATAAATAGTACCGTATTACAGATATATAGTACCATATTACATACATATAGTACCATGCTACAGATACATAGTACCGTATTACAGATACATAGTACCGTATTACAGATATATAGTACCATATTACAGATACATAGTACCTTACTACAGATACATAGTACCGTATTACAGATATACTGTACCGTATTACAGATACATAGTACTGTATTACAGATATATAGTACCATATTACAGATACATAGTACCGTATTACAGATATATAGTAGCATATTACAGATACATAGTACCGTATTACAGATATATAGTACCATATTCCAGATACATAGTACCGTATTACAGATATATAGTAGCATATTACAGATACATAGTACAGTATTACATATGTATAGTACCATGGTACAGATATATAGTACCATATTACATACATATATTACCATATTACATATACTGTATATTATTTTGTTTCGGGAATTGTCTTTTGAGTTTCCTTTTAATTGTCATTAATAAAGGTTATTTTTGTATTGGGTGAGGATTTTTGATTGTTAGACGCTAATTATATCCCTCACATTATTGGCGGTTTTGTTAGTCTATTTCTATAAAGTGCCCAAATAATATCACCATACAGTGCCTACATAATAGTGCCATATAAAAGTGCGATAAAGTGCATAATTAATAGCACCACATGATGTTTACATAATGGTGCGAAACATTGTCCATATAGGAATGCCATATACAGTAGTGCCCAAATTATACCACAGTGCAGTGCTTGCCTAATAGTATCCTACAGTATCCATATAAGCATGCTATATGGTGCATAAATAATATCACCATACAATGCTTAGTGTCGTATAATATCCATACAGATATCACATACAACCATAAAATGCCCAAATATTACCACAATGCATTGTTTGTATAACACCATTTAGTATCCATATGAAAGTGCTATAGAGTCAGGGCCGGCATTAGGGGGCTGAAAACTGGGCAATTGCAGGAGAACTATGGGGGTGCATTATACTATATGGAGGACTATGGGATGCATTATACTATATGGAGGATTATGGGGTGCATTATACTATATGGAGGACTATGGGGAGTGCATTATATTATATGGAGGAATATGTGGTGCATTTTACAATATGGAGGACTATGGGGAATGCATTATACTATATGGAGGACTATGGGGAGTGCATTATACTATATGAAGAACTATTGGGTGCATTGTACTATATGGAGGATTATGGGGTGCATTGCACTATATGGAGGACTATGGGGAGTGCATTATACTATATGAAGGACTATTGGGTGCATTTTACTATATGGAGGAATATGTGGTGCATTATACAATATGGAGGACTATGGGGAGTGCATTATACTATATGGAGGACTATGGGGTGTGCATTATACTATATGGAGGACTATTTGGTGCATTGTACTATATGGAGGATTATGGGGTGCATTATACTATAAGGAGGCCTATGGGGAGTACATTATACTATATGGAGGACTATGGGGGTACATAATACTATATGGAAGGCAATGTGGGGCCCATTATACTATATGGAGGACTGTGTGTGGACCATTATAATATTTGGAGGGCCAGGTGTAGGCCATTATAATATTTGGAGGGCTACGTGGGTGCCATTATACTATATGGAGGGCTATGTGGGGGGCATTATATTGTATGCAAGCAATTATACAGTGTGAAGGTTTGTGTGGGGTTCATCATATTGGGTAGGGGCCATTATACAGTTTGTAGGGCTGTGTGGAGGCCAATTATACTGTTTGAAGGGCTTTGCGAGGTCCATTATACTATGTCTCTGTATGTATGTACTACATTCATACATGTGACAGTATATATGTGCTCCTTTCATGCATGTGTCGGTATGTATGTGTTCCATTCATGTATGTGTCTGTATGTATGTATATTCTCCGTGTATGCATGCGTCGGTATGTAGGTGCTCTGTGTACATGTATCTGTATGTACGTACGTGACTGTACGTATGTGCTCTGTGTATACATGTATGTGTATGTATGTGCTCTTTGTATATGTGTGTGTGTACTATGTGTATATATTTGTGTGTGTAACATGCAGATTGTGTACACGTGTCACATACTGTGTGTGTTTAGCATCTACATTTATACCAGTGGCACAGATGGGAGTCCATAGATGTAAACATCAGCAATTGCCCAATGAACGAGCAAAATGCTGGTCATTCATCGGGTGATTGGATTGTTTATGCCGGAACAAAAATCATTGTTCTCAGCAGCACAGAGCCTGGTGCAAACTGCAGATATGCTGCTGATAACATGATGTTTATGAGGACAGAATGATCTATTAGTGATTGTGCTGTCCCCATTATTCTTCCTCAGCCGGTGTAAAGAGGCCGGGAAACCAGCACCGAAGGACTCCAATATTGTCGATCACGCTCGTTTAACGGCCTGAACTCAATCCATGTAAATGCGATGCAAATGTTTCTGTGTGATGAGGCAATATGTCAGCATTTGGGGACCCACTTTAAACTTTTGCCTCGGGCCCCACTTTGTCTAAAACCGGCCCTGTATAGTGTCCAAAAAAACTATCATTCAAGTGCTTACATAATAGTGCCTTACAGTATCCATATAACAGTGTTACGTAGTGCATACATAATACCACCATACAGTGCTTACATAATAGTGCCATAGTGTCTATACAACAGTGCTATGGACTTTCGTAAATAATACCACCATACAGTGCTTGCATAACAGTGCCATATTATGTCCACACAACAGTGCTACATAGTGTATAAATAATATCACCACACAGTGCTTACACAGCAGTGCCATATAGTGTCCATATAACAGTGTCACATATTGCATATACAGTGCCTACAAGTAGTATTCAACCCCCTGCAGATTTAGCTGGTTGACACATGCGGAATTAACTTGGCATTGTGACATTTGTACTGTAGATCAGCCTGGAAGTGGGAAATGCACTGCAGCAAATTTTGTTGTTTTTTTTTTGTTTTTTAAAACGTTAAAAGTTAATTCAGAGTGTCATTTATTATTCAACCCCTCAAACCACAAGAATTCTGTTTGGTCCCCCTAAAGTATTAAGAAGTAGTTCAAGCACCAAGAATAATGAGCTTCACATGTGTGGATTAAAGATCTCTTTTGCCAGCCTTTTCTGACTATTTAAGACCCTCCCCAAACTTGTGAACAGCACTCAGACATGGTCAACATGGGAAAGACAAAGGAGCATTCCAAGGCCATCAGAGACAAGATCGTGGAGGGTCACAAGGCTGGCAAGGGGTACAAAACCCTTTCCAAGGAGTTGGGCCTACCTGTCTCCACTGTTGGGAGCATCATCCGTAAGTGGAAGGCTTATGGAACTACTGTTAGCCTTCCACGGCCTGGACAGCCTTTAAAATGTCCTCCCGTGCCGAGGCCAGGCTTGTCCGAAGAGTCAAGGCTAACCCAAGGACAACAAGGAAGGAGCTCCGGGAAGATCTCATGGCAGTGGGGACATTGGTTTCAGTCAATACCATAAGTAACGTACTCCACCGCAATGGTCTCCGTTCCAGACGAGCCTGTATGGTACCTTTACTTTCAAAGCGTCATGTCAAGGCTCGTCTACAGTTTGCTCATGATCACTTGGAGGACTCTGAGACAGACTGGTTCAAGGTTCTATGGTCTGATGAGACCAAGATCGAGATCCTTTGGTGCCAACCACACACGTGACGTTTGGAGACTGGATGGCACTGCATACGACCCCAAGAATACCATCCCTACAGTCAAGCATGGTGGTGGCAGCATCATGCTGTGGGGCTGTTTCTCAGCCAAGGGGCCTGGCCATCTGGTCCGCATCCATGGGAAGATGGATAGCACGGCCTACCTGGAGATACCTCCGCTCCAAGAACCTCCGCTCCTCCATCAAGGATCTTAAGATGGGTCGTAATTTCATCTTCCAACAAGACAACGACCCAAAGCACACAGCCAAGAAAACCAAGGCCTGGTTCAAGAGGGAAAAAGTCAAGGTGTTGGAGTGGCCTAGTCAGTCTCCTGACCTTAACCCAATTGAAAACTTGTGGAAGGAGCTCAAGAATAAAGTCCACATGAGACACCCAAAGAACCTAGATAACTTGGAGAAGATCTGCATGGAGGAGTGGGCCAAGATAACTCCACAGACCTGTGCCGGCCTGATCAGGTCTTATAAAAGACGATTATTAGCTGTAATTGCAAACAAGGGTTATTCCACAAAATATTAAACATAGGGGTTGTATAATAATTGACCCACACATTTATGTTTAAAATTTAATAAAATTCAACTGAGCAACATAACTTTTTGGTTTGTAAGATTTATGCTTCTGTTCATAAAACCTACTCTCGTTTGCAGATTGAAGGCTCTAACTTATTTGCATCTTATCACACCAGCTAAATCTGCAGGGGGTTGAATACTACTTGTAGGCACTGTATAATAGCACCATACAGTGCTTACATATTAGTGCCATACACTAACATTTAGTGTCCAGTTCATTTGGCTCTGGGCCCTTCCTCCTCAGTGTACCGTGTCAGGATGACTTATTGTCCAGGTAGACTTCCTTTCTGACTCTAAGCTCTTCAGGGCAGTAATGTTAGGCCATTTTTTCGATGGTGCTCCATAATTGTTGTAATGTCCCTCAGGGCTGAACCCTAAATGCATTTCTATGGATTATAACACAACATGAAGGAGAGCATAGAAACTCACTCACAGCGCTTTCCCTTATTGCCCTTTTGTTTACGCATCCAGCCTCTGGGTGTCCTGAGCCATGATGATTTTGGAGTTGCTCGAAGGGTCAGAAGAAGCCTTCCTTATGAGGCTGACATGATGTCCTACATGCCCTCAGAACCAGTCCGTAACAAGCCTTTATACCCTGACCTAAGCCAAGCAATGCTTGCCAGATTGGCGGCCTACCCTCAAGAAGAACTTCTCGCCCGAGCCTTGGAGAGAATGGGCAACCTCCGAAGAGTTGAACCCACCCATGATAGCCCCTCCCTCCAACAGCTGGTAGAAGAAGGGCAAAGGAGAGATAAGGAGGCCATGTATCTGGCCAACCTCCTGCACTTGTGGAATCAGATCAACCAAGGTAAGGCCTACGTTGACCAACTACAGGGTTTTCCAGGTCCTGTTCCATCAGACATATCAGAATATCAGAGGCCGTACCCAGACTACGATGACACTGCAGCAGTGGCCAGTCGGACAAGACCACAAATCTCAAGAAACCAGATGGCACAGAGTCATTACAGGCAGAATCGGGCATATGAAGGTCCAGCTTTACACCTTCAACCAGAAGAGACCAACGAAGATGGATATCCCATGGACGAGGAGATGTTAAGGTAAGAGTCAGTATACAAAGCACCAATACTGTTTAACTGGTGGCTGTGGGTAGAGTGACACTGCCCTGGATGTCAGTCGGGAACTAATGATGCCACCAAGATTGGGTAGTAACATCACTTAATGACTAACGGTGTCAGTGGGGCGGTTTAAAGGAGATACACATTTCGTTATAATAATTGCTTCAGATTATAAAATCAGTAATTGATGTTCTAGCTTAGTTATCCCTGGGTAAAACCAGTCGTGTTTTGCCATTTTACATTTCATTACAATTAGTTACTTAATTTGTAACTTGCAGTACCACTTTTCTCCACTATTCGCTGCAAGTATTTTCCATAGACAACAGTGCAATAGCGCCCCCAACGCTGCAACTCATCAAAACTACAGAAATGTGACTCTAGTTTAGTATGAGCAGTCAGTGATAAATAAAAGACATGAAGTCACCCAGCAGCACAGAGAGTATCAGGAGGGGGTCATGCTGATCCCTTGGAACTTGGTTGTAACTTCTCCATATGTATGTGATGGCATATAGTATGTCAGGGACCACATGCAAGGAGAGGGACAACAAAGCTTCATAGCATAAGGAGCAAGGTTTCCCATCAGCACAGAGTATTTATGCATGCACTATTTTATTATGGTGTTTTTTCCATTGCTTTCACAGGTACCTTGTAACTCGTGTCCTATCTGCAATGAACGAGGCTGAAATGTCTCAGCGCCTGCCACCAAGTGTCCCTCGACGCATGCGGCGCTCGTTGGATGACGACCATGATGATGAGGACACCCCAGCCAATCTGCTGCGTGTCAAACGACTGGACACCGACACCGCAGTCCCTGACTACTCCTCTAATGGGCTGCTCCACAGGAAGCGGATGGAAAGTAACCTCGATATTCAGAGCCGTCCCCAACATTTTACTGATCAAAGGGTTACGGAGCAACTGCTGAAGTATTTCCCCGAATAACCGTCCACATAAGCCCCCACCTCCTGCTCATCCTACACATAGATTCCTCATGTGACACCACATATCTGTATCTGTCCATCCACCCATGGGTCGGAGGCTGTGACTTTCTGCCATGTTGGTCTCCCGCTCAGTCATTGGACCGGATGACCACCATGGGGTCCCAGCTTGTCCACTGGCCCGAGCCTTGCAGAATGTACGACCCATGCCCAACAGAGACAACAAAAATACTCGAGTGGGCCTTCTATCCACCATCCACCACAATGGCACCTACGAGAGAGCGCCATCTTGGATTTTTATGAACCCCCAGTATGAAGAACCCACAGTGTTCATATTGAACGTTAGATTATTTCCATTAGGTCATAACCCAAACCCACCGGTCCCTAAGGATGGATAGACCACATGGACTGTCTTAAAGGGCAACTCCACTTTTGAATTGCTGTCCATGGAAGAGGGAATGATAAGACCATAAAGTAGAACAATATTGAAAAAAAATGTAAAGGGGTTGTCCAGTGACCTTCGTGGAGATCTAGAAGCTTGATAAAAGGCTTTAAGATCAGAGATAAGAGGCATCATAACTGTTGGTGATTGCTCTCCGACAATTAAAAAAAAACAACGCCCAGAAAGGGGAATCGCTAACACGGAAAATTCCTAGTGTTTAGTGAAAGTACTTCAAAAGTGGAGTTACCCTTTAAATTGGCAGGCATTGCATCTACTCAGACCTAGAAAAGAAGAATGTAAGATACCATTGAAATCTTGGCACCTTGATGTATTTATTTCCACATATCCAATCCTGAAACTATCTCCCAAAAAGCTGCTGCAGGGGGTTTTAGTGCCCCCCACACACATCTGTCCTTATACTACCAGCATAACATGGGCCTAATGGATCAAAACCATCTCCAGGGCAAAGTGCTCTTAGAGTCCATAGCAACCAATCAGAACTCAGCTTTCATTTTGTAAACTGCCTGGTAGAAATGAAATGTGGACTCTGATTGGTTGCTATGGACAACATGGAACCTCAGATACATGAGGCCTGCTGTCTCCAGAATGTTTCTTCCCCAATATCCACAGCACTGGTCCCAGTACTACCAGACCCATCTCTATATATATATGCCCCCGCCATGTCCCCCATCCATCGTCGCCCTGCTCTGTGTCCCAGTTTTTAATGTGTGTTATTTTTCTATCCTCGCTTATCGCATAGATGTGCACTGAGCAGTAAAGAGATGTCACTTATTGTATATTGCTCTGCAGGCAAATAAAATGGTGTATCCATACCCGGCTCTTCCTCCCGTGTGACGCGGTACAACACATGTACAGTGGGTATGGAAAGTATTCAGACCCCTTTAAATTTTTCACTCTTTGTTTCATTGCAGCCATTTGGTAAATTCTAAAAAGTTCATTTTTTTCTCATTAAAGTGCACTCTGCACCCCATCTTGACTGAAAAAAAACAGAAATGTAGAAATTTTGCAAATTTATTAAAAAAGAAAAACTGAAATATCACATGGTCATAAGTATTCAGACCCTTTGCTCAGTATTGAGTAGAAGCACCCTTTTGAGCTAGTACAGCCATGAGTCTTCTTGGGAATGATGCAACAAGTTTTTCACACCTGGATTTGGGGATCCTCTGCCATTCTTCCTTGCAGATCCTCTCCAGTTCCGTCAGGTTGGATGGTGAACGTTGGTGGACAGCCATTTTCAGGTCTCTCCAGAGATGCTCAATTGGGTTTAGGTCAGGGCTCTGGCTGGGCCAGTCAAGAATGGTCACAGAGTTGTTCTGAAGCCACTCCTTTGTTATTTTAGCTGTGTGCTTAGGGTCATTGTCTTGTTGGAAGGTGAACCTTTGGCCAAGTGTGAGGTCCAGAGCACTCTGGAAGAGGTTTTCATCCAGGATATCTATGTACTTGGCCGCATTCATGTTTCCTTCAATTGCAACCAGTCGTCCTGTCCCTGCAGCTGAAAAACACCCCCACAGCATGATGCTGCCACCACCATGTTTCACTGTTGGGATTGTATTGGGCAGGTGATGAGCAGTGCCTGTTTTTTTCCACACATACTGCTTAGAATTATCACCAAAAAGTTCTATCTTCATCTCATCAGGTCAGAGAATCTTATTTATCATAGTCTGGGAGTCTTTCGTGTATTTTTGAGCAAACTCTATGCGGGCTTTCATATGTCTTGCACTGAGGAGAGGCTTCCGTCGGGCCACTCTGCCATAAAGGCCCGACTGGTGGAGGGCTGCAATGGTAATTTACTTTGTGGAGCTTTCTCCCATCTCCCTACTGCATCTCTGGAGCTCAGCCACAGTGATCTTGGTGTTCTTCTTTACCTCTCTCACCAAGGCTCTTCTCCCACGATTGCTCAGTTTGGCTGGATGGCCAGGTCTAGGAAGGCTTCTGGTGGTCCCAAACTTCTTCCATTTAAGGATTATGGAGGCCACTGTGCTCTTAGGAACCTTGAGTAATGCGGAAATTCTTTTGTAACCTTGGCCAGATCTGTGCCTTGTCACAATTCTGTCTCTAAGCTCCTTGGGCAGTTCCTTTGAGCTCATGATTCTCATTTGGTCTGACATGCACTGTGAGCTGTGAGGTCTTATATAGATAGGTGTGTGCCTTTCCAAATCAAGTCCTGTCAGTTTAATTAAACACAGCTGGACTCCAATGAAGGAGTAGAACCATCTCAAGGAGGATCACAAGGAAATGGACAGCGTGTGACTTAAATATGAGTGTCTGAGCAAAGGGTCTGAATACTTATGACCATGTGATATTTCAGTCTTTCTTTTTTAATAAATTTGCAAAAATTTCTACATTTCTGTTTTTTTTCAGTCAAGATGGGGTGCAGAGTGTACTTTAATGAGAAAAAAAATTAACTTTTTAGAATTTACCAAATGGCTGCAATGAAACCAAGAGTGAAAAATGTAAAGGGGTCTGAATACTTTCCATACCCACTGTATATCATATATCATGTGATGCCAACCCAAGACGTGTACACCGCAGGCGGTGCGTCTGCAGGCCGGCGACCTTTCATGCTCCCAGTCTCGGTGGGCCGCTCTTCACATCTATCATTTCCATTTTGGGGTCTGTATGACTTTCGGATTTTTTTTTACTCCATGTTTCTTGAAGGCAAAAAAAATCCATGTTGATTTTTTTATTTATTTTGGCTTTCACCATACTGGATAAATATTCTAATATTTTGTCAGTTTGGACACTGACGCCTGCAGCAACACCAAAAATGTTATTTTTTTTTTTATTTTATAGATGGGAGTTATAAGAATTTACATATATGGCTGACACCGAGGCCTTCAGTAGGCCCCTGGTTGACATGACAGTGCCATTGGCACCCCATTTGCAACCTCTTAGATGCCACTGTACCTCCCAACTGTCCCAGATCCAGCAGGACAGTCCCAAATTTGGGGAGCTGTCACTGGGGTATGTCGTAACTTCTACTCCGTTTCTGTCCTTAAGACACAGACACAGTAGAACACAATGGTGGAGCAGGATCCTTTGGATCTTTGCTACATCATTCCGTTCATGTAGAGATTGGACGGACCTTCAGGTCATGGGACAGGGCAGCAGAGAGCAGCTCAGGCGCTGAGGAACAGGCAAGTGGGATGCTTGTATGAAGGCCACTGTGGGGGCACTGGGGGCATTATACTGTGTATTGGGGTAATGTACTGTGGGAGCATCATACTGTGTGGGGAGTTTGTGGGGGTATTAAACTTTGTGTGATGGGCCGTGGGGGCCATCATACTGTGTGAGGGGCCGGTGTGCACATGATAATGTATGGGGAGACGTGGGAGTATTATACTTTGTGTGAGGGGGCATCATACTATGTGGGGGGCTGTGAGGGCATCATACTATGTGTTATGGGGGCCATCATACTGTGTGGGGGAATTAAACTTTGTGTGATGGACTGTGGGGGCCATTATATTGTGTGAGGGTCCGGTATCGACATGATAATATGTGGGGAGCCGTGGAAGTATTATACTTTGTGTGAGGGGCCATCATACTATGTGTGGGGCTGTAAGGGCATCATACTATGTGTTATGGGGGCCATCATACTGTGTGGGGGCATTAAACTTCGTGTGATGGGCTGTTGGGGCCATCATACTGTATGAATGGCCGATATGGACATGATAATATGTGGGGAGCTGTGGATTTATTATACATTGTGTGAGGGGCCATCATGCTACGTGGGGAGCTGTGAGGTCATCATACTATGTGTTATGGGGGCCATCATACTGTGTAACAAGCCTATATGGACATGATAATATGTGGGGAGCCGTGGATTTATTATACATTGTGTGAGGGGCCATCATGCTACGTGGGGGGCTGTGAGGTCATCATACTATGTGTTATGGGGGCCATCATACTGTGTAACGAGCCTATATGGACATGATAATATGTGGGTAGCCATGGGACTATTATACTTTATGTGAGTGGCCATCAACATTCTATGTGGGGGGCTGTGAGGGCATCATACTGTGTGGGGGATGTGGTGACATCATACTTTGTTTAGGTTCCTATGTATTATGTGTCTGTGTGCAGGTAGGCAGTCAGCACAGGAGGGGAGAGGAGAGGTTGTAGGAAGAAATCATCAATTTGGGTTCTGCGGATCCGGTCAGTAGAGGAGGAAGCTTGGGTCACAGTCCTCTGTTCTGTGCTCTGTCCCGGTGATGGCTGAATGTCCTGGGTTGGGGGAGGAAGGTCCTGGCTGCTCCAGGAGACTCTGCATGAGATACAGCCCAGGTGAGTGCATGTGTTAGTGTGTATGTACTATATACAATATGGAAGGTGTAAGGGAGGGCATGAGTCTTGTGTGTCAGATACTGGGAGGGTTTATTCACATATTCTGGTTTTGCAGGAACGTTTTATAAACTGCAGAGTTTATACTGTCATTTGTTGCACATGGTGCCCAGACTGTGATGTGTATGGTGGTATTAGGTTCTCTTCTTGTCATGGTTTTCCTATTTTTAGTGCATTTAACAAAAATAGATGGATGCCAGGGAGTCAGGATTGCTTCCAATATATGTATATGTGCGCACAGTGTATAGGAGTAATGTATGTGAGTACACTATATAACGGTATTATGTGTGTACAATACATTGGAGTTATGTATGCAAGTACACGATATAATGGTGTTATATCTGAACAGTGTATTTGAGTAATGTATTCGAGTACACTATATAACGGTATTATGTGTGCACAGTGTGTAGGAGTAATGTATGTGAGTACACTATATAATAGTATTATGTGTGTACAATACATTGGAGTTATGTATGCAAGTACACGATATAATGGTGTTATATCTGAACAGTGTATTTGAGTAATGTATTCGAGTACACTATATAACGGTATTATGTGTGCACAGTGTGTAGGAGTAATGTATGTGAGTACACTATATAATAGTATTATGTGTGCACAGTATATAGGAGTAATGTATGTGAGTACATTATATAACAGTATTACGTGTGTACTATACGTGAGAGTAATGTATGTGAGTACACTATATAATAGTATTATGTGTGCAGAGTATAGGAGTAATGTATGTGAGTACACTATATAACAGTATTATGTGTGTACTATACGTGGGAGTAATGTATGTGAGTACACTATATAACAGTATTATGTGTGCAGTGTATAGGAGTAATGTATGTGAGTACACTATATAACAGTATTATGTGTGTACTATACGTGGGAGTAATGTATGTGAGTACACTATATAATAGTATTATGTGTGCAGTGTATAGGAGTAATGTATGTGAGTACACTATATAACGGTATTATGTGTGCACAGTATATAGGAGTAATGTATTTGAGTACATTACTCCTATAGTGCTCAAAAGTTTACGTACCCCGGCAGAATTTTTCTTTCTTGGCCTTGTTTCAGAGAATATGAATGATAACAAAAAAAGCTTTTTCTCCACTCATGGTTATTGGTTGAGTGAAACCATTTATTGTCAAACTACTGTGTTTTCTCTTTTTAAATCTTAATGACAACCAAAAACATCCAAATGACCCTGATCAAAAGTTCACATACCCTGGTGATTTGGGCCTGATAACATGCACAGAATTTGACACAAATGGGTTTGAATGGCTACTAAAGGTAACATCCTCACCTATGACCTGTTTGCTTGTAATCAGTGTATGTGCATAAAAGTTGAGTGAGTTTCTGGGATCCAGACAGACTCTTGCATCTTTCATCCAGCCACTGACGTTTCTGGATTGTGAGTCATGGGGAAAGCAAAATAATTGACAATGGATCTACAGGAAAAGGTAGTTGAACTGTATAACACAGGAAAGGGATACAAAAAAATATCCAAGGAATTGATAATGCCAGTCAGCAGCGTTCAAACTGTGATTAACAAATGGAAAATCAGGGGCTCTGTAAAAACCAAACCACGGTCTGGTAGACCAACAAAAAATTTGGCTACAACTGCCGGGAAAATTGTTCGGAATTCAAAGAAAAACCCACAAATAACATCAGGTGAAATTCGGGACTCTCTGAAAACTAGCAGTGTGGCTGTTTCAAGATGCACAATAAGGAGACACTTGAAGAAAAATGGGCTGCATGGTCGAGTCGCCAGAAGAAAGGCATTACTGCGCAAATGCCGCTAAGTATCTCGCCTACAATACACCAAACTGCACAGAGCCAAGCCTCAAAACTTCTGGAACAAGGTAATTTGGAGTGATGAGACCAAAATTTAACTTTTTGGCCACAACCATAAATGTTACATTTGGAGAGAGGTCAACAAGGCCTATGATGAGAGGAACACCATTCCTACAGTAAAGCACGGAGGTGGATCGCTGATGTTTTGGGGATGTGTGAGCTACAAAGGCACAGGAAACTTGGTAAAAGTTGAAGGAAAGATGAATGCAGCACGTTATCAGAAATACTGGAGGCAAATTTGCACTCATCAGCCCGGAAGCTGCGCATGGGATGTGCTTGGACGTTCTAACATGACAACGATCCAAAACACAAGGCCAAGTCGACCTGTCATTGGCTACAGAAGAACAAAGTGAAGGTTTTGGAGTGGCCATCTCAATCTCCTGACCTCAATATCATTGAGCCACTCTGGGGAGATCTCAAGCGCGCAGTTCATGCTAGACAGCCCAGGAATTTACAGGAACTGGAGGCTTTTTGGCAAGAAGAATGGGCAGCTTTACCATCCGAGAAAATAAAGAACCTCATCCACAACTACCACAAAAGACTTCAAGCTCTCATTGATGTTAGAGGGGGCAATACACGGTATTAAGAACTGGGGTATGGGAACTTCTGATCAGGGTCATTTGGATGTTTTTGGTTGTCATTAAAATTTAAAAAGAGAAAACACAGTAGTTTGACAATAAATGGCTTCACCCAACCAATAACCATGAGTGGAGAAAATGTTTTTTTGTTATCATTCATATTCTCTGAAACAAGGCGAAGAGAGGAAAAATTCTGCCGGGGTATGTAAACTTTTCAGCACAACTGTATATAACAGTATTATGTGTGCAGTGTATAAGAGTAATGTGTGTGAGTACACTATATAACGGTATTATGTGTGTACAGTATATCGGAGTAATGTATTTGAGTACACTATATAATGGTATTATGTGTGCAGTGTATAGGAGTAATGTATGTGAGTACAATATATAACAGTATTATGTGTGCACAGTATATAGGAGTAATGTATGTGAGTACACTATATAACGGTATTATGTGTGCACAGTATATAGGAGTAATGTATGTGAGTACGCTATATAACAGTATTATGTGTGCAGTGTATAGGAGTAATGTATGTGAGCACACTATATAACGGTATTATGTGTGCACAGTATATCGGAGTAATGTATTTGAGTACACTATATAACAGTATTATGTGTGCAGTGTATAGGAGTAATGTATGTGAGTACAATTTATAACAGTATTATGTGTGCACAGTATATAGGAGCAATGTATGTGAGTACTATATATAACAGTATTATGTGTGCACAGTATATAGGAGTAATGTATGTGAGTACACTATATAATGGTATTATGTGTGCACAGTATATAGGAGTAATGTATGTAAGTACACTATATAATGGTATTATGTGTGCACAGTATATAAGAGTAATGTATGTGAGTACACTATATAATGGTATTATGTGTGCACAGTATATAGGAGTAATGTATGTAAGTACACTATATAATGGTATTATGTGTACACAGTATGTAGGAGTAATGTATGTGAGTACAATATATAACAGTATTATGTGTGCACAGTATATAGGAGTAATGTATGTGAGTACACTATATAACGGTATTATGTGTGCACAGTATATAGGAGTAATGTATGTGAGTACACTATATAACGGTATTATGTGTGCACAGTATATAGGAGTAATGTATGTGAGTACGCTATATAACAGTATTATGTGTGCAGTGTATAGGAGTAATGTATGTGAGTACACTATATAATGGTATTATGTGTGCACAGTATATAGGAGTAATGTATGTGAATACAATATATAACAGTATTATGTGTGCACAGTATATAGGAGTAATGTACAGTACAGACCAAAAGTTTGGACACACCTTCTCATTTAAAGATTTTTCTGTATTTTCATGACTATGAAAATTGTACATTCACACTGAAGGCATCAAAACTATAAATTAACACATGTGGAATTATATACTTAACAAAAAAGTGTGAAACAACTGAAAATATGTCTTATATTCTAGGTTCTTCAAAGTAGCCACCTTTTGCTTTGATGACTGCTTTGCACACTCTTGGCATTCTCTTGATGAGCTTCAAGAGGTAGTCACCGGAAATGGTCTTCCAACAATCTTGAAGGAGTTCCCAGAGATGCTTAGCACTTGTTGGCCCTTTTGCCTTCACTCTGCGGTCCAGCTCACCTCAAACCATCTCGATTGGGTTCAGGTCTGGTGACTGTGGAGGCCAGGTCATCTGGCGTAGCACCCCATCACTCTCCTTCTTGGTCAAATAGTCCTTACACAGCCTGGAGGTGTGTTTGGGGTCATTGTCCTGTTGAAAAATAAATGATGGTCCAACTAAATGCAAATCGGATGGAATAGCATGCCACTGCAAGATGCTGTGGTAGCCATGCTGGTTCAGTATGCCTTCAATTTTGAATAAATCCCCAACAGTGTCACCAGCAAAGCACCCCCACACCATCACACCTCCTCCTCCATGCTTCACGGTGGGAACCAGGCATGTAGAGTCCATCCGTTCACCTTTTCTGCGTCACACAAAGACACGGTGGTTGGAACCAAAGATCTCACATTTGGACTCATCAGACCAAAGCACAGATTTCCACTGGTCTAATGTCCATTCCTTGTGTTCTTTAGCCCAAACAAGCCTCTTCTGCTTGTTGCCTGTCCTTAGCAGTGGTTTCCTAGCAGCTATTTTACCATGAAGGCCTGCTGCACAAAGTCTCTTCTTAACAGTTGTTGTAGAGATGTGTCTGCTGCTAGAACTCTGTGTGGCATTGACCTGGTCTCTAATCTGAGCTGCTGTTAACCTGCGATTTCTGAGGCTGGTGACTTTGATAAACTTATCCTCAGAAGCAGAGGTGACTCTTGGTCTTCCTTTCCTGTGGCGGTCCTCATGTGAGCCAGTTTCTTTGTATCGCTTGATGGTTTTTGCAACTGCACTTGGGGACACTTTCAAAGTTTTCCCAATTTTTCGGACTGACTGACCTTCATTTCTTAAAGTAATGATGGCCACTCGTTTTTCTTTACTTAGCTGCTTTTTTCTGGCCATAATACAAATTCTAGCAGTCTATTCAAGTAGGACTATCAGCTGTGTATCCACCAGAATTCTGCACAACACAACTGATGGTCCCAACCCCATTTATAAGGCAAGAAATCTCACTTATTGAACCTCACAGGGCACACCTGTGAAGTGAAAACCATTTCCGGTGACTACCTCTTGAAGCTCATCAAGAGAATGCCAAGAGTGTGCAAAGCAGTCATCAAAGCAAAAGGTGGCTACTTTGAAGAACCTAGAATATAAGACATATTTTCAGTTGTTTCACACTTTTTTGTTAAGTATATAATTCCACATGTGTTAATTCATAGTTTTGATGCCTTCAGTGTGAATGTACAACTTTCATAGTCATGAAAATACAGAAAAATCTTTAAAGGAGAAGGTGTGTCCAAACTTTTGGTCTGTACTGTATGTGAATACAATATATAACAGTATTACGTGTGCACAGTGTATAGGAGTAATGTATGTAAGTACACTATATAACAGTATTACGTGTGCACAGTATATAAGAGTAATGTATGTGAGTACAATATATAACGGTATTATGTGTGCACAGTATATAGGAGTAATGTATGTGAGTCCATTATATAACAGTATTATGTGTGCACAGTATATAAGAGTAATGTATGTGAGTACACTATATAATGGTATTATGTGTACACAGTATATAGCAGTAATGTATGTGAGTATACTATATAATGGTATTATGTGTACACAGTATATAGGAGTAATGTATGTGAGTACACTATATAATGGTATTATGTGTACACAGTATATAGCAGTAATGTATGTGAGTATACTATATAATGGTATTATGTGTACACAGTATATAGGAGTAATGTATGTGAGTACACTATATAATGGTATTATGTGTACACAGTATATAGGAGTAATGTATGTGAGTACACTATATAATGGTATTATGTGTACACAGTGTATAGGAGTAATGTGTGTGCATATACTATATAATGGTATTGTTTGTGCATAGTGGTATATGTGTGTGTTTGATATATATAGATATATTTAAGTGTATGTTCACATTGCCTTTTGTGCAGATTTTGTTGCATATTCCAAACAAAATCCTTGTATTATCCGACATTCAATGTTTTTAATGGGAAATCCACGTTTCCTATTCCAATGTCGTGACTTTTTGTGTGGTTTTGAAATTAGTGTCACAGGTACAAAATAATCCGCTTGTGCATCCATGGTACATCAACCTGCACATCCGAGGGTCAGTCAGATTACCAATTGGTGTGTCTGTAAATATATGAATATTATGGCTATTTGTACAACCCCTGGCAAAAATTATGGAATCACCGGGCTCGGATGATGTTCATTCAGTTGTTTAATGTTGTTGAAAAGAAGCTGATCATAGACATGGCACAAAACTAAAGTCATTTCAAATGGCAACTTTAGGGCTTTAAGAAACACTAAAAGAAATTGTGATAAAAAAATGTGGTACTCAGTAAGGGTAATTTTTTTCCGACCAAGCAGAGGGAAAAAAATTATGGAATCACTCAATTCTGAGGAAAAAATTCTGGAATCATGAAAAACAAACACAAAAGAACACTCCAATACATCACTAGTATTTTGTTGCACCACCTCTGGCTTTAATAACAGCTTGCAGTCTCTGAGGCATGGACTTAATGAGTGACAAACAGTACTCTTCATCAATCTGGCTCCAACTTTCTCTGATTGCAGTTGCCAGATCAGCTTTGCAGGATGGAGCATTGTCATGGACCATTTTCTTCAACTTCCACCAAAGATTTTCAATTGGATTTCATTGGATTGAGATCTGGACTATTTGCAGGCCATGACATTGACCTTATGTGTCTTCTTTCAAGGAATGTTTTCCCAGTTTTTGCTCTATGGCAGGATGCATTATCATCTTGAAAAATGATGTCATGATCCCCAAACATCCTTTCAATTGATGGGATAAGAAAACAGTCCAAAATATCAATGTAAACTTTGGTATTTATTGAAGACTAGATGGTTGCCCGATTCTAACGCATCGGGTATTCTAGAATATGCCCCATGAAGGATGTGACTCCCCCCCCCATATAATGCGCCATGCAGGATGTCACATCCCCCGTCCGTTATAATGCCCCATGCTGGATGTGACATGCCCCCCTCCCTTATAATACCCCATGCAGGATGTCACATCCCCCCCATAGTGCCCCATGCAGGATGTGACATCCCCCCCTCCCTTATAATGCCCCATGCAGGATGTCACATCCCCCCTATATAATACCCCATGCAGGATGTCACATCCCCCCCATAGTGCCCCATGGAGAATGTCACATCCCCCTTCCCTTATAATGGCCCCTCCTCGATGTCACACTTCCCCACCCCACCATTTAATGCCCTATGGCCCCATACAATAAAAAAAAATAAAAAAATCCAATACTCACCTCACTTGTCAGCTGCTCCTCAGGACTCCAGCGTAGCCCGCATGTTCGCTGTGACCGGTCAGGAGAGAGCGCGGTGTAAAGACGTCACCGTGCCCTTTGACCTGACACGTCACACAGCAGCAGCGGAAGACACAGGAGCTGCTGCGCAGGCATGGGGAGGAGTAAGTATGGCGCCAGGTGCCGGGGTCCTGAGCGAGCGGGGCGGGGGGCGGGAGGGGAGAGGAGGAGAGGGGAGGGGAGAGGAGGAGAGGGGAGGGGTAAGTATGGCGCCGAGTGCCGGGGTCCTGAGCGAGCAGGGGGAGGGACAGGAGGAGAGGGGAGGAGAGGAGGGGAGGAGAGAGTAGAGGAGGGGAGGAGAGGGGAGGGGCGTCACTTTTACCGTCCGGAGATAAGCGGCCGTAGCCGCTGATCTCCCGACAGTAGCCGCATGGGGGTCAGTGGCGCCTCCGGTCGGGGGACGTATGCTGCGAGCAGCCGGCTTCATCTCCCGGCTGCATCGCCGCTCACCTCCGTGCGGCAGATCAGCCGCTAACGGCCGCCATCTTTTTGTGAAATGCCGCGTTGCTGATTGGCCGCGGCCGAACCAATCAGCGACGCGGGATTTCCTGGACAGACAGACAGACGGGATAAGACAATTATATAGATAGATGTAATGACAGCCATCTCCCCCGTGCCTTTACCTGCCATGCAGACACATATCATCAATGACTTTGGAAATTTGCATGTTCTCTTCATGCAGTCATCTTTATAAATCTCATTGGAACGGCACCAAACAAAAGTTCCAGCATCATCACCTTGCCCAATGCAGATTCGCGATTCATCACTGAATATGACTTTCATCCAGTCATCCACAGTCCACAATTGCTTTTCATTAGCCCATTGTAACCTTGTTTTTTTCTGTTTAGGTGTTAATGATGGCTTTTGTTTAGCTTTTCTGTATGTAAATCCCATTTCCTTTAGGCGGTTTCTTACAGTTCGGTCACAGACATTGACTCCAGTTTCCTCCCATTCATTCCTCATTTGTTTTGTTGTGCATTTCCTGTTTTGGAGACATATTGCTTTAAGTTTCCGGTCTTGACGCTTTGATGTCTTCCTTGGTCTACCAGTATGTTTGCCTTCAACAACCTTCCCATGTTTGTATTTGGTCCAGATTTTAGACACAGCTGACTGTGAACAACCAACATCTTTTGCAACATTGCGTGATGATTTACCTTCTTTTAAGAGTTTGATAATCCTCTCCTTTGTTTCAATTGACATCTCTGGTGTTGGAGCCATGATTCATGTCAGTCCACTTGGTGCAACAGCTCTCCAAGGTGTGATCACTCCTTTTTAGATGCAGACTAACGAGCAGATCTAATTTGATGCAAGTGTTAGTTTTGGAAATGAAAATTTACAGGGTGATTCCATAATTTTTCCTCAGAATTGAGTGATTCCATAATTTTTTCCCTCTGCTTGGTCTGAAAAAGATTACCCCTACTGAGTACCACATTTTTTATCTTGATTTCTTTTAGTGTTTCTTAAAGCCCTAAAGTTGCCATTTGAAATGACTTTAGTTTTGTGCCATGTCTGTGATCTGCTTTTTTTCAACAACATTAAACATCTGAATGAACATCCTCCAAGCCCGGTGATTCCATAATTTTTGCCAGGGGTTATAATCTGTCGTTGTAGGGAGAGATTGCACAAGGGCCCTCTGCTGTCAGTGTTCTCCCCTGGTAGGGCCATCATAGTTTGTCAGTGGTTGTAGGGGCAATCATTATATTGGTCTGGGGGGCAATACTGTGGGGGCATCATACTGTGTTGGAGCACCATACTGTAATGGGGGGCATCATACTGTATTGCGGGCATCATACTGTATTGCGGGTATCATACTGCATTGGGGGTGCATCATACTGCGTGAGGGGGTCTGTGGTGGCATCACACTGTGTGGGTGGGAATCATACTGTGTTGAGGGGCTGTGTGGGCATCCTACTATGTGTGTGGGGGCAATCATACGGTGTGGGGGGATTGTACTGTATTGAGGGACTGTGTGGGCATTATACTGTGTGTGGGGGCACTGTTGTGGCCATAAAATCAGTGTCATACTGTATGAGAACACTAATGAGCCTCATCAGGAGCAATATATCTGTGTGGGTGCATATAAAGAATGGGGCGAGGTTAGGGAACTGACTTAGTCAATAGTTTATGTACCTGCTTCGCAGTATTTCACCCTCTTTTTCTCTTTCCCAGGATAGAGGGGTTTTTTTATAAGCCACAACTCCTTTTTCAGCTCGGGTCTCTGGATTGTACTAGCAAATTTATAACTGTTGCCGAGTAGACAGACCCCAAAACAGACCACCTAAACTAATACAAATTCCACGCCTGAACCCCTAAACAAATATAAGCCCCAAAACCGGCGCAGTCACAGGCAATGAACGTCCTGACTCCTGCACTGCGGTGGCACCGACATCACCTTCTGTCCCACCCTTTTTCATCTGGTCTCAGTGTTTTGGCTAGAGCAGTGACATCATGGCGACAGGTCACATCACCGCTGCAGCCAATCACTGAGCCCTATGCAGATAGTATGGGCTGCCGAGCTAAGTGATTAGCTGCAGAGGTGAAGTGCACTGTCCACATGATGTGACTGCTGCAACCAAAACACTGAGACCGGAGCAGCGGTGGAAAGCCGGCATTTGACCAGGGAAGGGTGATAACTTGCTTTTCTTATTATTTTACGTACACAAAAGTGTTTGGGATCCACTTTTCTTGAAGTGGAAAACCCCTTTAAGCTCCGCCCTCTTTCTATACAGGAACTACCATTTTATTGAAATCTGCAGCAGCCCCGCCTCTTTGTGGGACAGAGCAGAGGAAAACAGAACTCCAGTGGATATAATTCACACTGTGCACTGACGACACGGAAGAAATAATTTAATATTACAAAATAAAAAACATTTTTACATTATCGGCACAGATATCGACAAACACTGAAAATCCAAAAGCGGTGGCTCATCCACACGGTCATGTCAGTCATCAGGGGGTGTCTGAAATGAACCCTGGAAAAAAGAGAAATGGAGGTTACCAATAAGAAGGATACAGATATCCGGGGCTTCTAAGTGGTGAAGACATCTCATTACATGCATCAGTGTATAGGTAAGTGAACGAGCCGTTCAGGATTCCAGGAAAGCTTGTGACTGCACCTGCGGAGGCCGGAAAGTGGTCCCCGAGTCTAAGTCTAGAGACTGCTGAATATAAAGAGATAGACGAGGACGAGTCAAGGACTAGTGGATATAAGCTGGTGACATTATATTTTAATGGCCCTCGATCCAGAAGTTCCTTCTCTGCTGAGTCACCAAGATCTAATTATTATCTATTCCGTGCTGTGCGTAATGCAGCCAGCCTCAGAAAGTGCAAGGACAGCAGAGGAATGGAAATGAATTACAAGGACAATAATATGACTCATACCAGCTCTCAAAGAAAGACCAGACCACATACTATAATACTGCCCTTATGTACAACACGATACTATAATACTGCCCCCTATGTACAAGAATATAACTACTATAATACTGCCCCCTATGTACAAGAACATAACTACTGTAGTACTGCTCCAATGTACAAGAATATAACTACTATAATACTGCTCCTATGTACAAGAATATAGCTACTATAATACTGCCCCCATGTACAAGAATATAACTACTATAATATTGTCCCTATGTACAAGAATATAACTACTATAATACTGCCCCTATGTACAAGAATATAACTACTATAATACTGCCCTCTATATGTACAAGAATATAACTACTATAATACTGCTCCTATGTACAAGAATATAACTACTATAATACTGTTCCTATGTACAAGAATATAACTACTATAATACTGCCCCTATGTACAAGAATATAACTACTATAATACTGCTCCCTATGTACAAGAATATAACTGCTATAATACTGCTCCCTATATACAAGAATATAACTACTATAATACTGCCCCTATGTACAAGAATATAACTACTATAATACTGGCCCCTATGTACAAGAATATAACTACTATAATACTGCCCCCTATGTACAAGAATATAACTACTATAATACTGCTCCCTATATACAAGAATGTAACTACTATAATAATGCCTCCTATGTACAAGAATATAACTACTATAATACTGCTCCTATGTACAAGAATATAACTACTATAATACTGCCCCCCTATGTACAAGAATATAACTACTATAATACTGCTCCTATGTACAAGAATATAACTACTATAATACTGCCCCCCTATGTACAAGAATATAACTACTATAATACTGCTCCTATGTACAATATAAGAATATAACTACTATAATACTGCTCCTATGTACAAGAATATAACTACTATAATACTGCCCCCTATGTACAAGAATATAACTACTATAATACTGCTCCCTATATACAAGAATGTAACTACTATAATAATGCCTCCTATGTACAAGAATATAACTATTATAATACTGCTCTTATGTACAAGACAATACTATAATACTGCCCCCTATGTACAATAATATAACTACTATAATACTGCTACTATATACAAGAATATAACAACTATAATACTGCTCCTATGTACAAGAATAAAACTACTATAATACAGCTCCCTATGTACAAGAATATAACTACTATAATACTGCCCCCTATGTACAAGAATATAACTACTATAATACTGCCCCTATGTACAATATAAGAATATAACTACTATAATACTGCTCCTATGTACAAGAATATAACTACTATAATACTGCCCCTATGTACAAGAATATAACTACTATAATACTGCCCCCTATATACAAGAATGTAACTACTATAATAATGCCTCCTATGTACAAGAATATAACTATTATAATACTGCTCTTATGTACAAGACAATACTATAATACTGCCCCCTATGTACAATAATATAACTACTATAATACTGCTACTATATACAAGAATATAACAACTATAATACTGCTCCTATGTACAAGAATATAACTACTATAATACAGCTCCCTATGTACAAGAATATAACTACTATAATACTGCCCCCTATGTACAAGAATATAACTACTACAATACTGCCCCTATGTACAATATAAGAATATAACTACTATAATACTGCTCCTATGTACAAGAATATAACTACTATAATACTGTCCCCTATGTACAAGAATGTAACTACTATAATACTGCTCCTATGTACAAGAATATAACTACTATAATACTGTCCCCTATGTACAAGAATATAACTACTATAATACTGCTCCTATGTACAAGAATATAACTACTATAATACTGCCCCCATGTACAAGAATATAACTAGAATCATGGCCAAAAGTATTGAGAATGAGACAAATAGTAATTTTTCCAAAGTTTACTGCTTCATTTTTTGTAATGGCAATTTGCATATACTCCTGAATGTCAAAGAGTGATCAGCTTAACAGCAGTTTGGCACCCAACAATGCCTTTTCCAGCATGATGGAGCACCTTGCCATAAAGCAAAGGTGATAACTAAATGGCTCATAGAACAAAACATAGAGATTTTGGGTCCATGGCCTGGAAACTCCCCAGATCTTAATCCCATTGAGAACTTGTGGTCAATCATCAAGAGACGGGTGGACAAACAAAAACCAACAAATTCTGGCAAAATGCAAGCATTGACTATGCAAGAATGGACTGCTATCAGTCAGGATTTGGTCCAAAAGTTGATTGAGAGCATGCCAGGGAGAATTACAGAGGCCTTGAAGAAGAAGGGGCAACATTGCAAATATTGACTTGCTGCATTAACTCATTCTAACTGTCAATATAACCTATTGGTACTCATAATATGATTGCAATTATATTTCTGTATGTGATATAAACATCAGACAAACACTAATAAAAACCAGAGGCCAGAAGATCATGTGAAAATATAATTTTGGTGTCATTCTCAAAACTTTTGGCCATGACTGTACTATAATATTGTCCCTATGTACAAGAATATAACTACTATAATACTGCCCCCTATGTACAAGAATATAACTACTATAATACTGCCCCCTATGTACAAGAATATAACTACTATAATACTGCTCCCTATGTACAAGAATATAACTACTATAATACTGATACTATATACAAGAATATAACTACTATAATACTGCCCCCTATGTACAAGAATATAACTACTATAATACTGCTCCTATGTATAAGAATATAACTACTATAATACTGCCCCCTATGTACAAGAATACAACTACTATAATACTGCCTCCTATGTACAAGAATATAACTACTATAATACTGCCCCCTATGTACAAGAATATAACTACTAAAATACTGCTCCTAAGCATAAGAATATAACAACTATAATACTGCTCCTATGTACAAGAATATAACTACTATAATACTGCTCCTATGTACAAGAATACAACTACTATAATACTGCTCCTATGTACAAGAATATAACTACTATAATACTGCCCCCTATGTACAAGAATATAACTACTATAATACTGCCCCTATATACAAGAATATAACTACTATAATACTGCCCCCTATGTACAAGAATATAGCTACTATAATACTGCCCCCTATGTACAAGAATATAACTACTATAATACTGCTCCTATGTACAGTAATATAACTACTGTAATACTGCCCCTATATACAAGAATATAACTACTATAATACTGCCCCCTATGTATAAGAATATAGCTACTATAATACTGCCCCTATGTACAAGAATATAACTAGTATAATACTGCTCCTATGTACAGTAATATAACTACTATAATACTGCCCCCCTGTACAAGAATATAACTACTATAATACTGCCCCCTATGTACAAGAATATAACTACTATAATACTGCTCCTATGTACAGTAATATAACTACTGTAATACTGCCCCTATATACAAGAATATAACTACTATAATACTGCCCCCTATGTACAAGAATATAACTACTATAATACTGCCCCCTATGTACAAGAATATAACTACTATAATACTGCCCCCTATGTACGAGAATATAACTACTATAATACTGCCCCTATGTACAAGAATACAACTACTATAATACTGCCCCCTATGTACAAGAATATAACTACTATAATACTGTCCCCTATGTACAAGAATACAACTACTATAATACTGCCCCCTATGTACAAGAATATAACTACTCTAATACTGCCCCCTATGTACAAGAATACAACTACTATAATACTGCCCCCTATGTACAAGAATATAACTACTATAATTCTGCTCCTATGTATAAGAATATAACTACTATAATACTGCCCCTATGTACAAGAATATAACTACTATAATACTGTTCCTATGTACAAGAATATAACTACTATAATACTGCCCCTATGTACAAGAATATAACTACTATAATTCTGCTCCTATGTATAAGAATATAACTACTATAATACTGCCCCCTATGTACAAGAATATAACTACTATAATACTGCTCCTATGTACAGTAATATAACTACTGTAATACTGCCCCTATATACAAGAATATAACTACTATAATACTGCCCCCTATGTACAAGAATATAACTACTATAATACTGCCCCCTATGTACAAGAATATAACTACTATAATACTGCCCCCTATGTACGAGAATATAACTACTATAATACTGCCCCTATGTACAAGAATACAACTACTATAATACTGCCCCCTATGTACAAGAATATAACTACTATAATACTGTCCCCTATGTACAAGAATACAACTACTATAATACTGCCTCCTATGTACAAGAATATAACTACTCTAATACTGCCCCCTATGTACAAGAATACAACTACTATAATACTGCCCCCTATGTACAAGAATATAACTACTATAATTCTGCCCCTATGTATAAGAATATAACTACTATAATACTGCCCCCTATGTACAAGAATATAACTACTATAGTACTGCTCCTATGTACAAGAATATAACTACTATAATACTGTTCCTATGTACAAGAATATAACTACTATAATACTGCTCCTATGTACAAGAATATAACTACTATAATACTGCCCCCTATGTACAAGAATATAACTACTATAATACTGCCTCTATGTACAAGAATATAACTACTATAATACTGCCTCTATGTACAAGAATATATCTACTATAATACTGCCCCTATGTACAAGAATATAACTACTATATTACTACCCTTACGTACAAGATTATAACTACTATAATACTGCTCCTATGTACAAGAATATAACTACTATAATACTGCCCCTATGTACAAGAATATAACTACTATATTACTACCCTTACGTACAAGATTATAACTACTATAATACTGCTCCTATGTACAAGAATATAACTACTATAATTCTGCTCCTATGTACAAGAATATAACTACTATAATACTGCCTCTATGTACAAGAATATAACTACTATAATTCTGCTCCTATGTATAAGAATATAACTACTATAATACTGTACCTTAAGAGATGCTTTTTGAAAGGTCTATATTATGTTCTACAGTGCACTACATACAGTGTATATATACAGTACTGTGCAAAAGTTTTAGGCAGGTGTGGAAAAGTGCTGCACAGTAAGGCTATGTGCCCATGATGCAGTAATGCGGCATATTTTTTCCGCTTCTCCCTGGCAGGAAAAACACATGCGGATTTTACATGCGTTTTTCCCGCCAGGTAGAAGCGTTTGTCAAGCGTTTTTGCATGCGGGTTATCAAGCGATTTTAGCATCACTTGGAAAGTGCTTGACAACTTGGTCACACTATATAAATCCATGCAACTGGCATGGATTTATATAGTGTGACCAAGTAATAGTTAAAAAAAAAGAATAAAAATGGTAAAAATAAAATAAAGATTATACTTACCTTCTGATGGCCCCCGGTCTTTTCTCCGCTGCGTCCGGTCTCCCCGGTGTCTCGTGGTGGTCTAAAAGGACCTGCGGTGACGTCATTTAGTCATGTGACAGGTCACGCGACAGCCAACGTCAGCGGTCTCTTGACCTGTCACATGACTAAATGACGTCACCGCAGGTCCTTTTAGACCATCGCGAGCTGTGTAAGAGACCGGACGCATCACTGAGGAGACCAGGGGCCATCGGAAGGTAAGTATAATCTTTATTTTTTTTTTTAAATTCTTTTTTTTACAGGTTCTATCGTACCCGAGTCTGGAAGAGAGTCTCCTCTTCTCCAAACCCTGGTACCATCCACACATTGAACTGTATGATATCCGTATGGGCACATGTGATCATGCTTATATTAAGCGATCCAATGCAAGTCAATGGCGGTGTTTACGCTGTTTGTCCGCAAAATTAATGGACATGCTGTGGATTTTTCCGCAATGATAATCCGCAGCAGAAATTTCCGCAGCATGTGCACAGCACATGTGGATTATCATTGGGGACCATGGGGCACGTATTACCAAGCGTTTTTTAAGCGTTTTCGCTGCGGAAATTCCGCAGCAAAAACGCTTGAAAACGCATAGTGGGCACGCAGCCTGAGAGAACTTTCATACATAGAAGTGGTAATAATTTACTTTTATAATTTAATAAAATGCAAAGTGAATGAACAAAAGAGAAATCTAAATTTAACAATATTTGGTGACTGCCCTTTGCCTTCATCAATTCTTCTAGGTATACTTGTCACTTATACAAAATAGTTATACTGGGAGATGCTCTGCGGTACATATACTGGGAGATGCTCTGCGGTACATATACTGGGCGATGCTCTGCGGTACATATACTGAGCGATGCTCTGCGATACATATACTGGGAGATGCTCTGCGATACATATACTGGGAGATACTCTGCGGTACATATACTGGGTGATGCTCTGCGTTGCATATACTGAGCGATGCTCTGCAATACATATATTGGTTGATGCTCTGCAATACATATACTGGGAGATGATCTGCGGTACATATACTGGGAAATGCTCTGCGGTACATATACTGGGCAATGCTCTGCGATACATATACTGGGCGATGCTCTGCGTTGCATATACTGTGCGATGCTCTGCAATACATATACTGGGTGATGCTCTGCGTTACATGTACTGGGCGATGCTCTGCGTTACATATACTGGGCGAAGCTCTGTGTTACATATACTGGGCGATACTCTGCAGTACATATATTGGGCAATGTTCTGCGGTACATATACTGGGCGATGCTCTGTGTTACATATACTGGGAGATGATCTGCGGTACATATACTGGGCGATGCTCTGCAGTGCATATACTGGGATATGCTCTGCAGTACATATACTGGGCGATGCTCTGCGGTACATATACTGGGCGATGCTCTGCAGTACATATATTGGGCAATGTTCTGCGGTACATATACTGGGCGATGCTCTGTGTTACATATACTGGGCGATACTCTGCAGTACATATACTGGGAGATGCTCTGCGGTAAATATACTGGGTGATGCTCTGCAGTACATATACTGGGAGATGCTCTGCGGTACATATACTGGGTGATACTCTGCAGTACATATACTGGGCGATGCTCTGCGGTACATATACTGAGCGATGCTCTTCGGTGCATATACTGGGCGATGTTCTGCGGTGCATATACTGGGCGATGCTCTGCGGTGCCTTTACTGGGCAATGCTCTGCAATACATATACTGGGTGATGCTCTGCGTTGCATATACTGAGCGATGCTCTGCAATACATATACTGGGTGCTGCTCTGCGTTGCATATACTGAGATATGCTCTGCAATACATATACTGGGTGCTGCTCTGCGTTGCATATACTGAGCGATACTCTGCAGTACATATACTGGGAGATGCTCTGCGGTAAATATACTGGGTGATGCTCTGCAGTACATATACTGGGAGATGCTCTGCGGTACATATACTGGGTGATACTCTGCAGTAAATATACTGGGCGATGCTCTGCGGTACATATACTGAGCGATGCTCTTCGGTGCATATACTGGGCGATGTTCTGCGGTGCATATACTGGGCGATGCTCTGCGGTGCCTTTACTGGGCAATGCTCTGCAATACATATACTGGGTGATGCTCTGCGTTGCATATACTGAGCGATGCTCTGCAATACATATACTGGGTGCTGCTCTGCGTTGCATATACTGAGCGATGCTCTGCAATACATATACTGGGTGCTGCTCTGCGTTGCATATACTGAGCGATACTCTGCAGTACATATACTGGGAGATGCTCTGCGGTAAATATACTGGGTGATGCTCTGCAGTACATATACTGGGAGATGCTCTGCGGTACATATACTGGGTGATACTCTGCAGTACATATACTGGGCGATGCTCTGCGGTACATATACTGAGCGATGCTCTTCGGTGCATATACTGGGCGATGTTCTGCGGTGCATATACTGGGCGATGCTCTGCGGTGCCTTTACTGGGCAATGCTCTGCAATACATATACTGGGTGATGCTCTGCGTTGCATATACTGAGCGATGCTCTGCAATACATATACTGGGTGCTGCTCTGCGTTGCATATACTGAGCGATGCTCTGCAATACATATACTGGGTGATGCTCTGCGGTACATAAACTGGGCGATACTCTGCAGTACATATACTGGGCGATGCTCTGCGGTACATATACTGGGCGATACTCTGCAGTACATATACTGAGCGATGCTCTTCGGTGCATATACTGGGCGATGTTCTGCGGTGCATATACTGGGCGATGTTCTACGGTGCATATACTGGGCAATGCTCTGCGGTGCCTTTACTGGGCAATGCTCTGCAATACAAATACTGGGTGATGCTCTGCGGCTCTTTGGGGAAGTTACTACACTAATATTAGCTAATTATTGCTATAAATGAAGAGAGGAGCAAAAAAAACAGGAAGTGAAGGGGGAAGATGTTCTAGATGCGCATTTCTCCATTCCTGGCAGTGGTTTGTGACCACCATTAGGGGGAGCTTGCTGTACATGATTACAATAGAAACTAAACAAATATGTATCTAATGAGCTCCCCCTAGTGGTAGAATAAGGCAGCAAAAATTAACCCTTGAAGGAGAGGGCAATTATTTTTTTGTGATTTCATTTATTTCCTCCTGGTTTTTCTAAGAGCCATAACTTTTCATTTTGTTATTTTTCCATCCCCATGCCTGCATGAAGGCTTGTTATTAGCAGGATGAGTTGTAGTTTTGAATGGCACCGTTCATTTTACTGTACAATGTCCTGAAAAGCCGGAGCAAAAGTTATGGAGAGTTACTGAAACAATTCTGCCATTGACTTGTTTTGTGCGAGTCATTACTCTTATGGTGATACCAAACTTCTATTGTTTTTTTTTTTTTGCTTTTTAATTTCACTACTTAAAAAAATAAGTAAAAAAAACTTGCAAAATAAATGTATCATTGGTCGCCATATTCTGTGACCCATAACGTTTTTTTGGATTTGTGTCAGGGCTTGTTTTTTTGTTGTGTTTTTGCGGGGTGAGCTGGAGTTTTGCTTTATTTTGAAGTCCATAGAACTTTTTTTACCTACATTGTTGTTTTACCTACAGAATACACTGTTATACTGTAGTAGTGCAGTGCATTGTATAATTACCAGTGATCGTGTCGCAGGGGGGCCATGGATGCCAAAAGTGACCCTCATGTTTCTAACCTCCAAAATGATGCTGTTGTGATTGACAGCAGCATCTGAGAGGTTAAACTGCCGTGATGGGAGCAGGCTCTGATGAGAGTAGTTTCTCTCGGGTGCCGGCTGTATAACACAGCAGGCTCCTACACTCTATACAGCGATCTCGGGCTTACAGTCCTTCATTAAGGGGACATCATGTATCATTGTGGGCGAGATTTCCATAGTGGTCAAACCCCTTTAATTTTTCTCTTACCTTTCTTGCCGGGTTTGACATCACTGGGGTTCAAAGCATCATGACGTTTCCCGAGGGTGAACCCCAAAATAGACAGGACCAGACAGTCGAAGGTTCCTAGTATGGCCAGAATAAAGCCCCAGTGCACCGAGCACGTGCCCAACTGGTATCTGTCTGAGCGGTAGTTACAAAAGGGGCGCACAGCGGGCGAGTCCCAGCCGTCAGGGAAGAGGATGCAGGCCAGCCCCTGGCAGAAAGCTAAGGAGAGACACAGAGACTAAATCAATGAGGAGGTAACACTTCTGCCATTTATAAAACCTCTGCTTGCTGTCAGTGAATGAAGATATGCAGGGTGTATGCGCCGGCTGAGGGTGTGCGACACTTGTGTCCAGCATAGACAATCCTCCGCAAGCTAAATATAAAATCAAACTAATGGAAATCGTCCTGAGATGGAGACCCCCCCACCCGTCCATTACCAGCGGTCAGTTGCAGCCAGGCGCAGAGTTTGTAGACGCTGCCCGAGTGACAGAACCACAGCAGGACGATGGAGGCCAGGCTGAGCAGGACCAGCAGCAGAGCCCCCAGCATGAAGCCGGCCGCTGTCTGGAACGGTGGGAGAGGTTCCAGGACGCCATCAGGACCCCGACATTCTGTACCCCAATCTGACTCCGCGCACACCTGGTACAGTCCAAAATGTCCGCTGCCCTCCCCACCTAATACCCAGGTGGGCTGCAGGAGGACAACAATCTCCAGGATCCCAAGAAACAGGGTGCAGGACGCCCATAAAACGGTGACTGCCCGACCGTTCTGGACAAAAGCTGTTTCGTATAAATGGATGTGTCCAGGGGGATCCATGGGAGAACCTACAGGGGCAGGAAAATACAGAAAGGATTTTATATCAGGTATCTAAACGCAGAATACGTCTCCTTCATATACATTACTGATCCAGAACCACCTTCCTCCTCTATACAGTTACATGAGCTAGAACCTGTAGACTCTATACAGTTACATGATCCAGAACCTGCCTCCTCCTCTATACAGTTACATGACCTAGAACCTTCAGCCAGCCTCTATACAGTTACATGATCCAGAACCTGCCTCCTCCTCTATAGTTACATGATCTAGAACCTTCAGCCTCTATACAGTTACATGATCCAGAACCTGCCTCCTTCTCTATACAGTTACATGATCTAGAACCTTCAGCCTCTATACAGTTACATGATCCAGAACCTGCCTCCTCCTCTATAGTTACATGACCTAGAACCTGTAGACTCTATAGTTACGATCCAGAACCTGCCTCCTCCTCCTCTATACAGATACATGATCTAGAACCTTCAGCCTCCATAGTTACATGATCCACAACCTGCCCCCTCCTCTATAGTTACATGACCTAGAACCTGTAGACTCTATAGTTACATGATCCAGAACCTGCCTCCTCCTCTATACAGTTACATGATCTAGAACCTTCAGCCTCTATACAGTTACATGACCTAGAACCTTCAGCCTCTATACAGTTACGTGATCCAGAAACTGTTCCCTCCTCCATACAATTACATGATCTAGAACCTTCAGCCTCTATACAGTTACATGATCCAGAACCTGCCTCCTCCTCTATACAGTTACATGATCTAGGACCTTCAGCCTCCATAGTTACATGATCCAGAACCTGCCCCCTCCTCTATAGTTACATGACCTAGAACCTGTAGACTCTATAGTTACATGATCCAGAACCTGCCTCCTCCTCCTCTATACAGTTACATGATCTAGAACCTTCAGCCTCTATACAGTTACATGATTCAGAACCCGACTCTTCATCTATACAGTTACATGACCTAGAACCTTCAGCCTCTATACAGTTACATGATTCAGAACCTGGCTCCTCCTCTATACAGTTACATGATCCAGAACCTGCCTCCTCCTCTATACAGCTACATGACCTAGAACCTTCAGCCTCTATAGTTACGTGATCCAGAAACTGTTCCCTCCTCTATACAGTTACATGACCTAGAACCTTCAGCCTCTATACAGTTACATGATCCAGAAACTGTTCCCTCCTCTATACAGTTACATGACCTAGAACCTTCAGCCTCTATACAGTTACATGATCCAGAAACTGTTCCCTCCTCTATATAGTTACATGACCTAGAATCTGCAGCCTCTATACAGTTACATGACCCAGACTCTGTCTCTTCTATATAGTTACATGACCTAGAACCTGTCTCTGCTATATAGTTGCATGACCTAGAACCTGCAGCCTCTATACAGTTACAAGACCCAGACCTGCCTTTGCCACTATATACAGTCATGGCCGAAAGTGTTGGCACTCTTGAAATTGTTCCAGAAAACGACGTATATCTCCCAGAAAATTATTACAATCACACACGTTTTATTATACATGTTTATGTGTATTGGAACAACGCAAGAAAAAAAGGCAAATTGGACATCATTTCACACAAAATCCCAAAAATGGGCCGGACAAAATTGTTGCCACCTTTCTAATATTGTGGGTAAACAACTTTGTTTCAAGCTTGTGATGCCCGTTCAAACTCACCTGCGGCAAGTAACAAGTGTGAGCAATATGAAGATCATACCTGAAACCAGATAAAAAGGGGAGAAGTTGACTCAATCTTTGCATTGTATGTCTATGTGTGCCACACTAAGCATGGAGGACAGCAAGAGGAGAAGAGAACTGTCTGAGGACTTGAGAACCAAAATTGTTGAACAATATCAACAATCTCAAGGTTACAAGTCCATCTCCAGAGATCTTGATGTTCCTTTGTCCACGGTACGCAACATAATCAAGAAGTTTACAAACCATGGCACTGTAGCTAATCTCCCTGGAGGTGTACGGCAGAGAAAATGTGATGAAAGGTTACAACACAGGATAGTCCAGATTATGGATAAGCAGCCCCAATCACGTTCCAAAGAAATTCAAGCTGTCCTGCAAGTTCAGGGGGCATCAGTGTCAGCCCGAATTTTCCATCCACATTTGAATGAAATGAAATGCTATGGCAGGAGACCCAGGAGGACCCCACTGCTGACACAGAGACAAACAAGCTAGACTGCAGTTTGCCAAAATGTACGTGAGTAAGCCAAAAGCCTTCTGGGAAAGTGTCTTGTGGACAGATAAGATCAAGATTGAGCTTTTTGGTAAAGCACATTATTCTACTGTTTACCGAAAATGGAATGAGGCCTACAAAGAAAAGAACATAGTACCTACAGTCAAATATGGTGGAAGTTCAAAGATGTTTTGGGGTTGTTTTGCTGCCTCTGGCACTGGGTGCCTTGACTGTGTGCAAGGCATCATAAAATCTGAAGATTACCAACGGATTTTGGGTTGCAATGTAGTGCCCAATGTCAGAAAGCTGGGTTTGCGTCCTAGGACATGGGTCTTCCAGCAGGACAACGACCCCAAACATACTTCAAGAAGCACCCAGAAATGGATGGAAACAAAGCGCTGGAGAGTTCTGAAGTGACAGCAATGAGTCTGGATCTAAATCCCATTGATCACCTGTAGAGAGATTTTACAATTTCTGTTGGGAGGAGACGCCTTTACATATGAGAGACCTGGAGCAGTTTATAAGAGAAGAGGTGTCCATAATTCCAGCTGAGAGGTGTAAGAAGCTGTTGATGGTTATAGGAAGAGATTGATTACAGTTATTTATTCCAAAGGCTGTGCAACCAAATATTAAGTTGAGGGTGCCAACAATTTTGTCCAGACTATTTTTGGGGTTTTGAGTGCAATTACTTCATGGGTGCCAACACTTTCGGCCATGACTGTAGATAAATAACCAAAAAAAACAGTCTCTTCCGCCATACAAATGTATGGCCTAGAACCTGCCTCCTCTCTATTCAGATACATGACCCAAAACCTTCTTCCTTTACTATATGTATGCATGTAACCTATATAAAAATATCAGAGGCCAAAAAGTATATAGAAAAAATGCAAATTTTATTATTATTTATTTTATTACAACTTTATTATATATTTTTTCTATATACTTTTTGGTCTCTGATTTTCTTATATGGGTTATATGTCTCCTCATTTGATGTGGCTTGATGTTTTCTCACTTCTATGAGGATTTAATATTGGTTTAAATATACCATATATGTATGCATGATTCAGAAACTGTCTCTTCCTCTTTATAAAAATGTAAACCACAATCCCCTCCTCACTCTATGTGGATGCAGGACCTAGAACCTGCTTGTAACTCTATACAGAAACAAGATTTAGAACATGCATCTTTCCTTAAGCAGATCCATAACTTAGAAAATGCGCTCACTACAAATACCCAATCTAGAACCCATCCCCTCCTCACTACAAACACCTGATCTAGAACCCATCCCCTCCTCACTACAAACACCCGATCTAGAACCCACCTCCTCCTCACTACAAATACCCGATCTAGAACCCATCCCCTCCTCACTACAAACACCTGATATAGAAACCCATCCCCTCCTCACTGCAAATACCCGATCTAGAACCCATCCCCTCCTCACTACAAATACATGATCTAGAACCCATCCCCTCCTCACTACAAATACCCGATCTAGAACCCACCCTTTCCTTGCTACAAATACCCGATCTAGAACCCATCCCTTCCTCGCTACAAATACCCGATCTAGAACCCATCCCCTCCTCACTACAAATACCCGAACAAGAACACATCCCCTCCTCGCTATAAATACCCAATCTAGAACCCATCCCATTCTCGCTACAAATACTCGATCTAGAACCCATCCCATCCTTGCTATAAATACCTTATCTAGAACCGACCTCTTATTGAGATAACTTGAATCTATATACTTTTATATTGGTGGGAATCTAATTCGTCCCCTCCAATACAGATACTTGACCCAGAATATTTCTCATCTGAACCCATTCCCCTCCTCACTACAAATAACGGATCTAGAACCCATTCCCCTCCTCATTACAAATAACTGATCTAGAACCTCTCCCTGCTATAAATATATGGACACCTGAACTGCTATGAACAGATATATAATCTAAGAATCCTTTCTTCTGTGTTCTCTCCAGCTCCCTCCATACACCGATACCTGACCTAGAACCTTCCCATCAGCCGCACTGTGCTGCACCCTACATCCAGCACATAATGGGGGCACTGTTATAGGGGGATGTGTCCGGCAGCGTCACTCACCTGCTGGTGCCTCCAGGCTTCAGGGCATCACTTCTGCAGTCGGTGCTGTGAGCAGCAGCGGATTCTCCCCTCCCCTTCTCTGCAGAACACATCCTCCTCCTCTGTACAGCAGCCACATATCTCCCTGCAGTGATAGCAGCAGATATGGCCGCCATACTTACCATGGAAATTGGACTGATATATTAACCCTTTAGAGATGCAGCTACAATCTCTCTCTAAATAGCTCACATAAGTATATATTGCTTCTACTCCGGTACAGTAGTGTTCAAAATAATAGCAGTGTGCTCAAAAACATGAGCTAAGCACAAAATCTTTATACTAGTTTTTATTTCCAGCATTGGGAACATTGCACACTGTTTTCTAATTCAAAACATGAAGAGAAATGTATAGAATTTTTAACTACTTTACAGAAAATAACAAACCATGAACATAGGGCTGTTCTAAAAAATAGCAGTGTCTGCATTTGTCTTTATAAACTCACAATATGTCTCTTTTTTTGAGGATTTAATATTCCTGTGAATCACTAATCTAATATTTAGTTGTATACCCACAGTTTTTTAGAACTGCTTCACATCTATGTTGCACAGAGTCAGCCAACTTCTGCCACCTGTCACCTGTTATTCCAGCCCAGGATGCTTTGACTACGTCCCACAATTTGTCGCCATTTGTTGGCTTTGCCTCAGAAACTGCATTTTTGATGTCACCCCACAAGTGTTCTATAGGATTAAGGTCCTGGGATTGGGCTTGTCACTCCATAACCTCAATTTTGTTTGACTGGAACCAAGATTTTGCTCATTTACTGGTGTGTTTAGGGTCGTTGTCTTGTTCAAACACCCATTTCAGGGGCATATCCTCTTCAGCGTAAGGCAACATGACCTCTTCAAGTATTTTAATATATACAAACTGGTCCATGATCCCTGGTATGCGGTAAATAGGTTCGACACCGTAGTAAGAAAAACATGCCATATCATTAGGCTTGCACCACCATGCTTCACTGTCTTCAGAGTGTACTGTGGCTGAATGCATAGTTTATGGCTCGTCTGACGAACTGTCTGTGGCCCTTGGAACCAAAAAGAACAATTCTACTTTCATCAGTCCACAAAATGTTTCTCCATTTCTCTTTAGGACAGTTGATATGTTCTTTGGCAAATTGTATCCGCTTCAGTACATGTCTGTTTTTTAACAGTGCGACTTTGTGGGAGACATCTTGCTAAGAGATGAGCTTCACACAGGCGTCTTCTAACTGTCA
The DNA here is from genome assembly GCF_046119375.1 of Phyllobates terribilis. Classification (NCBI taxonomy): domain Eukaryota; kingdom Metazoa; phylum Chordata; class Amphibia; order Anura; family Dendrobatidae; genus Phyllobates; species Phyllobates terribilis. The sequence continues at coordinate 257,558,469 of NW_027362767.1, read as the reverse complement.
CAGTCCTCACAGGTAACTTGAGACTGTCTTTGCTCATCCTGGAGCTGATCGTTGGCTGAGCCTTTGCCATTCTGGCTATTCTTTGATCCATTCAAATGGTAATCTTCTGTTTTCTTCCACATCTCTCTGATTTTGCTTTCCATTTTAAAGCACTGGAGATCATTTTAGCTGAGCAGCCTATCATTGTCTGCACTTCTTTATAACTTTTACCTTCTCCAATCAAATTTTTAATCAAAGTACGCTGTTCGGCTGAACAATGTCTTGAACGACCCATATTTCTCAAAAAGCCTTCCACGACAGCATTGGAGGATGTCGTCCACATCCTATTGGGGGACTGGAACACAGAGAGGTTAAAAGCCCCTCCCCACCGTCAATCACCAGTGTTTTCCTGTCCCCCTTGGGGCATGGAGAGGTCCTTCAGTGCTGTCCGGCCAGCAGGGTGGCATTAGGTAAAGAAGTATACTTGCCGGGCAGCGGTCGGTCGGGGTGCGCCTCCTCCCTCCATGCTGCTCCCGTTTGGGACGGCCCCGGTCTTCCTGCACCCCACAGAGGGTAAAGCAGGCCGGGGATCTTCATACTGGAGGCCTGCTTCAGCTCTCCGGTATCTCCCCCTTTCTTCCGGCGGTCTGGGCGCACGCAGGAAGTGGTGTCACCGCAGGTCCTTGTCACTTCCGGCGTTTTGCGTTCCACGCTGGAACGCATGAGTATTGAGCGCGTCACGGAGCCAACAGAGACCGGGAGGTGACCGGAAGGGGGAGGGAACCGAGGTTCCTTGCTGGGGGCACGGTTTTTACCTATAAAAACCCACCTGAAGATGTCACCAGGTAAGGCTATCTCCACCATGGAGGGTGACAGACCTAGCATCCCTGCATTTGCAGAGCCCAGCACTGGCTACAGTAAGTAGTACCAGTGTTGGTCACTAAGGGGTTAACCTAGTCTCTCTTCCTTTTAACTTGACACTAGTTCCCCTCTATCTAGTTACATGGGTACCCCTTCTCTTCCTCTCGCTTAGGAAGACAAGGCCCCCGCTCCTAAGACGGATAAGCTCCAACCCCGTAGATGTGGCATCTGCGCAAAAAAGCTGCACTCATCCCATAGGAAGAAGTTGTGCCAACCCTGTACGGACAGAATAGTCAAGGAAGAAAATCCCTCATTAATTGAGGAGCTTAGGTCTTTTGTTAGACAAGAGGTCCAGGTTGTCAGACAGGAGGTCCAGGCTTCCATTTGGGCCTTGCCCATCTACTCCTCCTCCTCTAGGCCCTCTCTCCCTAAGAAGAGGAAGATTCAGGAGTTTGACTCGGAGGTATTTTCCATAGAGGCCAGTAGCTCCGACTCTGAGGATCTTGAAGACAGAGAATCATTAAGCTCTGCCAGAAAGATGGAGACGGGAAGATATTATTTCTCCTTGGACAATTTAGGAGAGTTGATTGACTCCGTCAGGGGCACTATGGGAATAGAGGAGGTTGAAGTTCCCTATTCCGTTCAAAACGAGATGTTTAGGGGTCTTAAATCTAAAAAGCAGACTGGATTCCCAATTAATGAGGTCATTAGAGATCTCATTAAACAGGAATGGGAAGCCCCAGAAAGCAGTCTCTCCACCCCCTCGGAATTAAAACATAGATTTCCGCTGGAAGGTGATGAGTTTACATGGGACAGTCCTAAAGCAGACATCCAGGTGGCAACAGTATAAATGTAAGAAAAAACTGGCTTCCAGGAAAAAAATTCCAACATTTTTTTTTTTTATTGATAGAAAAATAGTTCAGATCAGTTCAGGTAATAAGATATGCCTCGTGATAGATGTGCCTCGTGACAGATGGTCTTCTAGTTGGGCCAGCCACTTGAAAAGGGATCTGGCAACACAGGTTGACGAGATGTTGACCTTAAGGGATGCGGAGGAAGTTTCCCAAGATTTTTTGAGGACATTTTCAATCTTCCGATCTAAGGGGTCCTTTAATTGGGAGGAGTCCTCAAAGGGGAGAGAGGTTTTTCACCACCCTTGCCACCTGGATAAAAAATAAAATAAATTCAGCTCACCTGGTTCTCACATGCTCCTGGTGCAGGGAAGCCTAGTAACGTGTGGTCTCACGTAGAAACAGTATAAATGTAAGAAAAAACTGGCTTCTAGGAAAAAATTTCCAAAATTTTTTTTTTATTTTTTTTTTTATTGATAGAAAAATAGTTCAGATCAGTTCAGGTAATAAGATAAAAATTCAATGGATAAATCACATTATAGGATCCAGCTATGCGTTTCGAGCATGACACTATGCTCTTTGTCAAAGCTTTGACAAAGAGCATAGTGTCATGCTCGAAACGCGTAGCTGGATCCTATGATGTGATTTATCCATTGAATTTTTATCTTATTACCTGAACTGATCTGAACTATTTTTCTATCAATAAAAAAAAAATAAAAAAAAAATTTTGGAAATTTTTTCCTAGAAGCCAGTTTTTTCTTACATTTATACTGTTTCTACGTGAGACCACACGTTACTAGGCTTCCCTGCACCAGGAGCATGTGAGAACCAGGTGAGCTGAATTTATTTTATTTTTTATCCAGGTGGCAAGGGTGGTGAAAAACCTCTCTCCCCTTTGAGGACTCCTCCCAATTAAAGGACCCCTTAGATCGGAAGATTGAAAATGTCCTCAAAAAATCTTGGGAAACTTCCTCCGCATCCCTTAAGGTCAACATCTCGTCAACCTGTGTTGCCAGATCCCTTTTCAAGTGGCTGGCCCAACTAGAAGACCATCTGTCACGAGGCACATCTAGAGAAGATCTACTAGACTCCATTCCCCTCCTTCAAAAAGCCACAGGCTTCTTGGCGGATGCCTCGGCTGAGTCAGTCCGGATTGCGGCTAGAGCTGCAGTTCTATCCAATACCGCTCGCCGCGCTCTGTGGTTTAAAACATGGAGTGGGGATGTTACCTCCAAAGGTGAAGCTCTGCTCCATCCCCTTTCAAGGAAAATATGTGTTTGGACCAGACCTGGATGATATCCTAGAAAAGGCCTCGGATAGGAAGAAAATCCTTCCTGAGAAAAAACAAGCTAGGAAACGTTCCTTTCGACTATCTCAGAATCCTCCTTCCCAATATAAAGGGAAGGGAAAATCTGGGCGCTGGGGCTATCCCAAAGGAGGCAAAGGACGCAACATCCTGGTGCCCCAACAACAGCACCAGCAGCAGGAGAAACAATGACGTGATCCGTGTCGGGGGTCATCTCTCGGATTTCTTCCCTCAGTGGCAGGCAATATCATCCTGCCAGTGGATCCTCGATACCATCAAGGAGGGTCTCATGTTGGAATTTGATACACGTCCCTCTCAAGTCCTGAGGGTTACTACCCTTCCGTCCTGGGGAGCTCAGGATCTATTATCAGTTGGTCTACAGAACCTTCTATACTCCGGAGTAATATCTCCAGTTCCCCCCGGCTGGGAGGGGTCGGGTCATTACTCAAAGCTGTTCCTAATACGGAAACCTTCGGGTTCCCCACGCATCATAATCAATTTAAAGTCCCTGAACCATCATATCAAATACATGTACAGGAGATTCAAGATGGAATCCATAAGATCAATTATCCCATTAATAGGAAAAAATTATGTGATGGCAACAATAGATTTGAAGGATGCATACTACCATGTACCGATCCATCCGTTACACAGGAAGTTCCTGCGCTTCGCAATCTCCCGGGACAATATAATAAATCACTACCAGTACAATGTACTACCATTTGGCATCTCCTCAGCACCCAGAGTGTTTACAAAGATTATGGCAGAAGTAATCACGCTCATACAAAAGCAGGGTGTCTGTATAATCCCATACCTGGACGACATGTTCATCATCGCCCCTTCAGTGGAGACCCTCAATCTTCATGTATCCGTGACCTTGGACACTCTCCGCTCGCTAGGCTTGATTATAAACCTCAAAAAATCGGAACTCCTTCCTTCATCAAGGAGAAAATTCCTGGGTGTCATGCTAGACTCCATCAAACAAACCTCTTTTCTTCCATTGGAACATCAAATAGCCCTAAGAAACAAGGTCTCAAATTTCAGACACCGGGAGAACCCAACAGTGAGAACGGCAATGTCCTTGTTGGGGACAATGACAGCATGTATCCAGTCGGTACCATGGGCCCAGGCCCACTCAAGATTAGTGTTGAGTAGTGTTGAGCCACCCCCGTAGTGTTCGGGTTCGGTTCGGTTCCTCGAACACCGGGATGTTCGAGGAACTGTTCGTCGAACTGTTCGTCGAACACCTTAGAACACCGTCGAACACCGTTAAAACCAATGGCAGGCAAACAAAAACACATAGAAACACATAGAAAACACCTGCAAAGGTGTCCAAAAGCTGACAAACTGCTCAGAAGACACTCTCTTTAAAAAAGCCGGCCGGCAAATTCAGCAGCGGCATACACCGGTACCCGACAATTTAGACAAGAAGGAATAGAGCATCACACATAGATTAGATAGATAGAAACATGTCAGTCACACATATAAGAAGCACAGTGACAGTGTTGGTTACTGCACTTGTCATTTAGTGTAAAGGATTTATTAAAAAAAATATTAGTGTTTTCATGCACCGTCTCTTTAAAAAAGCCGGCCGGCAATTCAGCATCTGTACCCGACAATTTAGAACAGAAAGAATAGAGCTTCACACATAGATTAGATAGATAGAAACATGTCAGTCACATATATAATAAGTACAGTGATAGTGTTGCTTACTATACTTGTCATTTAGTGTAAAGGATTTATTTAAAAAAATAATAGTGTTTTCATGCACTGTCTCTTTAAAAAAGCCGGCCGGCAATTCAGCAGCGGTACCCGACAATTTAGAACAGAAAGATAGAGCATCACACATAGATTAGATAGATAGAAACATGTCAGTCACATATATATGAAGTACAGTGATAGTGTTGGTTACTGTACTTGTCATTTAGTATTAAAATAAAGGATTTATTATTAAAAAAAATTGGCGTGGGGTTCCCCTTAATTTTAGGCTCTAGCGGAGGTTAAGCAGACGGCTGGGGCAGATGTTTGAAGCCTGGGAAGGGGGTAATACCCACGGAGCTTCCCAGGCTACTAATATCAGCCCCCAGCTGAATACATAGCCTTTACTAGCTATTAAAATGGGGGACCCCCCAAAAAAAATGACGTGGGGTCCCCCCTAATTTAATAGCTAGCAAAGGCTAGGCAGACAGCTGGGGGCTGATATTAATAGCCCAGGAAGGGAGCCATGAATATTGGCCCCCTCCCAGGCTAGAAACACCAGCCGTCAGCCGCCCCAGAAATGGCGCATCCATAGGATGCGCCAATTCTGGCACTTAGCCTCGCTCTTCCACGCTGCCCTGGTGCGGTGGCAGGGGGTAATAGGGTTGGGGTTGATGTCAGCTTATAATGCCAGCTGACATCAAGCCCAGGTTAGTAATGGAGAGGCGTCTATAAGACACCCCCATTACTAACCCCATAGTCAAAGTTAAAAAAAACACAAACACCCAGAATAAAGTCCTTTAATTGAAATAAAGACACAATCCTTTATTGTTCTAAATTAAACCATACTTACCATCACGCCCATTCCAGCTGAAGCCAACGATCTCCTGCAATAAAAGAAAAATAATAAAGCAACCTCATCCTTACCTTTCCATGGTTCCCACGACAGCTTCAGCTCTGCTACATCGAGATGACAGGCTGGACCGCAGCAGAACGCTGCCATCCAGCCTCTCATCCCGCAGACACTGAGAAGCGCAGGCTTGCTTGCGCTGCTCAGCGTCTCTCTGTGACGACATCCAGATGAGCCGAGTTCATGTCCAATGAACTCGGCTCACCTCATGCACGTCACTGACAGCGTGGGAAAATTCTCACGCTGAAGCGCTGATTGCAGGAGAATTTTCCCACGCTGTCAGTGACGTGCAGGAGGTGAGCTGAGTTCATTGGACATGAGCTCACCTCATGCACATCACTGACAGCGTGGGAGAATTCTCCTGCACTCAGCACTTCAGCGTGAGAATTTTCCCACGCTGTCAGTGACGTGCATGAGGTGAGCCGAGTTCATTGGACATGACCTCGGCTCATCTGGATGCCGTCACAGCGAGACAGTGAGGAGCGCAAGCATGCCTGCGCTTCTCAGTGTCTGTGGGATGACAGACTGGATGGCAGCGTTCTGCTGCGGTCCAGCCAGTCATCTCGATGTAGCAGAGCTGAAGCTGTCGTGGGAACCATGGAAAGGTAAGGATGAGGTTGGTTTATTATTTTTCTTTTATTGCAGGAGATCGTTGGCTTCAGCTGGAATGGGTGTGATGGTAAGTATGGTTTAATTTAGAACAATAAAGAATTGTGTCTTTATTTCAATTAAAGGACTTTTTTCTGGGTGTTGTGTTTTTTTTAAATACTTTACTAGAAATTCATGGCGGTCATGTCTAATACTGGCGTGAGCCCATGAATTTTGGGCTTGGGGCCAGCTGATAATACCAAGCTGGCCCTAACCCCTTTATTACCCAGTGAGCCACCGCACCAGGGCCCTGGATGAGTTGGGTACAGCGCCAGAAGATGGCGCTTCTATGAACGCGCCATTTTCCGGGGTGGCTGCGGACTGCAATTTGCAGCGGGGGGGGGGCCCAGAAAGCTTGGGCCTCCCTGCGCTGCAGATTCCAGCCCCCAGCTGCCTAGTTGTACCTGGCTGGACACAAAAATAGGGCGAAGCCCCACGTACTTTTTTTTTAATTATTTCATGAAATTCATGAAATAATTAAGAAAAAAAGGCCTTCCCTATATTGTTGTGTCCGGCCAGGTACAAATAGGCAGCTGGTGGATGGGGGCAGCCCGTTCCTGCCTGCTGTAAATGGCTGGACACAAATATAGTGCGAAGCCCCACTTCAATTTTTTTAAATTATTTCAGGAAATTCATGAAATAATTTAAAAAAAAATTGACGTGGGGCTTCGCACTATATTTGTGTCCAGTCAGGTGCAGCAGGCAGGAACGCGCTGCCCCCATCCACCAGCTGCCTATTTGTACCTGGCCGGACACAACAATATAGGGAAGCCCTTTTTTTCTTAATTATTTCATGAAATAATTTAAAGAAAATTGACGTGGGGCTTCGCCCTGTTTTTGTGTCCAGCCAGGTACAACTAGGCAGCTGGGGGCTGGAATCCGCAGCGCAGGGAGGCCCAAGCTTTCTGGGCCCCACCCGCTGCAAATTGCAGTCCGCAGCCACCCCGGAAAATGGCGCGTTCATAGAAGCGCCATCTTCTGGCGCTGTACCCAACTCATCCAGGGCCCTGATGCGGTGGCTCACTGGGTAATAAAGGGGTTAGGGCCAGCTTGGCATTATCAGCTGGCCCTAAGCCCGAAATTCATGGGGTCACGCCAATATTAGACATGACCACCATGAATTTCTAGTAAAGTATTTAAAAAAAACACAACACCCAGAAAAAAGTCCTTTAATTGAAATAAACACACAATTCTTTATTGTTCTAAATTAAACCATACTTACCATCACGCCCATTCCAGCTGAAGCCAACGATCTCCTGAAATAAAAGAAAAATAATAAAGCAACATCATCCTTACCTTTCCATGGTTCCCATGACAGCTTCAGCTCTGCTACATCGAGATGACAGGCTGGACCGCAGCAGAACGCTGCCATCCAGCCTGTCATCCCGCAGACACTGAGAAGCGCAGGCTTGCTTGCGCTCCACAGTGTCTCTCTGTGAGGGCATCCAGATGAGCCGAGTTAATGTCCAATGAACTCGGCTCACCTCATGCACGTCACTGACAGCGTGGGAAAATTCTCCTGCACTCAGCGCTTCAGCGTGGGAGAATTCTCACACTGAAGCGCTGAGTGCAGGAGAATTCTCCCACGCTGTCAGTGACGTGCAGGAGGTGAGCTGAGTTCATTGGACATGAGCTCACCTTATGCACGTCACTGACAGCGTGGGAGAATTCTCCTGCACTCACCGCTTCAGCGTGAGAATTTTCCCACGCTGTCAGTGACGTGCATGAGGTGAGCCGAGTTCATTGGACATGAACTCGGCTCATCTGGATGTCGTCACAGAGAGACGCTGAGCAGCGCAAGCATGCCTGCGCTTCTCAGTGTCTGCGGGATGAGAGGCTGGATGGCAGCGTTCTGCTGCGGTCCAGCCTGTCATCTCGATGTAGCAGAGCTGAAGCTGTCGTGGGAACCATGGAAAGGTAAGGATGAGGTTGCTTTATTATTTTTCTTTTATTGCAGGAGATCGTTGGCTTCAGCTGGAATGGGCGTGATGGTAAGTATGGTTTAATTTAGAACAATAAAGGATTGTGTCTTTATTTCAATTAAAGGACTTTATTCTGGGTGTTTGTGTTTTTTTTAACTTTGACTATGGGGTTAGTAATGGGGGTGTCTTATAGACGCCTCTCCATTACTAACCTGGGCTTGATGTCAGCTGGCATTATAAGCTGACATCAACCCCAACCCTATTACCCCCTGCCACCGCACCAGGGCAGCGTGGAAGAGTGAGGCTAAGTGCCAGAATTGGCGCATCCTATGAATGCGCCATTTCTGGGGCGGCTGACGGCTGGTGTTTCTAGCCTGGGAGGGGACCAATATTCATGGCTCCCTTCCTGGGCTATTAATATCAGCCCCCAGCTGTCTGCCTAGCCTTTGCTAGCTATTAAATTAGGGGGGACCCCACGTCATTTTTTTTGGGGGGTCCCCCATTTTAATAGCTAGTAAAGGCTATGTATTCAGCTGGGGGCTGATATTAGTAGCCTGGGAAGCTCCGTGGGTATTACCCCCTTCCCAGGTCTCAAACATCTGCCCCAGCCGTCTGCTTAACCTCCGCTAGAGCCTAAAATTAAGGGGAACCCCACGCCAATTTTTTTAATAATAAATCCTTTATTTTAATACTAAATGACAAGTACAGTAACCAACACTATCACTGTACTTCTTATATATGTGACTGACATGTTTCTATCTATCTAATCTATGTGTGAAGCTCTATTCTGTCTGTTATAAATTGTCGGGTACAGATGCTGAATTGCCGGCCGGCTTTTTTAAAGAGACGGTGCATGAAAACACTATTATTTTTTTTGATAAATCCTTTACGCTAAATGACAAGTACAGTAAGCAACACTGTCACTGTACTTCGTATATATGTGGCTGACATGTTTCTATCTATCTAATCTATGTGTGAAGCTCTATTCTGTCTGTTATAAATTGTCGGGTACCGCTGCTGAATTGCCGGCCGGCTTTTTTAAAGAGACGGTGCATGAAAACACTATTATTTTTTTTGATAAATCCTTTACGCTAAATGACAAGTACAGTAAGCAGCACTTTCACTGTACTTCGTATATATGTGGCTGACATGTTTATATCTATCTAATCTATGTGTGAAGCTCTATTCTTTCGGTTCTAAATTGTCGGGTACAGGTGTATGCCGCTGCTGAATTGCCGGCTTTTCATGTTTCACTGTTGGCACTGTTCCCATCGATTTGGGCAATCACTGTAATGCCACAACCACCATGGCTGTGGCATTACAGTGAGTGGCAGACAATCCCTCTAAATAGCGCCAGACATGCAGGACACGCTTTTGGTGCACGAACAGTTATCGAACATAACCTCGAACAGCCGAATTTTTTGCAAATCGTTCGGGTTCGTCGAACAACTCGAACACCGCCCAAAACAGCTCGAATTTGAGATTGGCGAACAGTTCTAGTCGAACACCGCTCATCTCTACTCAAGATTCCTCCAGGATCATATCCTGGAACAGAGGGACTCGTTAAACAAACGGACCAGAACCCCCGGTCGGGTGAGAGCTTCTCTTGCTTGGTAGCTAAAACTCCAGGAATCTTCGGAAGGGGATCTCTTGGACCCAAGACCCTCTAATTACAGTTACTACCGACACCAGCATACGAGGTTAAGGGGGCCATGGTGGCCCAGACTCCGTTTCAAGGCAGATGGAGCCACGAGACAAGTGTCAAATCCTCCAACTTCAGGGAGTTGAAGGCAGTAGACGAAACACTCAGAGCCGCAGCCAACTTGGTCCGAGGGTCTCACATCAAAGTGCTCTCGGACAATGTGACTCCAGTCGCCTTCCTTCGTCATCAGGGAGGCACGAAGGTAGACAGTCTAAAACAAGTCGCAGGTCGAATATTTTCTTGGGGAGAACGACATCTCCTATCGCTTTCAGCAACTCACCTGAAGGGCTCAAACAATACTCAGGCAAACTTTCTAAGCAGAAAGGACATCCAGCCAGGAGAATGGAGCCTTAAATCATCAGGTGTTCCAGTCAGTAGTAGCAAAGTGGGGCCTTCCCGAGGTGGACCTGTTTGCCAGTCGGATGAACGCAAAGGTTCCTCTCTTCTTTTCTCTGGACAGAAGAGACAATGCCATGGAACTGGATGCATTAGCTCATCCCTGGCATTTCAATCTGGTTTATGTGTTTCCTCCGATCCTACTACTATCAAGAACTATCCAGAAGATCCGGTTAAAGAAAGTAACTGCAATTCTAGTGGCCCCTCTATGGCCCAAAAGGCCTTTGTTTGAAGCCATCACAGGTCTTTGCCTGGAAGGTCCGGTGACACTTCCTCAACTCAACAACCTTCTCTCACAGGGCCCCCTATTCTACCCAAACCCTCAGTGGCTAAACCTTGCAGCCTGGTTACTGAAGCCTAGATCCTAAAATCCAAAGGTCTCTCGGAAAAGGTGGTAAGGACTCTTCAACAGAGTAGAAAAACAGTAATCAATGCAATATATGGCAAAATATGGAAAAATTTCTATTTTGGTATGCTCCTGATCCCTTGCACCCTAACATCGCTCGAATCCTTGATTTTCTTCAGAATGGATTAGAGTTGGGACTTAAACCTAGTACACTTAAAGTCCAGATGTCAGCCCTAAGTGCGGTGTTCGATCAAGATCTGGCCTCTCACAGATGGGTCAAGAGATTCATGACATCGGCACTAAGACTTCACCCAAGAATTAAGGTTCATGTCCCAAACTGGGATCTAAATGTAGTTCTTAAGGGTATAACTCTCTCTCCCTTCAAACCTCTATCCTCTAGCACAATACAGTCTCTCTCTCACAAGACTGCCTTTTTAGTGGCCATCACTTCAGCTAGAAGAGTGGGAGAACTGCAGGCTCTCTCCATCAGAGAACCTTACATGATTGTGGGCGAGGATAGAATTACACTTCGTCTGGACCCTTCTTTTCTCCCAAAGGTAGTTTCGGATTTTCATCATTCCCAGGAAATCATCCTTCCCTCCTTCTGCCAGAACCCTTCTAATTCAAAGGAAGCAGAGTTTCATCTTCTAGATGTCCGCAGAATCGTTCTTCATTATCTTCAACAAACTGAATCCTGGAGATTAGATCATAACCTATTTATCCAGCATTCAGGGCATAACAGAGGAAAGAAGGCAGCCAAATCCACTATAGCTAACTGGATCAAGAAAGCCATCAGCGGAGCCTACATCAACCAACAGCTAGATCCTCCGATAGAATGTGCCTTCAGGACTACCAGGTCCACATCAGCCTCATGGGCCAAGAAAGCAGGCGCATCTTTAGAGCAGATTTACAGGACAGCTACATGAGCTTCCCTTCACACTTTCTCCAAACATTATTGATTAGATCTACCATCCAATAGGGATTTAGCCTTTGGTAGGAAAGTTCTACAAGCTATGGTCCCTCCCTAATGAAATATTGTTGGTATTCCTCCAATACTGTCGCGGAAGGCGTTTTTGAGAAAATAGAATTAGTCCTTACTGGTAATTCGTTTTCTAGGAGCCTTCCACGACAGCACGAATTTCCCTCCCTACCCGATTCTTGGATTTCCATATAAACCATATAACCATTTTTTCAGGTGATCTTGGTAAAACACTGGGGATTGACGGTGGGGAGGGGCTTTTAACCTCTGTGTTCCTGTCCCCCAATAGGGTGTGGACGACATCCTCCAATGCTGTCGTGGAAGGCTCCTAGAAAACAAATTACCGGTAAGGACTAATTCTATTTTCTCAGGCTTTCAAGGAGAAATGCATGTACAACATGTGCTGGCTTCACCCTTAAATAAGTGTTTCCTGATTCACACCTGTTTCTTCACAGAATGATTGACCTCACTGATTGAACTCCACACTGCTATTATTTTGAACACATCCCCTTTCATTTAATTATTCAAATACACAGACTGAAAAACCTGCAGATCATGAATGCTGAGTCTATTGGTTTTCTTAGAATCTACTGCATCAGTTGGTAAATTGTTTGACATGTGGGAATATTTATACCAAAAATAGTGATTAATCTGGCTAGTCATATTGGACTGCTAGTATTTTGAACACTACTGTTTATAACGTTTCTTCTGCTCATCATATATTGCCTATGAAATCCTCTATGCTACACACTGCTTTTGCGCTCACCTTCCTTATACAAACACATGGCTGCTTCTTGTACATTAAAGAAGCACTCCTCCCATCAAAGTTTTTATCCTCTTAATATAGCGCAATCATCATATTATATAGAGCTGTGTACTTACAATTGCTCATTTTGCCTTTCTATCCAGATGATTCTTCTCTTTTCCATTAGGTCTATGGCATCATGTGATTAAAAACTGACGAGCTGAATCCTTCTAAGCTCAATGTAGAAACAGGAAGTCAATTTTCCCTGTATGAGTCATGAGTCACTGCAAAAGTCCCTGGCAGGGGGAGGAGGGAGCAGCTGGGTCAGGAGTTGAAGAGGGGAATGATAAATGCAGGGGACAAGAGACTTCCTGTTTCTACACAGAGCAGAGGAAAAAATAGAAGAATTAACTGCAATATATTAAGAGGATAAAACCTTTGATGGGGGGAGCAGGGCTTCTTTAAATAAACCTTTAATGTATGTGGTGTCATCGGTGTCCTGTCATTGCCCTATATAGGTATATATCTGCTCCAGCATCCCCATGACAACACTTGGCCCGTTCACCACCCACATTAATGTCCATCTATCAACTAGCATGTCGATGTAACGTCCTCCCATTACTCTGTAGGACGATCGTGCGGATATTTTCGAGCTGGCGGTGGATTACTTATCACAACATATTTCTAATTCACATAAAACAGAATCCATGGAGTCCGGCGCTTACTGGGCTGCAGGGAAGATGGCGTCAGGACCCCTCCTGTAACGATGACAAGGAGCAGCCGAGGTGACTGCTGACAGCGCTTCTCCTTAGCATTGCCAGCAAGTGTTATCTGAGGGCAGATATTTATGGCACATTGACCCGTTATATCATCGGCACGGAGTCACTGCCCTCCTAAAGCTGCCTGTACACGGCCTGATCTCAGGCTGAGCCGCCAGGAACTGATGGGATCAGGTCATTTCAGCGTCTTCTCCGGATTAGTCAGATAACGCTGCTCCATTATAGACTGTGGTGCCTCTGTGGACCAGCGGGGGCCATGACGGTCAGTCTGTTGTCCTGCTGTGGTTTACTTTTGGCCGGTACTAAACATAGCATACAGAGAGATTCGCCATAGCTAGGAACGCCCTACAAGCCCTGACGTATACCGGGAACACCCCACAAAACCCGCCGTATAGCGGAAACACCCCACAAAACCCGCCGTATAGCAGAAACACCCCACAAGACCCGCCGTATAGCGGAAACACCCCACAAGACCCGCCGTATAGCGGAAACACCCCACAAGATCCGCCGTATACCGGGAACACCCCACAAGATCCGCCGTATAGCAGAAACACCCCACAAGACCCGCCGTATAGCGGAAACACCCCACAAGACCCGCCGTATAGCGGAAACACCCCACAAGACCCGCCGTATAGCGGAAACACCCCACAAGACCAGCCATATACCGGGAACACCCCACAAGATCCGCCGTATACCGGGAGCACCCCACAAGATCCGCCGTATACCGGGAGCACCCCACAAGACCCGCCGTATACCGGGAACACCCCACAAGACCCGCCGTATACCGGGAACACCCCACAAGACCCGCCGTATACCGGGAACACCCCACAAGATCCGCCATATACCGGGAACACCCCACAAGATCCGCCGTATACCGGGAACACCCCCACAAGATCCGCCGTATACCGGGAGCACCCCACAAGATCCGCCGTATACCGGGAGCACCCCACAAGACCCGCCGTATACCGGGAGCACCCCACAAGACCCGCCGTATACCGGGAACACCCCACAAGATCCGCCGTATACCGGGAACACCCCACAAGATCCGCCGTATACCGGGAGCACCCCACAAGATCCGCCGTATACCGGGAGCACCCCACAAGACCCGCCGTATACCGGGAACACCCCACAAGACCCGCCGTATACCGGGAACACTCCACAAGACCTGCCGTATACCGGGAACACCCCCACAAGACCCGCCGTATACCGGGAGCACCCCACAAGACCCGCTATATACCGGGAACACCCCACAAGACCCACCGTATACCGGGAACATCCCACAAGACCCGCTATATACCGGGAACACTCCACAAGACCCGCTATATACCGGAGACACCCCACAAGACCTCCCGTATACCGGGAACACTCCACAAGACACGCTGTATACCGGGAACACCCCACAAGATCCGCCGTATAGCGGAAACACCCCACAAGACCCGCCGTATAGCGGAAACACCCCACAAGATCCGCCATATACCGGGAACACCCCACAAGATCCGCCGTATACCGGGAACACCCCCACAAGATCCGCCGTATACCGGGAGCACCCCACAAGATCCGCCGTATACCGGGAGCACCCCACAAGACCCGCCGTATACCGGGAACACCCCACAAGACCCGCCGTATACCGGGAACACCCCACAAGATCCGCCGTATACCGGGAATACCCCACAAGATCCGCCGTATACCGGGAACACCCCACAAGATCCGCCGTATACCGGGAGCACCCCACAAGACCCGCCGTATACCGGGAACACCCCACAAGACCCGCCGTATACCGGGAACACTCCACAAGACCTGCCGTATACCGGGAACACCCCACAAGACCCGCCGTATACCGGGAACACCCCACAAGACGCGCCGTATACCGGGAACACCCCACAAGACCCGCCGTATACCGGGAACACCCCACAAGACCCGCCGTATACCGGGAACACCCCACAAGACCTGCCGTATACCGGGAACACCCCACAAGACCCGCCGTATACCGGGAACACCCCACAAGACCCGCCGTATACCGGGAACACCCCACAAGACCCGCCGTATACCGGGAACACCCCACAAGACCCGCCGTATACCGGGAACACCCCACAAGACGCGCCGTATACCGGGAGCACCCCACAAGAGCCGCCGTATACAGAGAACACCCCACAACAGCTGCCGTTTTGGAGATGCTCTGACCTCGTTTCTCCCACTTTGGTCCTTGTCGGTTGCTCAGTTGCCCTGCTTGCCATTGCTTTTTCACATCACCTGTCAGTGGTTTTAATGTTCTGGCTGATCGGTGTGGAGATTTCAGACATCCCGGCGTGTAGTCGCGTCACTGGGAGTAAGGAGGCAGCGGCACAAGTACACAGGAGACGACAGAGTGAAAGGAGCGCAGCAATGTCACAGGTAACACCCACTGAGCACGGAACCTGCACAGGCAAAGCCGACATCCTGGTGCAGCTTCTCCTAAAACAGGATCAGCGCCATCTAGTGGTTGTGATAGGCTATGACACCTCACAGAGTTTAGCGGTAAAAATACACAAGACAGCATCACTGTGTCTGATTAAACATATAAATTTATTAAATAACCATAAAGGGAGCAGAGACGGCGGAGGGTCAGCGTCAAACCGCCACGCCCAGTTGACATCTACAGGTATATGACACCAGTCTCTTTAAAGGGCCTATTAAGGTATCCGCTCCTCACCATTCTCCCAATCTCTGCTTGCAGTCAGTGAATGGCATTTTTTTTTTTTTGTTAAATCCCACAGCGGAGGGTTTGCTACAATTTTCTCCAGTCTGTGTGCACTAAACGCATTAAGTAGCACAAGTCTCTTTCCAGCGCTGACATTTTGT
Source organism: Phyllobates terribilis (assembly GCF_046119375.1). Classification (NCBI taxonomy): domain Eukaryota; kingdom Metazoa; phylum Chordata; class Amphibia; order Anura; family Dendrobatidae; genus Phyllobates; species Phyllobates terribilis. The sequence continues at coordinate 257,542,509 of NW_027362767.1, read as the reverse complement.
TACACTGTATCAGTGCAGGAAAAGTTGGTAAAACTGACCTTGGATTGTTTAGACTGGATGGCACTGTAACAAACCCTCAGCTGAATGAAATATTAGGTATGTAACGGTCCTCAGTGTCTGGATGCCATTCACTGACAGCAAGCATAAAGCACATTACAAAGATGCAGAACTTTTCATACACAGTTTGAGGCATCTCAGTATCTGGACGGATAAGTAAATACTTCAGAACATCTTTATAGCAAGGGGTTAATAAGTAAGGAGGGTGAAGGGGGTACACAGTGATCCCAGCCGTGGCGCTGTTGCCCCTCCGGGCCAATGCTCTCCGTTTGCTTTACGCTCCGGGCATTTCCTCACCGAACTTGCAGTGGTAGGCGGACTGCTTAGCTGGAATGAGAACCTGTAGGAAACAAAGACAAAGCTGCTCAGCGCTTCCTGTCAGTGAGCGGAAGTGGACACCGATGCAGAGCTCGTTACAGCGGCGGGCAGTTCTGCAATGAGTCTGGCCCAATGGTTCCAGGGAAGATCAGTGGCGCCAGTCATCTGTGGCAGCTGCTTATCTCCCTCACAGTTAGCATACCACGCAGGCTTGGCTGAGCGCGCGTCAGGGCCCCCAGGTGCACTCACCTCATTGTGAATGTAGGCGTCACAGCTATAGCACCAGACGGAGAAGTCAGAGAAGCTCAGCACCACGCTGTGGCCGGACGAAGCTCCGTGACTCATCATGTGCCGTGAGACATATCTCCCGCACAGGACCTGCAGGACACACAAGGGTGAGACCCGCCCGCCCGGATCCTCAGCACTTTCTCATCTTTACTTCCTGAAAAGTTCGGCAAGACTGAATCAACATGTCTGCTTGCTGTCAATGAATGAGGTGTCTCTGTTACTGGTGGTTAAATGTTCCCAGTGCTTCTCACCCAGCTAAAGTCTAGATAATCCTCTGTGCATGGCCTCCAGACTGCCCCGACACACTGTAACAAACGACCGAGACCTGAGAGACATCTGTGCGGGCCAGACTGGAAACCAGGACAGATCCGATCCTCTGCCAACCGAGCACTGCAACCGTCCTGTCAGTTTGTTACAATGTATCGGTACAAATTAAAAAAAATGAATATTGGTTTGTTCAGCTCAGAGGATTTTCTCGTTTGGAAACGACTGTAGCAAACCCTCAGCTGTGAGTAGTAAGGGTCAGGATGCAGTTTCAGCTTTGCGACGTAATCATGATTTTATTCAATGACAGCAAGCAGAAGTCTAGTAAACAGGAACGCCGCCATTAATCCTCACCTGGTAACACGTAAGACAGACCCAGTTCTCCATATGTGTGCCGCACACCGCGCACGGCTCCGTCACGTCCAGTCCACCAGAGGGCAGCGCACGTACTGACTCCAGGTGAGGACACCAGGGCAGGGGCATCACGCTGAACAGCTCCCCCTGCCAACAGAGAGAAGTCGTATGACCCCGGCGGTGGCACCAAATACCAGACAAATCCCTACTTACAGAGAATCCGAGGGACGGGTCCATGTCTGCTTCATAGGACGGGAAACGATCTCCCCCGGGAGAGTCAGCGAGCAGCGCCCGGTCCGGCTGCTTATCTGCAGACTGGAGAGAATGGACCTGGTACTGAGAAGTTCTACCCCTCAATGTATGTGTGGGGTGAGCGGGACCGTGGGGCAGAACTAAAGATAAATGGGCATCCGACAACTGATCTGTGCTGCATTTAGGGATCCTCAATACGGTTGTCAGAAGCAGGAGGGCGCCCACGCGGACTCACGTACATGAAGGATGAATGTGGAGCCGCATGTCTACGCCTGGAGGGGACAGTGGTGGAGACTCACACCTGTACTTTTAGTTCTTAAAGGGGATGTCCAGAACTTAAAGGGAACCGCTCAATAAGAGCACATTGAAAAGCGATATCTATGCAATCCATGAACACCAGAGACCTTGGTGCAGGTGATGTGGGGCCACCCTACCACCTCCACATGGGTATACTCCAGGCGGACTGTACCTGAGCTCCCGTTGACTGTCTCCCCATCGAGGTCTCCTTCCTCGCTCCTCCAACTAGCATGCTGTCGTTATCAGGAGACTTGACATCTTCCAAGTGCAAGTCTCTTAAGAGATCCTCCACCGAACTCCCGACCGCAGGCATGGACCTCTGCTTCTCCGAGGTCTTGTCGGACACATGCAGCTCTATGACCAGCTCCAGAGTGTCTCCATCATAGGACTGATCAGGTCCTGCTTCCATGTTCTTGTCCTCCTCGTATAGTTGTTCCTGAGGAGCAGGACTGGAGGCAGGATCTTCCTTCATGGATGCCACGATGTCCCCTCCGAACTTCTCCTTAGTAATGGGGTCTGCATCCTGGAACTCAACAGTTCTGCCTCTTGGGGACCTGCCCCCGGCCATCGTTGGCGACTGCTCTGATAGGAAGTCCTCCAGATCCGGCTTCAAAGGAGACGGCGTGGACACAATAGGCTTACCAAGACTGCCACGATGGGGTGACAACAGTGCAGGCTCCCCGTCCTTACGTGACGGCAGGACCTCCACCTTGGACGGCACAGAAGGTCCAGCTGAAAAGCCACCAGAAGACATTAACGTAATGCTCCAACCTGGTCTTCCCCTCCCCCCGTCACTTACAGTTTATCCGCAGGCTACGCCAGTACTTCTGCTGTACCCCCAGCACACTTGAGATGGCGTGTAGGGCGGCAGGACGTGGGGCGTGCAGGTCAGATATAATGGGAGGGGGATCACCCAGCAGCGTCCGGGTACACATGGACATGGAGTCAGAGATCGATGTCAGGTTGTATCCACCCTAAAAAAAAAGAGTTAATAAGACGGAACCCCTACTCCATACAGCTATGGGGGATCCCGCATCAACAATAGGACTAGTGTAATACCACACTTCTCCTGTGGTGGTGCTGCAGGGAAACTGAACACTTATTGCCTGGGGATCGCTGCTGATCGCTGCTTTTCTTGCAGGGAAATTATAATTGAGGATCTCCATTGGCCGAGCACTTACCTCAAGCACTAGCACCACTTTGCCCCAGGCCAGGCCCATCAGCAGATGCGTCATGTGGGCATAGCCCTCTGGACTGACGCGGTAGCCTCCGAGCGGGTCACCACGGGCGGCATCAAATCCCGCAGAGACCAAAACAAGTTGTGGGTTGAACTGAAGATAAAGGAGGAAGAAGAGGTCAACTCTCATCAGAACACTTGGGATACGGTTTGTACCTCCCTCCGCCATCATTCTCCCTCACCTCGTAAGCGATGGGCATGACGATTCTGTGGAAGGCCAGGATGTACTCCACGTCGCCCATCTTTCCACCGTTCCAGGGGATGTTCACGTTGAATCCTTCGCCCGGGCCGCTTCCGACCTTGTTGAGCGCGGCATCCTCAGAGCAAGGGAAGAAGGTGCCGTCATCGTAGCGGTGGAGCGACACGTACAGGACGCTGGCGAAGGGTAATGGACGGTGAATCCCGGGGGTAGAGATCTACGCGGAGCACTGGGAAGCGGGGGCACAACTCACCTCGGGTCCTCCTGGAACATGTGCTGAGTCCCGTTTCCGTGGTGGATGTCCCAGTCCAGAATCATCACCCTGTGAGGAGACAGGAGAAGATCAGCCCTAAAAGGGGCGGTAACACTCTAATAAATGACAACTAAAGGGAAGGGGGGGGTCCGAATTTAGGTAAATAAATCTTAAAGGATTCTCCACATCGAAAAATCACTTTTTGCTGGAGGTTTGCTTGTCTAACATACAGTATCACCTCAGCCGGTCAGCTGTACCCGGTCAGCGATCCAGACAGCAAGTATTCAGTCTTCCTGCACTGCCCCCACAGGTAAGACATGGCATTACACAAATCTCATTAAATCAATGGCCTGACCATGTAATGTATGGACATGCTGGGTCCCGCAGACGCTCCCATCTCTGACTTTAAGGTAAGAGCCCTGATTTATTTCTCATATTTTTTCACTCTCACAGTGAAAGACTGAAAACTCAGAAGTTACAAACCCTCCTATTTCATTGACTGCAAGCAGAGATCTTGGCATTGGTGAGGAACGGAAACAATAGTATAGAACAATGCAGAACTTGGACGCCATGATTAAAGGGGTTTTCTCATGAAGATAAGCCTGATCCTAATGACTCATTTGGGTACATGGGCATCAGAAAGCGAGGAGCCCCCACATGGGACCCCGTCTAGGAGCCAGAATGATGATCTCATATATCCTGGAGGACTCAGGCTGTCCTCATTCCACAAGGATGACCATTGATCTAAAAGACCGCAATGTAAACCTATATTACCACTGCAGAACAAACGCCTGACTGGTGTGGGCACTGCCAGGAGTGAGCGGCACCCAGCTGGCATTTTGCATGGGGTGACCTCTGACAACCTCCCCTTTAAGTCTAAGTTACATAAAACCTATGTTAAACCTTTAGACTTTACCTTAGCGGAGGCTCTGACGGGCTTTGCAGACTTTGGGCGTATCGTGCCGCCAAGGCAACATTGTTAAAGAAGCAAAACCCACAGGCGGCACCCGGCTCGGCATGGTGCCCGGGAGGGCGGACAATGCAAACTCCATTTTGGACCTGTACACAAAGCAACACGTGATGCAGAGGGGGCAGCGACCAGAGATGACTGGGAAGGTGGGGGGACGACCAGCGGAGGTGCATATTCTGTACGAGGGGGCATCCATACATGGAGTCAGGGTCTCACCTCCCCCTTTACTACGGCCTCCACCACACTGAACGTGGAGCCTGCAGCCAGGCAGGCGCTGTGATGGGACCTGTTGTTGATGTAGACAGAGTTGTACTCGGAGCCCGTCTTGTGCAGGTCCCTCGGTTTCATTCGAGAGCTTCCCTCAATCTTCTGAATGTAGGAGAGGCTGCAGAGTAAGGACAGAAAACGTGACCCTTAAATGCCCGACCAGCGGGGTTCCCAGCAGGCGGACGCCCAATAATGCCGTTACTAGAAGCATAGCAGGACAGTGCATCTATCCTTCTTGCTGACAGTTTCCCTTTAATGCAGGATACAAGTAGGTCGCCGTCCACCTACCTATGGCACATCTGTAGCTCCTTAGCAGTCGCCATGCGATGCGGAAGCCGCGTGCAGCGATCTACCAGCCCCATCTCCTTGTGCCGCTTGAATATCCGAGCAATTCTCTGCGGGAGCTCAGGGTGACCGCTGCAAAGAAGGACGACCTTAAACATGGCGCCGATCACAGGGGCAGAGTGTACAGCGCATCATGGCATCTCTCACCTGTCCCACATGTTGTAGTGCTCCATCATCTGCTCGTCATACACCAGCCCAGTGCGCGACGGCGGCATCTTCCTCATCACCTCCCGCATGGCGGCATCTAGCGTCTTTGTCAGGTCGTCTTCTCCCGACTCTGCGCCGCTGTTGTCCTCTGTGGTTGCTTTATTACTTCCAGTCTCGAGCTTTAAGGTTAAATCTAGAGCCGCAACGAAGATGTAAGACAGAAGGATAACTGTAGAGGAGCCATGCTGTCTGGAGACGCAGGTAACGCGGGGGATGGGGAAGGAGACGTGACAACTACTTCTCCGAAACACAGATGTGCTCAGAATGATGGTTACCCCCTTCACATGATTATAGACCTCCATAAAGGCAAAAGTAACTCACCCTGACCCTGCAGACACCGCCAGTACTTCCTGTGGACAGAGATGGTGCCAGAGATGGAGTCCAGAGCACTGCGGAAATCAATGGTGATCAGCGATTGTCAGCAGATCCCTGCCCCCACACCTGTAACCACGTGAGTCACCTAATCTGTATGGGGACGTGATTATCACAATATCAGACAAGAGCTCTGCCTGATTGTCCCTGTCCCCGGGAGAAGCGTTTCCTAAAGCATCCGCTAGACGATCATCTCTACAGAGCAATCACCCTGAACACAGGACATAAGGAACCGCTCACCTCTCACAGGGCGAGAAAGGCCGACACAGGATCGGGCACGGGTCCCCGAGAAGAACCTTCAATGAGGAGCAGGCAGCTTCTGCCAGGGAACGATGGTTGTAACCTCCCTGTGAGGAACGGACCAAAAGATCTAAGAAAGCAACATGTCACCAAGCCATTATATTACCTACCCGGAGCTACATCCTGCATTATACTCCAGAGCTGCACTCACTATTCTGCTGATGCAGTCACTGTGTACATACATTACTTATCCTGCACTGATCCTGAGTTACATCCTGTATTATACTCCAGAGCTGCACTCACTATTCTGCTGGTGCAGTCACTGTGTGCATACATTACATTACATTACTTATCCGGTACTGATCCTGAGGTACATCCTGTGTTAGCCTCCAGAGCTGCACTCACTATTCTGCTGGTGCAGTCACTGTGTACATACATTACATTACTTATCCTGTACTGATCCTGAGTTACATCCTGTATTATACTCCAGAGCTGCACTCACTATTCTGCTGGTGCAGTCACTGTGTACATACATTACTGATCCTGTACTGCTCCTGAGTTACATCCTGTATTATACCCTAGAGCAGCACTCACTATTCTGCTGGTGCAGTCACTGTGTACATAAAATTACATTACTGATCCTGAGTTACATCCTGTGTTAGCAGAATAGTGAGTGCAGCTCTGGAGGCTGATTCCTATTAGCTTGCTGGGAGCGCTGACTTTGGGCAAACACCATTTCTCACCTCCAGAGCGAGCACGAGTCTTCCTTCGGCCATACACATCAGCATGTGGGTGAGGTGTGAGAAGCATGCTGGGGTGGCGGACATCTCCCCCTGTGAGAGGGTACAATGTATTACACTAAAAATCACAGCCCAGGCCACAAGCACCTGTAGTTTGCACCATCTTGCCCCTCATTACCTTCGGATCTCCCACCACGGAGTCGTATCCGGCTGCGACCAACACAAGCTGAGGCTGGAACTACAAAAAAATTGGGGAAAAATTAGGAAAAAAAACGAAGCTGTCCACAGAAAGTGATTTGCACTAGTTCTGATCCCCCGATTCCTGTGTACCGACCTCGTAGGAGACGGGTAGGAGGAGGTGCAGAAAGGCCGTGATGAAATCCGCGTCACTCATTCCGGTCTGCGGGGTACAGAAAGCATTAAGGGGTAGGATGGGTGAGGTCACAGAGGAGGTCCAGCACCTGGCACCCTGCAGATCAGGCGCCATGCTCCTGTGGTGGAGGCTCCAGGTACAGCAGACAGCCCCATAACACTGAGCTGCAGTACCAGGCATGGCCACTACTAACATTACAGCGCTGTGCCAGGTACACGATGAAGGGGAGCCCCCTGCTCGCTGTCACATGCTCAGCTGAACGGCAGCGAGTGTGGAAGCAGGACCCCTATCCACGTGATATTGATATCCTATCTTAAAGATAACCCCTTTAAGGGCATCCCAGGCAGAGGCAAAATGGTCAACTATGACCCCAGCCTCATTCATACCTTATTCCACGGCACATTTATGTTATACTGCTCGCCCCTCTCCTTCCCCACAGCAGCGCTGGAAGACTCCGCCAGATGCGGCCAATATTCTCCATTTTCATAGCGATGGATAGAAAAATAAAGGACACTAAACGGAGGAAGAGACATGAGGTCAGGAAGGGACAAGTCAGACTAAATGTCCTTGATTTGGCCCAAATATGGCGGTTATTATGCTCCAACCCCAGCACAGATGAAGAGTTACATAATAAACTTCTGTCTGCGGCCAACACTGGGGGGAGCTCCGGAGCAGCCCGTGTACAGCGTCAACAATTCAGCTCTATGTGGGAACAGTGTGCAGTGAGCTCCCTCTAGTGGTGATCAATGAAATAACACCCAGCCATATACAAACCTGGGGTCATCCTCAAATATAAACTGCGTGCCTTGTCCATGATGAATGTCCCAGTCCACAATGAGCACCCTGGAGAGGAGGACGCAGGTAAGAGTCTGACGGCCGGGACAATCTCAGTGTCACCAACGCTCCCCGTACTCACCGCTTAACCCCGTGATGGTGCTGAGCGTATCTGGCAGCGATGGCCAGCTGGTTAAACATGCAGTAACCGTTCATCTGGTCCGTGAAGGCATGGTGCCCGGGGGGCCTGTGAAAGGGGGAAGACATATTGGTAAAGGGGTGTGTGGACTTTTGCACCCAACATTTTTATTGCTCTCATCATCCAAAATAAAAAAAATGGAGCAACTTTGACAAAAAAAGCCTAATCTAACACAACATACGGTTGTGTGTACACAGCCCCTGTGCAGACCTATGTGTCTCCATGGTTACAGACTACAAACAAACCCTGAGTAGTTGGTTATTCCACTCCTTATTCTTCCTCGTGACCTGCAGACAGTGGAAGGGACCAGAATGTGACTACAGGGATTGTTTGCAGTCTGTAACCACGGAGACAAGGGGCAGCAAAGGGGCGACCACCCCTTCACATTACCCCCTGTAATAATGGCTTCGCACTCTCCGCCCCTAATATTGCACATTGTAGTACATCAGTATCACTTACCGCACCACCGCCAAACCGTTACGGATCTCCCTGCTCACGACCCTATCAACCAACTGCAGCACCGAACCGGCGGCCACACGGGAAGCAGAGAAGGACATCTAAGGGTTAATCAGAAGAAGAGCAGCAGATTACAGGAGACCTGGGGTATTAACTATTACTGACAGGACACTGGGGGGCAAGCCGGAAAATAACAGCACCCCTTCACCTTGACAGCCTGAAGAATGGTGAGTGCAGCTCTGAAGGATAATACAGGAGGTAACTCAGGATCAGTAATGTAATGTATGCACACAGTGATTGCACCAGCAGAATAGTGAGTGCAGCTCTGGAGTATAATACAGAATGTAACTCAGGATCAGTACAGGATAAGTAATGTAATGTATGTACACAGTGACTGCACCAGCAGAATAGTGAGTGCAGCTCTGGAGTATAATACAGGATGTAACTCAGGATCAGTAATGTAATGTACGTACACAGTGACTGCACCAGCAGAATAGTGAGTGCAGCTCTGGGGTATAATACAGGATGTAACTCAGGATCAGTACAGGATAAGTAATGTATGTACACAGTGACTGCACAAGCAGAATAGTGAGTGCAGCTCTGGAGTATAATACAGGAGGTAACTCCGGATCAGTACAGGATAAGTAATGTAATGTATGCACACAGTGACTGCACCAGCAGAATAGTGAGTGCAGCTCTGGGGTATAATACAGGATGTAACTCAGGATCAGTACAGGATCAGTAATGTAATGTATGTACATAGTGACTGCACCAGCAGAATAGTGAGTGCAGCTCTGAAGTATAATACTGGATGTAACTCAGGATCAGTACAGGATCAGTAATGTAATGTATGTACACAGTGACTGCACCAGCAGAATAGTGAGTGCAGCTCTGGGGTATAATACAGGATGTAACTCAGGATCAGTACAGGATCAGTAATGTAATGTATGCACACAGTGATTGCACCAGCAGAATAGTGAGTGCAGCTCTGGAGTATAATACAGGATGTAACTCAGGATCAGTACAGGATAAGTAATGTAATGTATGCACACAGTGATTGCACCAGCAGAATAGTGAGTGCAGCTCTGGGGTATAATACAGGATGCAACTCAGGATCAGTACAGGATAAGTAATGTATGTACACAGTGAATGCACCAGCAGAATAGTGAGTGCAGCTCTGGGGTATAATACAGGATCAGTAATGTAATGTATGTACATAGTGACTGCACCAGCAGAATAGTGAGTGCAGCTCTGGAGTATAATACAGGAGGTAACTCAGGATCCGTACAGGATCAGTAATGTAACGTATGTACACAGTGACTGCACCAGCAGAATAGTGAGTGCAGCTCTGGGGTATAATACAGGATGTAACTCAGGATCAGTACAGGATCAGTAATGTAATGTATGCACACAGTGATTGCACCAGCAGAATAGTGAGTGCAGCTCTGGAGTATAATACAGGATGTAACTCAGGATCAGTACAGGATAAGTAATGTAATGTATGCACACAGTGATTGCACCAGCAGAATAGTGAGTGCAGCTCTGGGGTATAATACAGGATGCAACTCAGGATCAGTACAGGATAAGTAATGTATGTACACAGTGAATGCACCAGCAGAATAGTGAGTGCAGCTCTGGGGTATAATACAGGATCAGTAATGTAATGTATGTACATAGTGACTGCACCAGCAGAATAGTGAGTGCAGCTCTGGAGTATAATACAGGAGGTAACTCAGGATCCGTACAGGATCAGTAATGTAATGTATGTACACAGTGACTGCACCAGCAGAATAGTGAGTGCAGCTCTGGGGTATAATACAGGATGTAACTCAGGATCAGTACAGGATCAGTAATGTAATGTATGCACACAGTGATTGCACCAGCAGAATAGTGAGTGCAGCTCTGGAGTATAATACAGGATGTAACTCAGGATCAGTACAGGATAAGTAATGTAATGTATGCACACAGTGATTGCACCAGCAGAATAGTGAGTGCAGCTCTGGGGTATAATACAGGATGCAACTCAGGATCAGTACAGGATAAGTAATGTATGTACACAGTGAATGCACCAGCAGAATAGTGGGTGCAGCTCTGGGGTATAATACAGGATCAGTAATGTAATGTATGTACATAGTGACTGCACCAGCAGAATAGTGAGTGCAGCTCTGGAGTATAATACAGGAGGTAACTCAGGATCCGTACAGGATCAGTAATGTAATGTATGTACACAGTGACTGCACCAGCAGAATAGTGAGTGCAGCTCTGGGGTATAATACAGGATGTAACTCAGGATCAGTACAGGATAAGTAATGTAATCTATGTACATAGTGACTGCACCAGCAGAATAGTGAGTGCAGCTCTGAAGTATAATACTGGATGTAACTCAGGATCAGTAATGTAATGTATGTACACAGTGACTGCACCAGCAGAATAGGGAGTGCAGCTCTGAGGTATAATACAGGATGTAACTCAGGATCAGTACAGGATCAGTAATGTAATGTATGTACACAGTGACTGCACCAGCAGAATAGTGAGTGCAGCTCTGGAGTATAATACAGGATGTAACTCGGGATCAGTAATGTAATGTATGTACACAGTGACTGCACCAGCAGAATAGTGAGTGCAGCTCTGGAGTATAATACAGGATGTAACTCAGGATCAGTAATGTAATGTATGTACACAGTGACTGCACCAGCAGAATAGTGAGTGCAGCTCTGGAGTATAATACAGGATGTAACTCAGGATCAGTACAGGATCAGTAATGTAATCTATGTACACAGAGACTGTACCAGCAGAATAGTGAGCGCAGCTCTGGGGTATAATACAGGTATAGAGTGAATTTACCATTATAGTAGGGAAGATAAGTATTTGATACACTGCTGACTTTGCAGGTTTTCCCACCTATAAAAAATGAAGAGGTCTGTAATTTTTATTGTAGATACACTTCACCTGTGAGAGACAGAATCTATAAATAAAATCCAGAAAATCACATTGTATGATTTTTACATAATTAATTTGCATTTTATTGCATGAAATAAGTATTTGATACAATAGAAAAACAGAACTTAATATTTGGTCCAGAAACCTTTGTTTGCAGTTACAGAGGTCAGACGTTTCCTGTAGTTCTTCACCAGGTTTGCACACACTGCAGCAGGGATTTTGACTCCTCCATACAGATCTCCAGATCTTTCAGGTTTCGGGACTATCGCTGGGAAACATTGAGTTTCAGCTCTCTCCAAAGATTTTCTATTGGGTTCAGGGCTGGAGACTGGCTAGGCCACTCCAGGACATTGAAATGCTTCTTGCGGAGCCACTCCTTAGTTACCCTGGCTGTGTGTTTCGGGTCATTGTCATGCTGGAAGACCCAGCCACGACCCATCTTCAATGCTCTTACTGACGGAAGGAGGTTGTTGGTCAAAATCTCTTGATACATGACCCCATCCATCCTCCCTTCAATACAGTACAGTCGTCCTGTCCCCTTTGCCAACAAGCACCCCCACAAAGTATGATGTTTCCCCCACAATGATTCACGGTTGGGACGGTGTTCTTCGGGTTGTACTCATCCTTCGTCTTCCTCCACACACGATGAGTGAAGTCGATACCAAAAAGTTCTATTTTGGTCTCCTCTGACCACATGACCTTCTCCCATATCTCTTCTGGATCATCCAGATGGTCATTTGCGAACTTCAAACAGGCCTGGACATGTGCTGGTGTGAGCAGGGGACCTTGCGTGCACTGCAGGATTTCATGACGGCGTAGTGTGTTACTAACAGTAATGTTTGAGACTGTGGTCCCAGCTCTCTTCAGGTCATTGACCAGGTCCTCCCATGTAGTTCTGGGCTGATTCCTGACCTTTCTCAGAATCATCCTTACCCCACGAGGTGAGATCTTGAACAGAGCCCCAGACCGAGGGAGACTTAGAGTCATCTTGTGTTTGCTCCATTTTCTAATAATTGGGCCAACAGTTGTTTCCTTCTCACCAAGCTGCTTGCCTATTGTCCTGTAGCCAATCCCAGCCTTGTGCAGGTCTACAATTTTGTCCCTGGTGTCCTTAGACAGCTCTTTGGTCTTGGCCATGGTGGAGAGGTTGGAGTGTGATTGTGTGTGTGGACAGGTGTCTTTTATACATGTAACGAGTTCAAACAGATGGAATTAATACAAGTAACGAGTGCAGAGTAGGAGGGCTTCTTAAAGAAAAACTAACAGGTCCGTGAGAGCCAGAATTCTTGCTGGTTGGTAGGTGATAACATACTTATTTCATGCAATAAAATGCAAATTAATTATGTAAAAATCATGTAATGTCATTTTCTGGATTTTATTTTTAGATTCTGTCTCTCACAGGTGAAGTGTATCTACAATAAAAATCACAGACCTCTCCATTCTTTATAGGTGGGAAAACTTGTAAACTCGGCAGTGTATCAAATACTTATTTTCCCCACTGTGTGTATGAAGTAGGCGCAGCCTCACCGGGTGCAGGCAGACAGAGTCATACTTGTCTGACAGCGCTCGCAGCTCTTCCTCTGTCATTTTCTGCGTGGATTTCATTAACTCTACATAGTCTGTGCTGAAAATTAATAGACAGGAAAAAATAAAATTCATCTTCCAGTTTCCATAGCTCTTGGACTGGCAAACTCACTGATCACGCACCTGTGAACCAGCGAGAGCTCCTCCTCCGATGCTTCCCGCGCCTGCAGAGATCGGCACATGGTCACAGTCATGTCTCTTTATTTCTAATTAAACTCTACTGAGCAGACATCAACACTCACCGGCACCGATATGCAGCGCTCCACCAGCCCATACTCCACCAGCTTCTCCTTCACCGCCAAAAGACGAGCAGGACACTCAGGAAACCTGGTAAAGAAGGAACAAAATGCATGGCCATAGAGTTCATCGATTAAATTCTGTCTGCCTGCAGTCACCTCTAGGGGGAGCACACTGCATACTAATTATACACTGAACTCAGTGATAGCGCAGCATGCATTGTGAGCTCCCCCTAGTGGTGGATGCAGGCAGAATCATATCATGTATCTCTGTATACAGGGAGCTCCTCCTAGTGGTGGCTGCAGACAGAATCTTATCATGTATCTTTATATACAGGGAGATCCCCCTAGTGGTGACTGCAGACAGAATCGCATGTATCTCTGTATACAGGGAGCTCCCCCTAGTGGTGGCTGCACACAGAATGGCTATGCAGCAGACTTGCATTTGTGAATCAGAAGAACAGAACTCTTCCCACACACAGACATATTAATAGATTCAGTCCCGTAAAATGTTGGATCTAAATGCAACATAGTGATAACAGGAGTAGAAAAAATCCTGCGCAGCATATTACGTGTCATCCCAGAGACAGAAGAACTGTGTCATTCGGTCGTCATAAACCAGGCCTGTTCCCACTGCGGGAGACTCTGTATCCAGGTGCTGGGAGGGAAGAGAAGAAACATAGTCAGAACACAGGAACATGTAAGACAGGCAGTCAGATAACCTAGGGGGCTCCACTGAGCAGATACCACACTTGCATTTCTAATCCCGTGCGGAGTTACATCCTGTTTTACTCCAGAGCTGCACTCACTATTCTGCTGGTTGTTATTGGAAACAGCAGAGTGTTTAGTCAAATATGGCCGTAACAACTTAGATGAGTTTATATAAGGGAATGCTGAGATTTATGATTGAAGGAAACCACAAGAGAAAGCTCTGTGCAGACAACATTCAGAACAAAGAGGATTTTAGCTCTGAAGCCTAACGAACAGTGACTCCACCAGCAGAATAGTGAGTGCAGCTCTGGAGTATAATACAGGATGTAACTCAGGATCAGTAATGTAATGTATGTACACAGTGACTGCACTAGCAGAATAGCGAGTGCAGCTCTGGAGTATAATACAGGATGTAACTCAGGATCAGTAATGTAATGTATGTACACAGTGACTGTACCAGCAGAATAGTGAGTGGAGCTCTGGGGTATAATACAGGATGTAACGCAGGATCAGTACAGGATCAGTAATGTAAGTACACAGTGACTGCACCAGCAGAATAGTGAGTGCAGCTCTGGAGTATAATACAGGATGTAACGCAGGATCAGTACAGGATAAGTAATGTTATGTATGTACACAGTGACTGCACCAGCAGAATAGTGAGTGCAGCTCTGGAGTATAATACACGATATAACGCAGGATCATAAATGTATGTACACAGTGACTGCACCAGCAGAATAGTGAGTGCAGCTCTGGAGTATAATACAGGAGGTAACTCAGGATCAGTACAGTATAAGTGACGTATGTACACAGTGACTGCACCAGCAGAATAGTGAGTGCAGCTCTGGAGTGTAACGCAGCATATAACAGCTGTGTTTGTATATACTGACTCCACGTACTAGAAGCATATATCGGTTTTGTCACTCACCAGTCCATCCAGCTGGTCACAGAGCTGTCTCTCTGGGGTCTTCCTCATGTGGTAGCCCCTCTTCTTTATCTCCTGTAGACTAGGACCACCTGGGGAGGACGGCTGCCCCTTCTTTCCAGGCTTCTTCTAGGAAATTAAGGCAGTGAAGAGGTGAGTGATGCGTCGTCCGTGTACAGGGGAGAGAGGTGACACTACACAGCGGCACATAATAAGCTGTTCTGCCATATAGTGCACCACAGTGAAGAACCCTCATCATATACGGGACGTACCGAGCTGGAGGGGGAGCCGGCTGTTCCTTGTCCTCTGGGTGTTGTCCGATCTCGAGGAGAGGACATGGTCTCCTCGTCATTTAGGAAAGTAAGGACACAACGTCACAGCCCCTTGGACCTGCAGGACAGAGAAGAGATGGGTCAGAATGTGGGAGGAATGCACCTCGTCAGCTGCCTCCGGCCCGGGCTGATGGACCGTGTCCCCTCTCGCCCTGTACAGCGGGCGCACACCTCACTGTATACAGCTCTTATTCCTGGCCCGTGTCCCCTCTCACCCTGTATAGCGGGTGCACACCTCACTGTATACAGCTCTTATTCCTGGCCCGTGTCCCCTCTCACCCTGTACAGCGGGCGCACACCTCACTGTATACAGCTCTTATTCATGGCCCGTGTCCCCTCTCACCCTGTATAGCGGGCGCACACCTCACTGTATACAGCTCTTATTCCTGGCTCGTGTCCCCTCTCACCCTGTATAGCAGGCGCACACCTCACTGTATACAGCTCTTATTCATGGACCGTGTCCCCTCTCACCCTGTATAGCAGGCGCACACCTCACTGCATACAGCTCTTATTCATGGCCCGTGTCCCCTCTCACCCTGTATAGCGGGCGCACACCTCACTGCATACAGCTCTTATTCCTGGCCCGTGTCCCCTCTCACCCTGTATAGCGGGCGCACACCTCACTGTATACAGCTCTTATTCATGGCTCGTGTCCCCTCTCACCCTGTACAGCGGGCGCACAACTCACTGTATACAGCTCTTATTCATGGCCCGTGTCCCCTCTCACCCTGTATAGCGGGCGCACACCTCACTGTATACAGCTCTTATTCATGGCGCGTGTCCCCTCTCACCCTGTATAGCGGGCGCACACCTCACTGTATACAGCTCATATTCATGGACCGTGTCCCCTCTCACCCTGTATAGCGGGCGCACACCTCACTGTATACAGCTCTTATTCATGGCCCGTGTCCCCTCTCACCCTGTATAGCGGGCGCACACCTCACTGTATACAGCTCTTATTCATGGCCCGTGTCCCCTCTCACCCTGTATAGCGGGCGCACACCTCACTGTATACAGCTCTTATTCATGGCCCGTGTCCCCTCTCACCCTGTATAGCGGGCGCACACCTCACTGTATACAGCTCTTATTCATGGCTCGTGTCCCCTCTCACCCTGTATAGCAGGCGCACACCTCACTGTATACAGCTCTTAATCATGGCTCGTGTCCCCTCTCACCCTGTATAGCGGGCGTACACCTCACTGCATACAGCTCTTATTCCTGGCTCGTGTCCCCTCTCACCCTGTATAGCGGGCGCACACCTCACTGTATACAGCTCATATTCATGGCCCGTGTCCCCTCTCACCCTGTATAGCGGGCGCACACCTCACTGTATACAGCTCTTATTCATGGCTCGTGTCCCCTCTCACCCTGTATAGCGGGCGCACACCTCACTGTATACAGCTCTTATTCATGGACCGTGTCCCCTCTCACCCTGTATAGCAGGCGCACACCTCACTGTATACAGCTCTTATTCCTGGCCCGTGTCCCCTCTCACCCTGTATAGCAGGCGCACACCTCACTGTATACAGCTCTTATTCCTGGCCCGTGTCCCCTCTCACCCTGTATAGCGGGCGCACACCTCACTATATACAACTCTTATTCCTGGCCCGTGTCCCCTCTCACCCTGTATAGCGGGCGCACACCTCACTGTATACAGCTCTTATTCATGGCCCATGTCCCCTCTCACCCTGTATAGCGGGCGCACAGCTCACTGTATACAGCTCTTATTCCTGGCTCGTGTCCCCTCTCACCCTGTATAGCGGGCGCACACCTCACTGTATACAGCTCATATTCATGGACCGTGTCCCCTCTCACCCTGTATAGCGGGCGCACACCTCACTGTATACAGCTCTTATTCATGGCCCGTGTCCCCTCTCACCCTGTATAGCGGGCGCACACCTCACTGTATACAGCTCTTATTCATGGCCCGTGTCCCCTCTCACCCTGTATAGCGGGCGCACACCTCACTGTATACAGCTCTTATTCATGGCCCGTGTCCCCTCTCACCCTGTATAGCGGGCGCACACCTCACTGTATACAGCTCTTATTCCTGGCTCGTGTCCCCTCTCACCCTGTATAGCAGGCGCACACCTCACTGTATACAGCTCTTATTCATGGACCGTGTCCCCTCTCACCCTGTATAGCAGGCGCACACCTCACTGCATACAGCTCTTATTCATGGCCCGTGTCCCCTCTCACCCTGTATAGCGGGCGCACACCTCACTGCATACAGCTCTTATTCCTGGCCCGTGTCCCCTCTCACCCTGTATAGCGGGCGCACACCTCACTGTATACAGCTCTTATTCATGGCTCGTGTCCCCTCTCACCCTGTACAGCGGGCGCACAACTCACTGTATACAGCTCTTATTCATGGCCCGTGTCCCCTCTCACCCTGTATAGCGGGCGCACACCTCACTGTATACAGCTCTTATTCATGGCGCGTGTCCCCTCTCACCCTGTATAGCGGGCGCACACCTCACTGTATACAGCTCATATTCATGGACCGTGTCCCCTCTCACCCTGTATAGCGGGCGCACACCTCACTGTATACAGCTCTTATTCATGGCCCGTGTCCCCTCTCACCCTGTATAGCGGGCGCACACCTCACTGTATACAGCTCTTATTCATGGCCCGTGTCCCCTCTCACCCTGTATAGCGGGCGCACACCTCACTGTATACAGCTCTTATTCATGGCCCGTGTCCCCTCTCACCCTGTATAGCGGGCGCACACCTCACTGTATACAGCTCTTATTCATGGCCCGTGTCCCCTCTCACCCTGTATAGCAGGCGCACACCTCACTGTATACAGCTCTTATTCATGGCTCGTGTCCCCTCTCACCCTGTATAGCAGGCGCACACCTCACTGTATACAGCTCTTAATCATGGCTCGTGTCCCCTCTCACCCTGTATAGCGGGCGTACACCTCACTGCATACAGCTCTTATTCCTGGCTCGTGTCCCCTCTCACCCTGTATAGCGGGCGCACACCTCACTGTATACAGCTCATATTCATGGCCCGTGTCCCCTCTCACCCTGTATAGCGGGCGCACACCTCACTGTATACAGCTCTTATTCATGGCTCGTGTCCCCTCTCACCCTGTATAGCGGGCGCACACCTCACTGTATACAGCTCTTATTCATGGACCGTGTCCCCTCTCACCCTGTATAGCGGGCGCACACCTCACTGTATACAGCTCTTATTCATGGACCGTGTCCCCTCTCACCCTGTATAGCGGGCGCACACCTCACTGTATACAGCTCTTATTCCTGGCCCGTGTCCCCTCTCACCCTGTATAGCGGGCGCACACCTCACTGTATACAGCTCTTATTCCTGGCCCGTGTCCCCTCTCACCCTGTATAGCAGGCGCACACCTCACTGTATACAGCTCTTATTCCTGGCCCGTGTCCCCTCTCACCCTGTATAGCGGGCGCACACCTCACTATATACAACTCTTATTCCTGGCCCGTGTCCCCTCTCACCCTGTATAGCGGGCGCACACCTCACTGTATACAGCTCTTATTCATGGCCCATGTCCCCTCTCACCCTGTATAGCGGGCGCACAGCTCACTGTATACAGCTCTTATTCCTGGCTCGTGTCCCCTCTCACCCTGTATAGCGGGCGCACACCTCACTGTATACAGCTCATATTCATGGACCGTGTCCCCTCTCACCCTGTATAGCGGGCGCACACCTCACTGTATACAGCTCTTATTCATGGCCCGTGTCCCCTCTCACCCTGTATAGCGGGCGCACACCTCACTGTATACAGCTCTTATTCATGGCCCGTGTCCCCTCTCACCCTGTATAGCGGGCGCACACCTCACTGTATACAGCTCTTATTCATGGCCCGTGTCCCCTCTCACCCTGTATAGCAGGCGCACACCTCACTGTATACAGCTCTTATTCATGGCCCGTGTCCCCTCTCACCCTGTATAGCAGGCGCACACCTCACTGCATACAGCTCTTATTCCTGGCCCGTGTCCCCTCTCACCCTGTATAGCGGGTGCACACCTCACTGTATACAGCTCTTATTCATGGCTCGTGTCCCCTCTCACCCTGTACAGCGGGCGCACACCTCACTGTATACAGCTCTTATTCATGGCTCGTGTCCCCTCTCACCCTGTATAGCGGGCACACACCTCACTGTATACAGCTCTTATTCCTGGCTCGTGTCCCCTCTCACCCTGTATAGCGGGCGCACACCTCACTGTATACAGCTCTTATACATGGACCGTGTCCCCTCTCACCCTGTACAGCGGGAGCACACCTCACTGTATACAGCTCTTATTCATGGACCGTGTCCCCTCTCGCCCTGTACAGCGGGAGCACACCTCACTGTATACAGCTCTTATTCATGGACCGTGTCCCCTCTCACCCTGTATAGCGGGCGCACACCTCACTGTATACAGCTCTTATTCATGGCGCGTGTCCCCTCTCACCCTGTATAGCGGGCGCACACCTCACTGTATACAGCTCTTATTCATGGCCCGTGTCCCCTCTCACCCTGTATAGCGGGAGCACACCTCACTGTATACAGCTCTTATTCCTGGCCTGTGTCCCCTCTCACCCTGTATAGCAGGCGCACTCCTCACTGTATACAGCTCTTATTCATGGCTCGTGTCCCCTCTCACCCTGTATTGCGGGCGCACACCTCACTGCATACAGCTCTTATTCCTGGCTCGTGTCCCCTCTCACCCTGTATAGCGGGCGCACACCTCACTGTATACAGCTCATATTCATGGACCGTGTCCCCTCTCACCCTGTATAGCGGGTGCACACCTCACTGTATACAGCTCTTATTCCTGGCTCGTGTCCCCTCTCACCCTGTATAGCAGGCGCACACCTCACTGCATACAGCTCTTATTCATGGACCGTGTCCCCTCTCACCCTGTATAGCGGGCGCACACCTCACTGTATACAGCTCTTATTCATGGCCCGTGTCCCCTCTCACCCTGTATAGCAGGCGCACACCTCACTGTATACAGCTCTTATTCATGGCTCGTGTCCCCTCTCACCCTGTATAGCGGGCGCACACCTCACTGCATACAGCTCTTATTCCTGGCCCGTGTCCCCTCTCACCCTGTATAGCGGGCGCACACCTCACTGTATACAGCTCTTATTCATGGCTCGTGTCCCCTCTCACCCTGTACAGCGGGCGCACAACTCACTGTATACAGCTCTTATTCATGGCCCGTGTCACCTCTCACCCTGTATAGCGGGCGCACACCTCACTGTATACAGCTCTTATTCATGGCGCGTGTCCCCTCTCACCCTGTATAGCGGGCGCACACCTCACTGTATACAGCTCATATTCATGGACCGTGTCACCTCTCACCCTGTATAGCGGGCGCACACCTCACTGTATACAGCTCATATTCATGGACCGTGTCCCCTCTCACCCTGTATAGCAGGCGCACACCTCACTGTATACAGCTCTTATTCATGGCCCGTGTCCCCTCTCACCCTGTAGAGCGGGCGCACACCTCACTGTATACAGCTCTTATTCATGGCCCGTGTCCCCTCTCACCCTGTATAGCGGGCGCACACCTCACTGTATACAGCTCTTATTCATGGCCCGTGTCCCCTCTCACCCTGTATAGCAGGCGCACACCTCACTGTATACAGCTCTTATTCCTGGCCCGTGTCCCCTCTCACCCTGTATAGCGGGTGCACACCTCACTGTATACAGCTCTTATTCCTGGCTCGTGTCCCCTCTCACCCTGTATAGCAGGCGCACACCTCACTGTATACAGCTGTTATTCCTGGCCCGTGTCCCCTCTCACCCTGTATAGCAGGCGCACACCTCACTGCATACAGCTCTTATTCATGGACCGTGTCCCCTCTCACCCTGTATAGCAGGCGCACACCTCACTGTATACAGCTCTTATTCATGGCTCGTGTCCCCTCTCACCCTGTATAGCAGGCGCACACCTCACTGTATACAGCTCTTATTCATGGCTCGTGTCCCCTCTCACCCTGTATAGCGGGCGTACACCTCACTGCATACAGCTCTTATTCCTGGCTCGTGTCCCCTCTCACCCTGTATAGCGGGCGCACACCTCACTGTATACAGCTCATATTCATGGCCCGTGTCCCCTCTCACCCTGTATAGCGGGCGCACACCTCACTGTATACAGCTCTTATTCATGGCTCGTGTCCCCTCTCACCCTGTATAGCGGGCGCACACCTCACTGTATACAGCTCTTATTCATGGACCGTGTCCCCTCTCACCCTGTATAGCAGGCGCACACCTCACTGTATACAGCTCTTATTCCTGGCCCGTGTCCCCTCTCACCCTGTATAGCAGGCGCACACCTCACTGTATACAGCTCTTATTCCTGGCCCGTGTCCCCTCTCACCCTGTATAGCGGGCGCACACCTCACTATATACAACTCTTATTCCTGGCCCGTGTCCCCTCTCACCCTGTATAGCGGGCGCACACCTCACTGTATACAGCTCTTATTCATGGCCCATGTCCCCTCTCACCCTGTATAGCGGGCGCACAGCTCACTGTATACAGCTCTTATTCCTGGCTCGTGTCCCCTCTCACCCTGTATAGCGGGCGCACACCTCACTGTATACAGCTCATATTCATGGACCGTGTCCCCTCTCACCCTGTATAGCGGGCGCACACCTCACTGTATACAGCTCTTATTCATGGCCCGTGTCCCCTCTCACCCTGTATAGCGGGCGCACACCTCACTGTATACAGCTCTTATTCATGGCCCGTGTCCCCTCTCACCCTGTATAGCGGGCGCACACCTCACTGTATACAGCTCTTATTCATGGCCCGTGTCCCCTCTCACCCTGTATAGCAGGCGCACACCTCACTGTATACAGCTCTTATTCATGGCCCGTGTCCCCTCTCACCCTGTATAGCAGGCGCACACCTCACTGCATACAGCTCTTATTCCTGGCCCGTGTCCCCTCTCACCCTGTATAGCGGGTGCACACCTCACTGTATACAGCTCTTATTCATGGCTCGTGTCCCCTCTCACCCTGTACAGCGGGCGCACACCTCACTGTATACAGCTCTTATTCATGGCTCGTGTCCCCTCTCACCCTGTATAGCGGGCACACACCTCACTGTATACAGCTCTTATTCCTGGCTCGTGTCCCCTCTCACCCTGTATAGCGGGCGCACACCTCACTGTATACAGCTCTTATACATGGACCGTGTCCCCTCTCACCCTGTACAGCGGGAGCACACCTCACTGTATACAGCTCTTATTCATGGACCGTGTCCCCTCTCGCCCTGTACAGCGGGAGCACACCTCACTGTATACAGCTCTTATTCATGGACCGTGTCCCCTCTCACCCTGTATAGCGGGCGCACACCTCACTGTATACAGCTCTTATTCATGGCGCGTGTCCCCTCTCACCCTGTATAGCGGGCGCACACCTCACTGTATACAGCTCTTATTCATGGCCCGTGTCCCCTCTCACCCTGTATAGCGGGAGCACACCTCACTGTATACAGCTCTTATTCCTGGCCTGTGTCCCCTCTCACCCTGTATAGCAGGCGCACTCCTCACTGTATACAGCTCTTATTCATGGCTCGTGTCCCCTCTCACCCTGTATTGCGGGCGCACACCTCACTGCATACAGCTCTTATTCCTGGCTCGTGTCCCCTCTCACCCTGTATAGCGGGCGCACACCTCACTGTATACAGCTCATATTCATGGACCGTGTCCCCTCTCACCCTGTATAGCGGGTGCACACCTCACTGTATACAGCTCTTATTCCTGGCTCGTGTCCCCTCTCACCCTGTATAGCAGGCGCACACCTCACTGCATACAGCTCTTATTCATGGACCGTGTCCCCTCTCACCCTGTATAGCGGGCGCACACCTCACTGTATACAGCTCTTATTCATGGCCCGTGTCCCCTCTCACCCTGTATAGCAGGCGCACACCTCACTGTATACAGCTCTTATTCATGGCTCGTGTCCCCTCTCACCCTGTATAGCGGGCGCACACCTCACTGCATACAGCTCTTATTCCTGGCCCGTGTCCCCTCTCACCCTGTATAGCGGGCGCACACCTCACTGTATACAGCTCTTATTCATGGCTCGTGTCCCCTCTCACCCTGTACAGCGGGCGCACAACTCACTGTATACAGCTCTTATTCATGGCCCGTGTCACCTCTCACCCTGTATAGCGGGCGCACACCTCACTGTATACAGCTCTTATTCATGGCGCGTGTCCCCTCTCACCCTGTATAGCGGGCGCACACCTCACTGTATACAGCTCATATTCATGGACCGTGTCCCCTCTCACCCTGTATAGCAGGCGCACACCTCACTGTATACAGCTCTTATTCATGGCCCGTGTCCCCTCTCACCCTGTAGAGCGGGCGCACACCTCACTGTATACAGCTCTTATTCATGGCCCGTGTCCCCTCTCACCCTGTATAGCGGGCGCACACCTCACTGTATACAGCTCTTATTCATGGCCCGTGTCCCCTCTCACCCTGTATAGCAGGCGCACACCTCACTGTATACAGCTCTTATTCCTGGCCCGTGTCCCCTCTCACCCTGTATAGCGGGTGCACACCTCACTGTATACAGCTCTTATTCCTGGCTCGTGTCCCCTCTCACCCTGTATAGCAGGCGCACACCTCACTGTATACAGCTGTTATTCCTGGCCCGTGTCCCCTCTCACCCTGTATAGCAGGCGCACACCTCACTGCATACAGCTCTTATTCATGGACCGTGTCCCCTCTCACCCTGTATAGCAGGCGCACACCTCACTGTATACAGCTCTTATTCATGGCTCGTGTCCCCTCTCACCCTGTATAGCAGGCGCACACCTCACTGTATACAGCTCTTATTCATGGCTCGTGTCCCCTCTCACCCTGTATAGCGGGCGTACACCTCACTGCATACAGCTCTTATTCCTGGCTCGTGTCCCCTCTCACCCTGTATAGCGGGCGCACACCTCACTGTATACAGCTCATATTCATGGCCCGTGTCCCCTCTCACCCTGTATAGCGGGCGCACACCTCACTGTATACAGCTCTTATTCATGGCCCGTGTCCCCTCTCACCCTGTATAGCGGGCGCACACCTCACTGCATACAGCTCTTATTCCTGGCTCGTGTCCCCTCTCACCCTGTATAGCGGGCGCACAACTCACTGTATACAGCTCTTATTCCTGGCTCGTGTCCCCTCTCACCCTGTATAGCAGGCGCACACCTCACTGCATACAGCTCTTATTCATGGACCGTGTCCCCTCTCACCCTGTATAGCAGGCGCACACCTCACTGTATACAGATCTTATTCCTGGCCCGTGTCCCCTCTCACCCTGTATAGCAGGCGCACACCTCACTGTATACAGCTCTTATTCCTGGCCCGTGTCCCCTCTCACCCTGTATAGCGGGCGCACACCTCACTGTATACAGCTCTTATTCATGGCCCATGTCCCCTCTCACCCTGTATAGCGGGCGCACAGCTCACTGTATACAGCTCTTATTCCTGGCTCGTGTCCCCTCTCACCCTGTATAGCGGGCGCACACCTCACTGTATACAGCTCATATTCATGGACCGTGTCCCCTCTCACCCTGTATAGCGGGCGCACACCTCACTGTATACAGCTCTTATTCATGGCCCGTGTCCCCTCTCACCCTGTATAGCGGGCGCACACCTCACTGTATACAGCTCTTATTCATGGCCCGTGTCCCCTCTCACCCTGTATAGCGGGCGCACACCTCACTGTATACAGCTCTTATTCATGGCCCGTGTCCACTCTCACCCTGTATAGCAGGCGCACACCTCACTGTATACAGCTCTTATTCATGGCCCGTGTCCCCTCTCACCCTGTATAGCGGGCGCACACCTCATTGTATACAGCTCTTATTCATGGCCCGTGTCCCCTCTCACCCTGTATAGCAGGCGCACACCTCACTGTATACAGCTCTTATTCATGGCCCGTGTCCCCTCTCACCCTGTATAGCAGGCGCACACCTCACTGCATACAGCTCTTATTCCTGGCCCGTGTCCCCTCTCACCCTGTATAGCAGGCGCACTCCTCACTGTATACAGCTCTTATTCATGGCTCGTGTCCCCTCTCACCCTGTATTGCGGGCGCACACCTCACTGCATACAGCTCTTATTCCTGGCTCGTGTCCCCTCTCACCCTGTATAGCGGGCGCACACCTCACTGTATACAGCTCATATTCATGGACCGTGTCCCCTCTCACCCTGTATAGCGGGTGCACACCTCACTGTATACAGCTCTTATTCCTGGCTCGTGTCCCCTCTCACCCTGTATAGCAGGCGCACACCTCACTGCATACAGCTCTTATTCATGGACCGTGTCCCCTCTCACCCTGTATAGCGGGCGCACACCTCACTGTATACAGCTCTTATTCATGGCCCGTGTCCCCTCTCACCCTGTATAGCAGGCGCACACCTCACTGTATACAGCTCTTATTCATGGCTCGTGTCCCCTCTCACCCTGTATAGCGGGCGCACACCTCACTGCATACAGCTCTTATTCCTGGCCCGTGTCCCCTCTCACCCTGTATAGCGGGCGCACACCTCACTGTATACAGCTCTTATTCATGGCTCGTGTCCCCTCTCACCCTGTACAGCGGGCGCACAACTCACTGTATACAGCTCTTATTCATGGCCCGTGTCACCTCTCACCCTGTATAGCGGGCGCACACCTCACTGTATACAGCTCTTATTCATGGCGCGTGTCCCCTCTCACCCTGTATAGCGGGCGCACACCTCACTGTATACAGCTCATATTCATGGACCGTGTCACCTCTCACCCTGTATAGCGGGCGCACACCTCACTGTATACAGCTCATATTCATGGACCGTGTCCCCTCTCACCCTGTATAGCAGGCGCACACCTCACTGTATACAGCTCTTATTCATGGCCCGTGTCCCCTCTCACCCTGTAGAGCGGGCGCACACCTCACTGTATACAGCTCTTATTCATGGCCCGTGTCCCCTCTCACCCTGTATAGCGGGCGCACACCTCACTGTATACAGCTCTTATTCATGGCCCGTGTCCCCTCTCACCCTGTATAGCAGGCGCACACCTCACTGTATACAGCTCTTATTCCTGGCCCGTGTCCCCTCTCACCCTGTATAGCGGGTGCACACCTCACTGTATACAGCTCTTATTCCTGGCTCGTGTCCCCTCTCACCCTGTATAGCAGGCGCACACCTCACTGTATACAGCTGTTATTCCTGGCCCGTGTCCCCTCTCACCCTGTATAGCAGGCGCACACCTCACTGCATACAGCTCTTATTCATGGACCGTGTCCCCTCTCACCCTGTATAGCAGGCGCACACCTCACTGTATACAGCTCTTATTCATGGCTCGTGTCCCCTCTCACCCTGTATAGCAGGCGCACACCTCACTGTATACAGCTCTTATTCATGGCTCGTGTCCCCTCTCACCCTGTATAGCGGGCGTACACCTCACTGCATACAGCTCTTATTCCTGGCTCGTGTCCCCTCTCACCCTGTATAGCGGGCGCACACCTCACTGTATACAGCTCATATTCATGGCCCGTGTCCCCTCTCACCCTGTATAGCGGGCGCACACCTCACTGTATACAGCTCTTATTCATGGCTCGTGTCCCCTCTCACCCTGTATAGCGGGCGCACACCTCACTGTATACAGCTCTTATTCATGGACCGTGTCCCCTCTCACCCTGTATAGCAGGCGCACACCTCACTGTATACAGCTCTTATTCCTGGCCCGTGTCCCCTCTCACCCTGTATAGCAGGCGCACACCTCACTGTATACAGCTCTTATTCCTGGCCCGTGTCCCCTCTCACCCTGTATAGCGGGCGCACACCTCACTATATACAACTCTTATTCCTGGCCCGTGTCCCCTCTCACCCTGTATAGCGGGCGCACACCTCACTGTATACAGCTCTTATTCATGGCCCATGTCCCCTCTCACCCTGTATAGCGGGCGCACAGCTCACTGTATACAGCTCTTATTCCTGGCTCGTGTCCCCTCTCACCCTGTATAGCGGGCGCACACCTCACTGTATACAGCTCATATTCATGGACCGTGTCCCCTCTCACCCTGTATAGCGGGCGCACACCTCACTGTATACAGCTCTTATTCATGGCCCGTGTCCCCTCTCACCCTGTATAGCGGGCGCACACCTCACTGTATACAGCTCTTATTCATGGCCCGTGTCCCCTCTCACCCTGTATAGCGGGCGCACACCTCACTGTATACAGCTCTTATTCATGGCCCGTGTCCCCTCTCACCCTGTATAGCGGGCACACACCTCACTGTATACAGCTCTTATTCCTGGCTCGTGTCCCCTCTCACCCTGTATAGCGGGCGCACACCTCACTGTATACAGCTCTTATACATGGACCGTGTCCCCTCTCACCCTGTACAGCGGGAGCACACCTCACTGTATACAGCTCTTATTCATGGACCGTGTCCCCTCTCGCCCTGTACAGCGGGAGCACACCTCACTGTATACAGCTCTTATTCATGGACCGTGTCCCCTCTCACCCTGTATAGCGGGCGCACACCTCACTGTATACAGCTCTTATTCATGGCGCGTGTCCCCTCTCACCCTGTATAGCGGGCGCACACCTCACTGTATACAGCTCTTATTCATGGCCCGTGTCCCCTCTCACCCTGTATAGCGGGAGCACACCTCACTGTATACAGCTCTTATTCCTGGCCTGTGTCCCCTCTCACCCTGTATAGCAGGCGCACTCCTCACTGTATACAGCTCTTATTCATGGCTCGTGTCCCCTCTCACCCTGTATTGCGGGCGCACACCTCACTGCATACAGCTCTTATTCCTGGCTCGTGTCCCCTCTCACCCTGTATAGCGGGCGCACACCTCACTGTATACAGCTCATATTCATGGACCGTGTCCCCTCTCACCCTGTATAGCGGGTGCACACCTCACTGTATACAGCTCTTATTCCTGGCTCGTGTCCCCTCTCACCCTGTATAGCAGGCGCACACCTCACTGCATACAGCTCTTATTCATGGACCGTGTCCCCTCTCACCCTGTATAGCGGGCGCACACCTCACTGTATACAGCTCTTATTCATGGCCCGTGTCCCCTCTCACCCTGTATAGCAGGCGCACACCTCACTGTATACAGCTCTTATTCATGGCTCGTGTCCCCTCTCACCCTGTATAGCGGGCGCACACCTCACTGCATACAGCTCTTATTCCTGGCCCGTGTCCCCTCTCACCCTGTATAGCGGGCGCACACCTCACTGTATACAGCTCTTATTCATGGCTCGTGTCCCCTCTCACCCTGTACAGCGGGCGCACAACTCACTGTATACAGCTCTTATTCATGGCCCGTGTCACCTCTCACCCTGTATAGCGGGCGCACACCTCACTGTATACAGCTCTTATTCATGGCGCGTGTCCCCTCTCACCCTGTATAGCGGGCGCACACCTCACTGTATACAGCTCATATTCATGGACCGTGTCCCCTCTCACCCTGTATAGCAGGCGCACACCTCACTGTATACAGCTCTTATTCATGGCCCGTGTCCCCTCTCACCCTGTAGAGCGGGCGCACACCTCACTGTATACAGCTCTTATTCATGGCCCGTGTCCCCTCTCACCCTGTATAGCGGGCGCACACCTCACTGTATACAGCTCTTATTCATGGCCCGTGTCCCCTCTCACCCTGTATAGCAGGCGCACACCTCACTGTATACAGCTCTTATTCCTGGCCCGTGTCCCCTCTCACCCTGTATAGCGGGTGCACACCTCACTGTATACAGCTCTTATTCCTGGCTCGTGTCCCCTCTCACCCTGTATAGCAGGCGCACACCTCACTGTATACAGCTGTTATTCCTGGCCCGTGTCCCCTCTCACCCTGTATAGCAGGCGCACACCTCACTGCATACAGCTCTTATTCATGGACCGTGTCCCCTCTCACCCTATATAGCAGGCGCACACCTCACTGTATACAGCTCTTATTCATGGCTCGTGTCCCCTCTCACCCTGTATAGCAGGCGCACACCTCACTGTATACAGCTCTTATTCATGGCTCGTGTCCCCTCTCACCCTGTATAGCGGGCGTACACCTCACTGCATACAGCTCTTATTCCTGGCTCGTGTCCCCTCTCACCCTGTATAGCGGGCGCACACCTCACTGTATACAGCTCATATTCATGGCCCGTGTCCCCTCTCACCCTGTATAGCGGGCGCACACCTCACTGTATACAGCTCTTATTCATGGCCCGTGTCCCCTCTCACCCTGTATAGCGGGCGCACACCTCACTGCATACAGCTCTTATTCCTGGCTCGTGTCCCCTCTCACCCTGTATAGCGGGCGCACAACTCACTGTATACAGCTCTTATTCCTGGCTCGTGTCCCCTCTCACCCTGTATAGCAGGCGCACACCTCACTGCATACAGCTCTTATTCATGGACCGTGTCCCCTCTCACCCTGTATAGCAGGCGCACACCTCACTGTATACAGATCTTATTCCTGGCCCGTGTCCCCTCTCACCCTGTATAGCAGGCGCACACCTCACTGTATACAGCTCTTATTCCTGGCCCGTGTCCCCTCTCACCCTGTATAGCGGGCGCACACCTCACTGTATACAGCTCTTATTCATGGCCCATGTCCCCTCTCACCCTGTATAGCGGGCGCACAGCTCACTGTATACAGCTCTTATTCCTGGCTCGTGTCCCCTCTCACCCTGTATAGCGGGCGCACACCTCACTGTATACAGCTCATATTCATGGACCGTGTCCCCTCTCACCCTGTATAGCGGGCGCACACCTCACTGTATACAGCTCTTATTCATGGCCCGTGTCCCCTCTCACCCTGTATAGCGGGCGCACACCTCACTGTATACAGCTCTTATTCATGGCCCGTGTCCCCTCTCACCCTGTATAGCGGGCGCACACCTCACTGTATACAGCTCTTATTCATGGCCCGTGTCCACTCTCACCCTGTATAGCAGGCGCACACCTCACTGTATACAGCTCTTATTCATGGCCCGTGTCCCCTCTCACCCTGTATAGCGGGCGCACACCTCATTGTATACAGCTCTTATTCATGGCCCGTGTCCCCTCTCACCCTGTATAGCAGGCGCACACCTCACTGTATACAGCTCTTATTCATGGCCCGTGTCCCCTCTCACCCTGTATAGCAGGCGCACACCTCACTGCATACAGCTCTTATTCCTGGCCCGTGTCCCCTCTCACCCTGTATAGCAGGCGCACACCTCACTGCATACAGCTCTTATTCCTGGCCCGTGTCCCCTCTCACCCTGTATAGCGGGCGCACACCTCACTGTATACAGCTCTTATTCCTGGCCCGTGTCCCCTCTCACCCTGTATAGCGGGTGCACACCTCACTGTATACAGCTCTTATTCCTGGCTCGTGTCCCCTCTCACCCTGTATAGCAGGTGCACACCTCACTGCATACAGCTCTTATTCCTGGCCCGTGTCCCCTCTCACCCTGTATAGCGGGCGCACACCTCACTGTATACAGCTCATATTCATGGACCGTGTCCCCTCTCACCCTGTATAGCGGGCGCACACCTCACTGTATACAGCTCTTATTCATGGCCCATGTCCCCTCTCACCCTGTATAGCGGGCGCACAGCTCACTGTATACAGCTCTTATTCCTGGCTCGTGTCCCGTCTCACCCTGTATAGCGGGCGCACACCTCACTCTATACAGCTCATATTCATGGACCGTGTCCCCTCTCACCCTGTATAGCGGGCGTACACCTCACTGTATACAGCTCTTATTCATGGCCCGTGTCCCCTCTCACCCTGTATAGCGGGCGCACACATCACTGCATACAGCTCTTATTCCTGGTCCGTGTCCCCTCTCACCCTGTATAGCGGGCGCACACCTCACTGTATACAGCTCTTATTCATGGCCCGTGTCCCCTCTCACCCTGTATAGCGGGCGCACACCTCACTGTATACAGCTCTTATTCATGGCCCGTGTCCCCTCTCACCCTGTATAGCGGGCGCACACCTCACTGTATACAGCTCTTATTCATGGCCCGTGTCCCCTCTCACCCTGTATAGCGGGCGCACACCTCACTGTATACAGCTCTTATTCATGGCCCGTGTCCCCTCTCACCCTGTATAGCAGGCGCACACCTCACTGTATACAACTCTTATTCATGGCGCGTGTCCCCTCTCACCCTGTATAGCGGGTGCACACCTCACTGTATACAGCTCTTATTCCTGGCTCGTGTCCCCTCTCACCCTGTATAGCGGGAGCACACCTCACTGTATACAGCTCTTATTCCTGGCTCGTGTCCCCTCTCACCCTGTATAGCGGGCGCACACCTCACTGTATACAGCTCTTATTCATGGCCCGTGTCCCCTCTCACCCTGTATAGCAGGCGCACACCTCACTGTATACAGCTCTTATACATGGCCCGTGTCCCCTCTCACCCTGTACAGCGGGCGCACACCTCACTGTATACAGCTCTTATTCATGGCCCGTGTCCCCTCTCACCCTGTATAGCGGGCGCACACCTCACTGTATACAGCTCTTATTCATGGCCCGTGTCCCCTCTCACCCTGTATAGCAGGCGCACACCTCACTGTATACAGCTCTTATTCATGGCCCGTGTCCCCTCTCACCCTGTATAGCGGGCGCACACCTCACTGTATACAGCTCTTATTCATGGCCCGTGTCCCCTCTCACCCTGTATAGCAGGCGCACACCTCACTGTATACAGCTCTTATTCAACACCTCACTGTATACAGCTCTTATTCATGGCCCGTGTCCCCTCTCACCCTGTATAGCAGGCGCACACCTCACTGCATACAGCTCTTATTCCTGGCCCGTGTCCCCTCTCACCCTGTATAGCAGGCGCACACCTCACTGCATACAGCTCTTATTCATGGCCCGTGTCCCCTCTCACCCTGTATAGCAGGCGCACACCTCACTGTATACAGCTCTGATTCATGGCCCGTGTCCCCTCTCACCCTGTATAGCGGGCGCACACCTCATTGTATACAGCTCTTATTCATGGCCCGTGTCCCCTCTCACCCTGTATAGCAGGCGCACACCTCACTGTATACAGCTCTTATTCATGGCCCGTGTCCCCTCTCACCCTGTATAGCGGGTGCACACCTCACTGTATACAGCTCTTATTCCTGGCTCGTGTCCCCTCTCACCCTGTATAGCAGGTGCACACCTCACTGCATACAGCTCTTATTCCTGGCCCGTGTCCCCTCTCACCCTGTATAGCGGGCGCACACCTCACTGTATACAGCTCATATTCATGGACCGTGTCCCCTCTCACCCTGTATAGCGGGCGCACACCTCACTGTATACAGCTCTTATTCATGGCCCATGTCCCCTCTCACCCTGTATAGCGGGCGCACAGCTCACTGTATACAGCTCTTATTCCTGGCTCGTGTCCCGTCTCACCCTGTATAGCGGGCGCACACCTCACTCTATACAGCTCATATTCATGGACCGTGTCCCCTCTCACCCTGTATAGCGGGCGTACACCTCACTGTATACAGCTCTTATTCATGGCCCGTGTCCCCTCTCACCCTGTATAGCGGGCGCACACATCACTGCATACAGCTCTTATTCCTGGTCCGTGTCCCCTCTCACCCTGTATAGCGGGCGCACACCTCACTGTATACAGCTCTTATTCATGGCCCGTGTCCCCTCTCACCCTGTATAGCGGGCGCACACCTCACTGTATACAGCTCTTATTCATGGCCCGTGTCCCCTCTCACCCTGTATAGCGGGCGCACACCTCACTGTATACAGCTCTTATTCATGGCCCGTGTCCCCTCTCACCCTGTATAGCGGGCGCACACCTCACTGTATACAGCTCTTATTCATGGCCCGTGTCCCCTCTCACCCTGTATAGCGGGCGCACACCTCACTGTATACAGCTCTTATTCATGGCCCGTGTCCCCTCTCACCCTGTATAGCAGGCGCACACCTCACTGTATACAACTCTTATTCATGGCGCGTGTCCCCTCTCACCCTGTATAGCGGGTGCACACCTCACTGTATACAGCTCTTATTCCTGGCCCGTGTCCCCTCTCACCCTGTATAGCAGGCGCACACCTCACTGTATACAGCTCTTATTCCTGGCCCGTGTCCCCTCTCACCCTGTATAGCGGGCGCACACCTCACTATATACAACTCTTATTCCTGGCCCGTGTCCCCTCTCACCCTGTATAGCGGGCGCACACCTCACTGTATACAGCTCTTATTCATGGCCCATGTCCCCTCTCACCCTGTATAGCGGGCGCACAGCTCACTGTATACAGCTCTTATTCCTGGCTCGTGTCCCCTCTCACCCTGTATAGCGGGCGCACACCTCACTGTATACAGCTCATATTCATGGACCGTGTCCCCTCTCACCCTGTATAGCGGGCGCACACCTCACTGTATACAGCTCTTATTCATGGCCCGTGTCCCCTCTCACCCTGTATAGCGGGCGCACACCTCACTGTATACAGCTCTTATTCATGGCCCGTGTCCCCTCTCACCCTGTATAGCGGGCGCACACCTCACTGTATACAGCTCATATTCATGGACCGTGTCCCCTCTCACCCTGTATAGCGGGCGCACACCTCACTGTATACAGCTCTTATTCATGGCCCATGTCCCCTCTCACCCTGTATAGCGGGCGCACAGCTCACTGTATACAGCTCTTATTCCTGGCTCGTGTCCCGTCTCACCCTGTATAGCGGGCGCACACCTCACTCTATACAGCTCATATTCATGGACCGTGTCCCCTCTCACCCTGTATAGCGGGCGTACACCTCACTGTATACAGCTCTTATTCATGGCCCGTGTCCCCTCTCACCCTGTATAGCGGGCGCACACATCACTGCATACAGCTCTTATTCCTGGTCCGTGTCCCCTCTCACCCTGTATAGCGGGCGCACACCTCACTGTATACAGCTCTTATTCATGGCCCGTGTCCCCTCTCACCCTGTATAGCGGGCGCACACCTCACTGTATACAGCTCTTATTCATGGCCCGTGTCCCCTCTCACCCTGTATAGCGGGCGCACACCTCACTGTATACAGCTCTTATTCATGGCCCGTGTCCCCTCTCACCCTGTATAGCGGGCGCACACCTCACTGTATACAGCTCTTATTCATGGCCCGTGTCCCCTCTCACCCTGTATAGCGGGCGCACACCTCACTGTATACAGCTCTTATTCATGGCCCGTGTCCCCTCTCACCCTGTATAGCAGG
This sequence comes from Phyllobates terribilis, assembly GCF_046119375.1. NCBI lineage: Eukaryota > Metazoa > Chordata > Amphibia > Anura > Dendrobatidae > Phyllobates > Phyllobates terribilis. The sequence goes on along the minus strand of NW_027362767.1, from coordinate 257,508,122 downwards.
CGCACACCTCACTGTATACAACTCTTATTCATGGCGCGTGTCCCCTCTCACCCTGTATAGCGGGTGCACACCTCACTGTATACAGCTCTTATTCGTGGCCCGTGTCCCCTCTCACCCTGTATAGCAGGCGCACACCTCACTGTATACAGCTCTTATTCCTGGCCCGTGTCCCCTCTCACCCTGTATAGCGGGCGCACACCTCACTATATACAACTCTTATTCCTGGCCCGTGTCCCCTCTCACCCTGTATAGCGGGCGCACACCTCACTGTATACAGCTCTTATTCATGGCCCATGTCCCCTCTCACCCTGTATAGCGGGCGCACAGCTCACTGTATACAGCTCTTATTCCTGGCTCGTGTCCCCTCTCACCCTGTATAGCGGGCGCACACCTCACTGTATACAGCTCATATTCATGGACCGTGTCCCCTCTCACCCTGTATAGCGGGCGCACACCTCACTGTATACAGCTCTTATTCATGGCCCGTGTCCCCTCTCACCCTGTATAGCGGGCGCACACCTCACTGTATACAGCTCTTATTCATGGCCCGTGTCCCCTCTCACCCTGTATAGCGGGCGCACACCTCACTGTATACAGCTCTTATTCATGGCCCGTGTCCCCTCTCACCCTGTATAGCAGGCGCACACCTCACTGTATACAGCTCTTATTCATGGCCCGTGTCCCCTCTCACCCTGTATAGCGGGCGCACACCTCATTGTATACAGCTCTTATTCATGGCCCGTGTCCCCTCTCACCCTGTATAGCGGGCGCACACCTCATTGTATACAGCTCTTATTCATGGTCCGTGTCCCCTCTCACCCTGTATAGCAGGCGCACACCTCACTGTATACAGCTCTTATTCATGGCCCGTGTCCCCTCTCACCCTGTATAGCAGGCGCACACCTCACTGTATACAGCTCTTATTCCTGGCCCGTGTCCCCTCTCACCCTGTATAGCAGGCGCACACCTCACTGCATACAGCTCTTATTCCTGGCCCGTGTCCCCTCTCACCCTGTATAGCGGGCGCACACCTCACTGTATACAGCTCTTATTCCTGGCCCGTGTCCCCTCTCACCCTGTATAGCGGGTGCACACCTCACTGTATACAGCTCTTATTCCTGGCTCGTGTCCCCTCTCACCCTGTATAGCAGGTGCACACCTCACTGCATACAGCTCTTATTCCTGGCCCGTGTCCCCTCTCACCCTGTATAGCGGGCGCACACCTCACTGTATACAGCTCATATTCATGGACCGTGTCCCCTCTCACCCTGTATAGCGGGCGCACACCTCACTGTATACAGCTCTTATTCATGGCCCATGTCCCCTCTCACCCTGTATAGCGGGCGCACAGCTCACTGTATACAGCTTTTATTCCTGGCTCGTGTCCCGTCTCACCCTGTATAGCGGGCGCACACCTCACTCTATACAGCTCATATTCATGGACCGTGTCCCCTCTCACCCTGTATAGCGGGCGTACACCTCACTGTATACAGCTCTTATTCATGGCCCGTGTCCCCTCTCACCCTGTATAGCGGGCGCACACATCACTGCATACAGCTCTTATTCCTGGCCCGTGTCCCCTCTCACCCTGTATAGCGGGCGCACACCTCACTGTATACAGCTCTTATTCATGGCCCGTGTCCCCTCTCACCCTGTATAGCGGGCGCACACCTCACTGTATACAGCTCTTATTCATGGCCCGTGTCCCCTCTCACCCTGTATAGCGGGCGCACACCTCACTGTATACAGCTCTTATTCATGGCCCGTGTCCCCTCTCACCCTGTATAGCGGGCGCACACCTCACTGTATACAGCTCTTATTCATGGCCCGTGTCCCCTCTCACCCTGTATAGCAGGCGCACACCTCACTGTATACAACTCTTATTCATGGCGCGTGTCCCCTCTCACCCTGTATAGCGGGTGCACACCTCACTGTATACAGCTCTTATTCCTGGCTCGTGTCCCCTCTCACCCTGTATAGCGGGAGCACACCTCACTGTATACAGCTCTTATTCCTGGCTCGTGTCCCCTCTCACCCTGTATAGCGGGCGCACACCTCACTGTATACAGCTCTTATTCATGGCCCGTGTCCCCTCTCACCCTGTATAGCAGGCGCACACCTCACTGTATACAGCTCTTATACATGGCCCGTGTCCCCTCTCACCCTGTACAGCGGGCGCACACCTCACTGTATACAGCTCTTATTCATGGCCCGTGTCCCCTCTCACCCTGTATAGCGGGCGCACACCTCACTGTATACAGCTCTTATTCATGGCCCGTGTCCCCTCTCACCCTGTATAGCAGGCGCACACCTCACTGTATACAGCTCTTATTCATGGCCCGTGTCCCCTCTCACCCTGTATAGCGGGCGCACACCTCACTGTATACAGCTCTTAATCATGGCCCGTGTCCCCTCTCACCCTGTATAGCAGGCGCACACCTCACTGTATACAGCTCTTATTCATGGCCCGTGTCCCCTCTCACCCTGTATAGCAGGCGCACACCTCACTGTATACAGCTCTTATTCCTGGCCCGTGTCCCCTCTCACCCTGTATAGCAGGCGCACACCTCACTGCATACAGCTCTTATTCCTGGCCCGTGTCCCCTCTCACCCTGTATAGCGGGCGCACACCTCACTGTATACAGCTCTTATTCCTGGCCCGTGTCCCCTCTCACCCTGTATAGCGGGTGCACACCTCACTGTATACAGCTCTTATTCCTGGCTCGTGTCCCCTCTCACTCTGTATAGCAGGTGCACACCTCACTGCATACAGCTCTTATTCCTGGCCCGTGTCCCCTCTCACCCTGTATAGCGGGCGCACACCTCACTGTATACAGCTCATATTCATGGACCGTGTCCCCTCTCACCCTGTATAGCGGGCGCACACCTCACTGTATACAGCTCTTATTCATGGCCCATGTCCCCTCTCACCCTGTATAGCGGGCGCACAGCTCACTGTATACAGCTCTTATTCCTGGCTCGTGTCCCGTCTCACCCTGTATAGCGGGCGCACACCTCACTCTATACAGCTCATATTCATGGACCGTGTCCCCTCTCACCCTGTATAGCGGGCGTACACCTCACTGTATACAACTCTTATTCATGGACCGTGTCCCCTCTCACCCTGTATAGCGGGCGCACACCTCACTGTATACAGCTCTTATTCATGGCCCATGTCCCCTCTCACCCTGTATAGCGGGCGCACAGCTCACTGTATACAGCTCTTATTCCTGGCTCGTGTCCCCTCTCACCCTGTATAGCGGGCGCACACATCACTGTATACAGCTCATATTCATGGACCGTGTCCCCTCTCACCCTGTATAGCGGGCGCACACCTCACTGTATACAGCTCTTATTCATGGCCCGTGTCCCCTCTCACCCTGTATAGCGGGCGCACACCTCACTGTATACAGCTCTTATTCATGGCCCGTGTCCCCTCTCACCCTGTATAGCGGGCGCACACCTCACTGTATACAGCTCTTATTCATGGCCCGTGTCCCCTCTCACCCTGTATAGCAGGCGCACACCTCACTGTATACAGCTCTTATTCATGGCCCGTGTCCCCTCTCACCCTGTATAGCGGGCGCACACCTCATTGTATACAGCTCTTATTCATGGCCCATGTCCCCTCTCACCCTGTATAGCGGGCGCACACCTCATTGTATACAGCTCTTATTCATGGTCCGTGTCCCCTCTCACCCTGTATAGCAGGCGCACACCTCACTGTATACAGCTCTTATTCATGGCCCGTGTCCCCTCTCACCCTGTATAGCAGGCGCACACCTCACTGTATACAGCTCTTATTCCTGGCCCGTGTCCCCTCTCACCCTGTATAGCAGGCGCACACCTCACTGCATACAGCTCTTATTCCTGGCCCGTGTCCCCTCTCACCCTGTATAGCGGGCGCACACCTCACTGTATACAGCTCTTATTCCTGGCCCGTGTCCCCTCTCACCCTGTATAGCGGGTGCACACCTCACTGTATACAGCTCTTATTCCTGGCTCGTGTCCCCTCTCACCCTGTATAGCAGGTGCACACCTCACTGCATACAGCTCTTATTCCTGGCCCGTGTCCCCTCTCACCCTGTATAGCGGGCGCACACCTCACTGTATACAGCTCATATTCATGGACCGTGTCCCCTCTCACCCTGTATAGCGGGCGCACACCTCATTGTATACAGCTCTTATTCATGGCCCATGTCCCCTCTCACCCTGTATAGCGGGCGCACAGCTCACTGTATACAGCTTTTATTCCTGGCTCGTGTCCCGTCTCACCCTGTATAGCGGGCGCACACCTCACTCTATACAGCTCATATTCATGGACCGTGTCCCCTCTCACCCTGTATAGCGGGCGTACACCTCACTGTATACAGCTCTTATTCATGGCCCGTGTCCCCTCTCACCCTGTATAGCGGGCGCACACATCACTGCATACAGCTCTTATTCCTGGCCCGTGTCCCCTCTCACCCTGTATAGCGGGCGCACACCTCACTGTATACAGCTCTTATTCATGGCCCGTGTCCCCTCTCACCCTGTATAGCGGGCGCACACCTCACTGTATACAGCTCTTATTCATGGCCCGTGTCCCCTCTCACCCTGTATAGCGGGCGCACACCTCACTGTATACAGCTCTTATTCATGGCCCGTGTCCCCTCTCACCCTGTATAGCGGGCGCACACCTCACTGTATACAGCTCTTATTCATGGCCCGTGTCCCCTCTCACCCTGTATAGCAGGCGCACACCTCACTGTATACAACTCTTATTCATGGCGCGTGTCCCCTCTCACCCTGTATAGCGGGTGCACACCTCACTGTATACAGCTCTTATTCCTGGCTCGTGTCCCCTCTCACCCTGTATAGCGGGAGCACACCTCACTGTATACAGCTCTTATTCCTGGCTCGTGTCCCCTCTCACCCTGTATAGCGGGCGCACACCTCACTGTATACAGCTCTTATTCATGGCCCGTGTCCCCTCTCACCCTGTATAGCAGGCGCACACCTCACTGTATACAGCTCTTATACATGGCCCGTGTCCCCTCTCACCCTGTACAGCGGGCGCACACCTCACTGTATACAGCTCTTATTCATGGCCCGTGTCCCCTCTCACCCTGTATAGCGGGCGCACACCTCACTGTATACAGCTCTTATTCATGGCCCGTGTCCCCTCTCACCCTGTATAGCAGGCGCACACCTCACTGTATACAGCTCTTATTCATGGCCCGTGTCCCCTCTCACCCTGTATAGCGGGCGCACACCTCACTGTATACAGCTCTTAATCATGGCCCGTGTCCCCTCTCACCCTGTATAGCAGGCGCACACCTCACTGTATACAGCTCTTATTCATGGCCCGTGTCCCCTCTCACCCTGTATAGCAGGCGCACACCTCACTGTATACAGCTCTTATTCCTGGCCCGTGTCCCCTCTCACCCTGTATAGCAGGCGCACACCTCACTGCATACAGCTCTTATTCCTGGCCCGTGTCCCCTCTCACCCTGTATAGCGGGCGCACACCTCACTGTATACAGCTCTTATTCCTGGCCCGTGTCCCCTCTCACCCTGTATAGCGGGTGCACACCTCACTGTATACAGCTCTTATTCCTGGCTCGTGTCCCCTCTCACTCTGTATAGCAGGTGCACACCTCACTGCATACAGCTCTTATTCCTGGCCCGTGTCCCCTCTCACCCTGTATAGCGGGCGCACACCTCACTGTATACAGCTCATATTCATGGACCGTGTCCCCTCTCACCCTGTATAGCGGGCGCACACCTCACTGTATACAGCTCTTATTCATGGCCCATGTCCCCTCTCACCCTGTATAGCGGGCGCACAGCTCACTGTATACAGCTCTTATTCCTGGCTCGTGTCCCGTCTCACCCTGTATAGCGGGCGCACACCTCACTCTATACAGCTCATATTCATGGACCGTGTCCCCTCTCACCCTGTATAGCGGGCGTACACCTCACTGTATACAACTCTTATTCATGGACCGTGTCCCCTCTCACCCTGTATAGCGGGCGCACACCTCACTGTATACAGCTCTTATTCATGGCCCGTGTCCCCTCTCACCCTGTATAGCGGGCGCACACATCACTGCATACAGCTCATATTCATGGACCGTGTCCCCTCTCACCCTGTATAGCGGGCGCACACCTCACTGTATACAGCTCTTATTCATGGCCCATGTCCCCTCTCACCCTGTATAGCGGGCGCACAGCTCACTGTATACAGCTCTTATTCCTGGCTCGTGTCCCGTCTCACCCTGTATAGCGGGCGCACACCTCACTCTATACAGCTCATATTCATGGACCGTGTCCCCTCTCACCCTGTATAGCGGGCGTACACCTCACTGTATACAACTCTTATTCATGGACCGTGTCCCCTCTCACCCTGTATAGCGGGCGCACACCTCACTGTATACAGCTCTTATTCATGGCCCGTGTCCCCTCTCACCCTGTATAGCGGGCGCACACCTCACTGTATACAGCTCTTATTCATGGCCCGTGTCCCCTCTCACCCTGTATAGCAGGTGCACACCTCACTGTATACAACTCTTATTCATGGCGCGTGTCCCCTCTCACCCTGTATAGCGGGTGCACACCTCACTGTATACAGCTCTTATTCCTGGCTCGTGTCCCCTCTCACCCTGTATAGCGGGAGCACACCTCACTGTATACAGCTCTTATTCCTGGCTCGTGTCCCCTCTCACCCTGTATAGCGGGCGCACACCTCACTGTATACAGCTCTTATTCATGGCCCGTGTCCCCTCTCACCCTGTATAGCAGGCGCACACCTCACTGTATACAGCTCTTATACATGGCCCGTGTCCCCTCTCACCCTGTACAGCGGGCGCACACCTCACTGTATACAGCTCTTATTCATGGCGCGTGTCCCCTCTCACCCTGTACAGCGGGCGCACACCTCACTGTATACAGCTCTTATTCATGGACCGTGTCCCCTCTCACCCTGTATAGCGGGCGCACACCTCACTGTATACAGCTCATATTCCTGGACCGTGTCCCCTCTCACCCTGTATAGCAGGCGCACACCTCACTGTATACAGCTCTTATTCATGGCCCGTGTCCCCTCTCACCCTGTATAGCAGGCGCACACCTCACTGTATACAGCTCTTATTCATGGCCCGTGTCCCCTCTCACCCTGTATAGCAGGCGCACACCTCACTGTATACAGCTCTTATTCATGGCCCGTGTCCCCTCTCACCCTGTATAGCAGGCGCACACCTCACTGCATACAGCTCTTATTCCTGGCCCGTGTCCCCTCTCACCCTGTACAGCGGGCGCACACCTCACTGTATACAGCTCTTATTCATGGCGTGTGTCCCCTCTCACCCTGTATAGCGGGCGCACACCTCACTGTATACAGCTCTTATTCATGGACCGTGTCCCCTCTCACCCTGTATAGCGGGCGCACACCTCACTGTATACAGCTCTTATTCATGGCCCGTGTCCCCTCTCACCCTGTATAGCAGGCGCACACCTCACTGTATACAGCTCTTATTCATGGCCCGTGTCCCCTCTCACCCTGTATAGCGGGCGCACACCTCACTGTATACAGCTCTTATTCATGGACCGTGTCCCCTCTCACCCTGTATAGCGGGCGTACACCTCACTGTATACAGCTCTTATTCATGGACCGTGTCCCCTCTCACCCTGTATAGCAGGCGCACACCTCACTGTATACAGCTCTTATTCATGGCTCGTGTCCCCTCTCACCCTGTATAGCGGGCGCACACCTCACTGTATACAGCTCTTATTCATGGCCCGTGTCCCCTCTCACCCTGTATAGCAGGCGCACACCTCACTGTATACAGCTCTTATTCCTGGCTCGTGTCCCCTCTCACCCTGTATAGCGGGCGCACACCTCACTGTATACAGCTCTTATTCATGGCCCGTGTCCCCTCTCACCCTGTACAGCGGGAGCACACCTCACTGCATACAGCTCTTATTCCTGGCCCGTGTCCCCTCTCACCCTGTATAGCAGGCGCACACCTCACTGTATACAGCTCTTATTCATGGACCGTGTCCCCTCTCACCCTGTATAGCAGGCGCACACCTCACTGTATACAGCTCTTATTCCTGGCCCGTGTCCCCTCTCACCCTGTATAGCGGGCGCACACCTCACTGCATACAGCTCTTATTCATGGACCGTGTCCCCTCTCACTCTGTATAGCGGGTGCACACCTCACTGTATACAGCTCTTATTCATGGACCGTGTCCCCTCTCGCCCTGTATAGCAGGCGCACACCTCACTGTATACAGCTCTTATTCATGGCCCGTGTCCCCTCTCACCCTGTATAGCGGGTGCACACCTCACTGTATACAGCTCTTATTCATGGCCCGTGTCCCCTCTCACCCTGTACAGCGGGCGCACACCTCACTGTATACAGCTCTTATTCATGGCCCGTGTCCCCTCTCACCCTGTATAGCGGGCGCACACCTCACTGTATACAGCTCTTATTCATGGCCCGTGTCCCCTCTCACCCTGTATAGCGGGCGCACACCTCACTGTATACAGCTCTTATTCATTGCCCGTGTCCCCTCTCACCCTGTATAGCAGGCGCACACCTCACTGTATACAGCTCTTATTCATGGCCCGTGTCCCCTCTCACCCTGTATAGCGGGCGCACACCTCACTGTATACAGCTCTTATTCATGGTGCGTGTCCCCTCTCACCCTGTATAGCGGGCGCACACCTCACTGTATACAGCTCTTATTCATGGCGCGTGTCCCCTCTCACCCTGTATAGCGGGAGCACACCTCACTGTATATAGCTCTTATTCCTGGCCTGTGTCCCCTCTCACCCTGTATAGCGGGCGCACACCTCACTGCATACAGCTCTTATTCATGGCCCATGTCCCCTCTCACCCTGTATAGCGGGTGCACACCTCACTGTATACAGCTCTTATTCCTGGCCTGTGTCCCCTCTCACCCTGTATAGCGGGCGCACACCTCACTGCATACAGCTCTTATTCCTGGCTCGTGTCCCCTCTCACCCTGTATAGCGGGCGCACACCTCACTGTATACAGCTCTTATTCATGGCTCGTGTCCCCTCTCACCCTGTATAGCGGGCGCACACCTCACTGCATACAGCTCTTATTCCTGGCTCGTGTCCCCTCTCACCCTGTATAGCAGGCGCACACCTCACTGTATACAGCTCTTATTCATGGCCCGTATCCCCTCTCACCCTGTATAGCAGGCGCACACCTCACTGTATACAGCTCTTATTCATGGCTCGTGTCCCCTCTCACCCTGTATAGCGGGCGCACACCTCACTGCATACAGCTCTTATTCCTAGCTCGTGTCCCCTCTCACCCTGTATAGCAGGCGCACACCTCACTGTATACAGCTCTTATTCATGGACCGTGTCCCCTCTCACCCTGTATAGCGGGCGCACACCTCACTGTATACAGCTCTTATTCATGGCCCGTGTCCCCTCTCACCCTGTATAGCGGGCGCACACCTCACTGTATACAGCTCTTATTCATGGCGCGTGTCCCCTCTCACCCTGTATAGCAGGCGCACACCTCACTGTATACAGCTCTTATTCATGGCGCGTGTCCCCTCTCACCCTGTATAGCGGGCGCACACCTCACTGTATACAGCTCTTATTCATGGCGCGTGTCCCCTCTCACCCTGTATAGCAGGCGCACACCTCACTGTATACAGCTCTTATTCATGGCGCGTGTCCCCTCTCACCCTGTATAGCAGGCGCACACCTCACTGCATACAGCTCTTATTCCTGGCCCGTGTCCCTCTCACCCTGTATAGCGGGCGCACACCTCACTGTATACAGCTCTTATTCCTGGCCCGTGTCCCCTCTCACCCTGTATAGCGGGCGCACACCTCACTGTATACAGCTCATATTCATGGACCGTGTCCCCTCTCACCCTGTATAGCGGGCGCACACCTCACTGTATACAGCTCTTATTCATGGCCCATGTCCCCTCTCACCCTGTATAGCGGGCGCACAGCTCACTGTATACAGCTCTTATTCCTGGCTCGTGTCCCCTCTCACCCTGTATAGCGGGCGCACACCTCACTGCATACAGCTCTTATTCATGGCCCGTGTCCCCTCTCACCCTGTACAGCGGGCGCACACCTCACTGTATACAGCTCTTATTCATGGCCCTTGTCCCCTCTCACCCTGTATAGCGGGCGCACACCTCACTGTATACAGCTCTTATTCATGGCCCGTGTCCCCTCTCACCCTGTACAGCGGGCACACACCTCACTGTATACAGATCTTATTCATGGCCCGTGTCCCCTCTCACCCTGTATAGCAGGCGCACACCTCACTGTATACAGCTCTTATTCATGGCGCGTGTCCCCTCTCACCCTGTATAGCGGGCGCACACCTCACTGTATACAGCTCTTATTCCTGGCTCGTGTCCCCTCTCACCCTGTATAGCGGGTGCACACCTCACTGTATACAGCTCTTATTCTGGCTCGTGTCCCCTCTCACCCTGTATAGCGGGCGCACACCTCACTGTATACAGCTCTTATTCATGGACCGTGTCCCCTCTCGCCCTGTATAACGGGTGCACACCTCACTGTATACAGCTCTTATTCATGGCCCGTGTCCCCTCTCACCCTGTATAGCAGGCGCACACCTCACTGTATACAGCTCTTATTCATGGCGCGTGTCCCCTCTCACCCTGTATAGCGGGAGCACACCTCACTGTATATAGCTCTTATTCCTGGCCTGTGTCCCCTCTCACCCTGTATAGCGGGCGCACACCTCACTGCATACAGCTCTTATTCATGGCCCATGTCCCCTCTCACCCTGTATAGCGGGTGCACACCTCACTGTATACAGCTCTTATTCCTGGCTCGTGTCCCCTCTCACCCTGTATAGCGGGCGCACACCTCACTGTATACAGCTCTTATTCATGGCTCGTGTCCCCTCTCACCCTGTATAGCGGGCGCACACCTCACTGCATACAGCTCTTATTCCTGGCTCGTGTCCCCTCTCACCCTGTATAGCAGGCGCACACCTCACTGTATACAGCTCTTATTCATGGCCCGTGTCCCCCCTCACCCTGTATAGCGGGCGCACACCTCACTGTATACAGCTCTTATTCATGGCTCGTGTCCCCTCTCACCCTGTATAGCGGGCGCACACCTCACTGCATACAGCTCTTATTCCTGGCTCGTGTCCCCTCTCACCCTGTATAGCAGGCGCACACCTCACTGTATAAAGCTCTTATTCATGGACCGTGTCCCCTCTCACCCTGTATAGCGGGCGCACACCTCACTGTATACAGCTCTTATTCATGGCCCGTGTCCCCTCTCACCCTGTATAGCGGGCGCACACCTCACTGTATACAGCTCTTATTCATGGCCCGTGTCCCCTCTCACCCTGTATAGCGGGCGCACACCTCACTGTATACAGCTCTTATTCATGGCGCGTGTCCCCTCTCACCCTGTATAGCAGGCGCACACCTCACTGCATACAGCTCTTATTCCTGGCCCGTGTCCCCTCTCACCCTGTATAGCAGGCGCACACCTCACTGCATACAGCTCTTATTCCTGGCCCGTGTCCCTCTCACCCTGTATAGCGGGCGCACACCTCACTGTATACAGCTCTTATTCCTGGCCCGTGTCCCCTCTCACCCTGTATAGCGGGCGCACACCTCACTGTATACAGCTCATATTCATGGACCGTGTCCCCTCTCACCCTGTATAGCGGGAGCACACCTCACTGTATACAGCTCTTATTCATGGCCCATGTCCCCTCTCACCCTGTATAGCGGGCGCACAGCTCACTGTATACAGCTCTTATTCCTGGCTCGTGTCCCCTCTCACCCTGTATAGCGGGCGCACACCTCACTGTATACAGCTCTTATTCATGGCGCGTGTCCCCTCTCACCCTGTATAGCGGGCGCACACCTCACTGTATACAGCTCTTATTCATGGCCCGTGTCCCCTCTCACCCTGTATAGCAGGCGCACACCTCACTGTATACAGCTCTTATTCATGGCGCGTGTCCCCTCTCACCCTGTACAGCGGGCGCACACCTCACTGTATACAGCTCTTATTCATGGCCCGTGTCCCCTCTCACCCTGTATAGCAGGCGCACACCTCACTGTATACAGCTCTTATTCATGGCCCGTGTCCCCTCTCACCCTGTACAGCGGGCGCACACCTCACTGTATACAGCTCTTATTCATGGCGCGTGTCCCCTCTCACCCTGTATAGCAGGCGCACACCTCACTGTATACAGCTCTTATTCATGGCCCGTGTCCCCTCTCACCCTGTATAGCGGGCGCACACCTCACTGTATACAGCTCTTATTCATGGACCGTGTCCCCTCTCACCCTGTATAGCGGGCGTACACCTCACTGTATACAGCTCTTATTCATGGCCCGTGTCCCCTCTCACCCTGTATAGCGGGCGCACACATCACTGCATACAGCTCTTATTCATGGACCGTGTCCCCTCTCACCCTGTATAGCGGGCGCACACCTCACTGTATACAGCTCTTATTCATGGCCCGTGTCCCCTCTCACCCGGTATAGCGGGCGCACACCTCACTGTATACAGCTCTTATTCATGGCCCGTGTCCCCTGTCACCCTGTATAGCAGGCGCACACCTCACTGTATACAGCTCTTATTCCTGGCCCGTGTCCCCTCTCACTCTGTATAGCGGGCGCACACCTCACTGCATACAGCTCTTATTCCTGGCCCGTTTCCCCTCTCACCCTGTATAGCGGGTGCACACCTCACTGTATACAGCTCTTATTCATGGCCCGTATCCCCTCTCACCCTGTATAGCAGGCGCACACCTCACTGTATACAGCTCTTATTCATGGCTCGTGTCCCCTCTCACCCTGTATAGCGGGCGCACACCTCACTGCATACAGCTCTTATTCCTAGCTCGTGTCCCCTCTCACCCTGTATAGCAGGCGCACACCTCACTGTATACAGCTCTTATTCATGGACCGTGTCCCCTCTCACCCTGTATAGCGGGCGCACACCTCACTGTATACAGCTCTTATTCATGGCCCGTGTCCCCTCTCACCCTGTATAGCGGGCGCACACCTCACTGTATACAGCTCTTATTCATGGCGCGTGTCCCCTCTCACCCTGTATAGCAGGCGCACACCTCACTGTATACAGCTCTTATTCATGGCGCGTGTCCCCTCTCACCCTGTATAGCGGGCGCACACCTCACTGTATACAGCTCTTATTCATGGCGCGTGTCCCCTCTCACCCTGTATAGCAGGCGCACACCTCACTGTATACAGCTCTTATTCATGGCGCGTGTCCCCTCTCACCCTGTATAGCAGGCGCACACCTCACTGCATACAGCTCTTATTCCTGGCCCGTGTCCCTCTCACCCTGTATAGCGGGCGCACACCTCACTGTATACAGCTCTTATTCCTGGCCCGTGTCCCCTCTCACCCTGTATAGCGGGCGCACACCTCACTGTATACAGCTCATATTCATGGACCGTGTCCCCTCTCACCCTGTATAGCGGGCGCACACCTCACTGTATACAGCTCTTATTCATGGCCCATGTCCCCTCTCACCCTGTATAGCGGGCGCACAGCTCACTGTATACAGCTCTTATTCCTGGCTCGTGTCCCCTCTCACCCTGTATAGCGGGCGCACACCTCACTGCATACAGCTCTTATTCATGGCCCGTGTCCCCTCTCACCCTGTACAGCGGGCGCACACCTCACTGTATACAGCTCTTATTCATGGCCCTTGTCCCCTCTCACCCTGTATAGCGGGCGCACACCTCACTGTATACAGCTCTTATTCATGGCCCGTGTCCCCTCTCACCCTGTACAGCGGGCACACACCTCACTGTATACAGATCTTATTCATGGCCCGTGTCCCCTCTCACCCTGTATAGCAGGCGCACACCTCACTGTATACAGCTCTTATTCATGGCGCGTGTCCCCTCTCACCCTGTATAGCGGGCGCACACCTCACTGTATACAGCTCTTATTCCTGGCTCGTGTCCCCTCTCACCCTGTATAGCGGGTGCACACCTCACTGTATACAGCTCTTATTCTGGCTCGTGTCCCCTCTCACCCTGTATAGCGGGCGCACACCTCACTGTATACAGCTCTTATTCATGGACCGTGTCCCCTCTCGCCCTGTATAACGGGTGCACACCTCACTGTATACAGCTCTTATTCATGGCCCGTGTCCCCTCTCACCCTGTATAGCAGGCGCACACCTCACTGTATACAGCTCTTATTCATGGCGCGTGTCCCCTCTCACCCTGTATAGCGGGAGCACACCTCACTGTATATAGCTCTTATTCCTGGCCTGTGTCCCCTCTCACCCTGTATAGCGGGCGCACACCTCACTGCATACAGCTCTTATTCATGGCCCATGTCCCCTCTCACCCTGTATAGCGGGTGCACACCTCACTGTATACAGCTCTTATTCCTGGCTCGTGTCCCCTCTCACCCTGTATAGCGGGCGCACACCTCACTGTATACAGCTCTTATTCATGGCTCGTGTCCCCTCTCACCCTGTATAGCGGGCGCACACCTCACTGCATACAGCTCTTATTCCTGGCTCGTGTCCCCTCTCACCCTGTATAGCAGGCGCACACCTCACTGTATACAGCTCTTATTCATGGCCCGTGTCCCCCCTCACCCTGTATAGCGGGCGCACACCTCACTGTATACAGCTCTTATTCATGGCTCGTGTCCCCTCTCACCCTGTATAGCGGGCGCACACCTCACTGCATACAGCTCTTATTCCTGGCTCGTGTCCCCTCTCACCCTGTATAGCAGGCGCACACCTCACTGTATAAAGCTCTTATTCATGGACCGTGTCCCCTCTCACCCTGTATAGCGGGCGCACACCTCACTGTATACAGCTCTTATTCATGGCCCGTGTCCCCTCTCACCCTGTATAGCGGGCGCACACCTCACTGTATACAGCTCTTATTCATGGCCCGTGTCCCCTCTCACCCTGTATAGCGGGCGCACACCTCACTGTATACAGCTCTTATTCATGGCGCGTGTCCCCTCTCACCCTGTATAGCAGGCGCACACCTCACTGCATACAGCTCTTATTCCTGGCCCGTGTCCCCTCTCACCCTGTATAGCAGGCGCACACCTCACTGCATACAGCTCTTATTCCTGGCCCGTGTCCCTCTCACCCTGTATAGCGGGCGCACACCTCACTGTATACAGCTCTTATTCCTGGCCCGTGTCCCCTCTCACCCTGTATAGCGGGCGCACACCTCACTGTATACAGCTCATATTCATGGACCGTGTCCCCTCTCACCCTGTATAGCGGGAGCACACCTCACTGTATACAGCTCTTATTCATGGCCCATGTCCCCTCTCACCCTGTATAGCGGGCGCACAGCTCACTGTATACAGCTCTTATTCCTGGCTCGTGTCCCCTCTCACCCTGTATAGCGGGCGCACACCTCACTGTATACAGCTCTTATTCATGGCGCGTGTCCCCTCTCACCCTGTATAGCGGGCGCACACCTCACTGTATACAGCTCTTATTCATGGCCCGTGTCCCCTCTCACCCTGTATAGCAGGCGCACACCTCACTGTATACAGCTCTTATTCATGGCGCGTGTCCCCTCTCACCCTGTACAGCGGGCGCACACCTCACTGTATACAGCTCTTATTCATGGCCCGTGTCCCCTCTCACCCTGTATAGCAGGCGCACACCTCACTGTATACAGCTCTTATTCATGGCCCGTGTCCCCTCTCACCCTGTACAGCGGGCGCACACCTCACTGTATACAGCTCTTATTCATGGCGCGTGTCCCCTCTCACCCTGTATAGCAGGCGCACACCTCACTGTATACAGCTCTTATTCATGGCCCGTGTCCCCTCTCACCCTGTATAGCGGGCGCACACCTCACTGTATACAGCTCTTATTCATGGACCGTGTCCCCTCTCACCCTGTATAGCGGGCGTACACCTCACTGTATACAGCTCTTATTCATGGCCCGTGTCCCCTCTCACCCTGTATAGCGGGCGCACACATCACTGCATACAGCTCTTATTCATGGACCGTGTCCCCTCTCACCCTGTATAGCGGGCGCACACCTCACTGTATACAGCTCTTATTCATGGCCCGTGTCCCCTCTCACCCGGTATAGCGGGCGCACACCTCACTGTATACAGCTCTTATTCATGGCCCGTGTCCCCTGTCACCCTGTATAGCAGGCGCACACCTCACTGTATACAGCTCTTATTCCTGGCCCGTGTCCCCTCTCACTCTGTATAGCGGGCGCACACCTCACTGCATACAGCTCTTATTCCTGGCCCGTTTCCCCTCTCACCCTGTATAGCGGGTGCACACCTCACTGTATACAGCTCTTATTCATGGCCCGTGTCCCCTCTCACCCTGTATAGCGGGCGCACACCTCACTGTATACAGCTCTTATTCATGGCCCGTGTCCCCTCTCACCCTGTATAGCGGGTGCACACCTCAATGTATACAGCTCTTATTCATGGCCCGTGTCCCCTCTCACCCTGTACAGCGGGCGCACACCTCACTGTATACAGCTCTTATTCATGGCCCGTGTCCCCTCTCACCCTGTATAGCTGGCGCACACCTCACTGTATACAGCTCTTATTCATGGCCCGTGTCCCCTCTCACCCTGTATAGCGGGCGCACACCTCACTGTATACAGCTCTTATTCATGGCCCGTGTCCCCTCTCACCCTGTATAGCGGGTGCACACCTCACTGTATACAGCTCTTATTCATGGCCCGTGTCCCCTCTCACCCTGTATAGCGGGCGCACACCTCACTGTATACAGCTCTTATTCATGGCGCGTGTCCCCTCTCACCCTGTATAGCGGGCGCACACCTCACTGTATACAGCTCTTATTCCTGGCCCGTGTCCCCTCTCACCCTGTATAGCGGGCGCACACCTCACTGTATACAGCTCTTATTCATGGCCCGTGTCCCCTCTCACCCTGTATAGCGGGTGCACACCTCACTGTATACAGCTCTTATTCATGGCCCGTGTCCCCTCTCACCCTGTATAGCGGGCGCACACCTCACTGTATACAGCTCTTATTCATGGCCCGTGTCCCCTCTCACCCTGTATAGCGGGAGCACACCTCACTGTATACAGCTCTTATTCATGGACCGTGTCCCCTCTCACCCTGTATAGCGGGCGCACACCTCACTGCATACAGCTCTTATTCCTGGCCCGTGTCCCCTCTCACCCTGCACAGCGGGCGCACACCTCACTGCATACAGCTCTCATTCATGGCCCGTGTCCCCTCTCACCCTGTATAGCAGGCGCACACCTCACTGTATACAGCTCTTATTCATGGCGCATGTCCCCTCTCACCCTGTATAGCGGGCGCACACCTCACTGTATACAGCTCTTATTCCTGGCCCGTGTCCCCTCTCACCCTGTATAGCGGGCGCACACCTCACTGTATACAGCTCTTATTCATGGACCGTGTCCTCTCTCACCCTGTATAGCGGGCGCACACCTCACTGTATACAGCTCTTATTCATGGCCCGTGTCCCCTCTCACCCTGTATAGGGGGCGCACATCTCACTGTATACAGCTCTTATTCATGGACAGTGTCCCCTCTCACCCTGTATAGCGGACGCACATCTCACTGTATACAGCTCTTATTCCTGGCCCGTGTCCCCTCTCGCCCTGTACAGCGGGCGCACACCTCACTGTATACAGCTCTTATTCATGGCCCATGTCCCCTCTCGCCCTGTACAGCGGGCGCACACCTCACTGTATACAGCTCTTATTCATGGCCCATGTCCCCTCTCGCCCTGTATAGCGGGTGCACACCTCACTGTATACAGCTCTTATTCATGGCCCGTGTCCCCTTCTCACCCTGTATAGCGGGTGCACACCTCACTGTATACAGCTCTTATTCATGGCCCGTGTCCCCTCTCACCCTGTATAGCGGGCGCACACCTCACTGTATACAGCTCTTATTCATGGCCCGTGTCCCCTCTCACCCTGTATAGCGGGCGCACACCTCACTGTATACAGCTCTTATTCATGGCCCGTGTCCCCTCTCACCCTGTATAGCAGGCGCACACCTCACTGTATACAGCTCTTATTCATGGCCCGTGTCCCCTCTCACCCTGTATAGCGGGCGCACACCTCACTGTATACAGCTCTTATTCATGGCGCGTGTCCCCTCTCACCCTGTATAGCGGGCGCACACCTCACTGTATACAGCTCTTATTCATGGCGCGTGTCCCCTCTCACCCTGTATAGCGGGAGCACACATCACTGTATATAGCTCTTATTCCTGGCCTGTGTCCCCTCTCACCCTATATAGCGGGCGCACACCTCACTGCATACAGCTCTTATTCATGGCCCATGTCCCCTCTCACCCTGTATAGCGGGTGCACACCTCACTGTATACAGCTCTTATTCCTGGCTCGTGTCCCCTCTCACCCTGTATAGCGAGCGCACACCTCACTGTATACAGCTCTTATTCATGGCTCGTGTCCCCTCTCACCCTGTATAGCGGGCGCACACCTCACTGCATACAGCTCTTATTCCTGGCTCGTGTCCCCGCTCACCCTGTATAGCAGGCGCACACCTCACTGTATACAGCTCTTATTCATGGCCCGTGTCCCCTCTCACCCTGTATAGCGGGCGCACACCTCACTGTATACAGCTCTTATTCATGGCTCGTGTCCCCTCTCACCCTGTATAGCGGGCGCACACCTCACTGCATACAGCTCTTATTCCTGGCTCGTGTCCCCTCTCACCCTGTATAGCAGGCGCACACCTCACTGTATACAGCTCTTATTCATGGACCGTGTCCCCTCTCACCCTGTATAGCGGGCGCACACCTCACTGTATACAGCTCTTATTCATGGCCCGTGTCCCCTCTCACCCTGTATAGCGGGCGCACACCTCACTGTATACAGCTCTTATTCATGGCCCGTGTCCCCTCTCACCCTGTATAGCGGGCGCACACCTCACTGTATACAGCTCTTATTCATGGCGCGTGTCCCCTCTCACCCTGTATAGCAGGCGCACACCTCACTGCATACAGCTCTGATTCCTGGCCCGTGTCCCCTCTCACCCTGTATAGCAGGCGCACACCTCACTGCATACAGCTCTTATTCCTGGCCCGTGTCCCCTCTCACCCTGTATAGCAGGCGCACACCTCACTGCATACAGCTCTTATTCCTGGCCCGTGTCCCTCTCACCCTGTATAGCGGGCGCACACCTCACTGTATACAGCTCTTATTCCTGGCCCGTGTCCCCTCTCACCCTGTATAGCGGGCGCACACCTCACTGTATACAGCTCATATTCATGGACCGTGTCCCCTCTCACCCTGTATAGCGGGCGCACACCTCACTGTATACAGCTCTTATTCATGGCCCATGTCCCCTCTCACCCTGTATAGCGGGCGCACAGCTCACTGTATACAGCTCTTATTCCTGGCTCGTGTCCCCTCTCACCCTGTATAGCGGGCGCACACCTCACTGTATACAGCTCTTATTCATGGCGCGTGTCCCCTCTCACCCTGTATAGCGGGCGCACACCTCACTGTATACAGCTCTTATTCATGGCCCGTGTCCCCTCTCACCCTGTATAGCAGGCGCACACCTCACTGTATACAGCTCTTATTCATGGCGCGTGTCCCCTCTCACCCTGTACAGCGGGCGCACACCTCACTGTATACAGCTCTTATTCATGGCCCGTGTCCCCTCTCACCCTGTATAGCAGGCGCACACCTCACTGTATACAGCTCTTATTCATGGCCCGTGTCCCCTCTCACCCTGTACAGCGGGCGCACACCTCACTGTATACAGCTCTTATTCATGGCGCGTGTCCCCTCTCACCCTGTATAGCAGGCGCACACCTCACTGTATACAGCTCTTATTCCTGGACCGTGTCCCCTCTCACCCTGTATAGCGGGCGCACACCTCACTGTATACAGCTCTTATTCATGGACCGTGTCCCCTCTCACCCTGTATAGCGGGCGCACACCTCACTGTATACAGCTCTTATTCATGGCCCGTGTCCCCTCTCACCCTGTATAGCGGGCGCACACCTCACTGTATACAGCTCTTATTCATGGCCCGTGTCCCCTCTCACCCTGTATAGCGGGCGCACACCTCACTGTATACAGCTCTTATTCATGGCGCGTGTCCCCTCTCACCCTGTATAGCAGGCGCACACCTCACTGCATACAGCTCTGATTCCTGGCCCGTGTCCCCTCTCACCCTGTATAGCAGGCGCACACCTCACTGCATACAGCTCTTATTCCTGGCCCGTGTCCCCTCTCACCCTGTATAGCAGGCGCACACCTCACTGCATACAGCTCTTATTCCTGGCCCGTGTCCCTCTCACCCTGTATAGCGGGCGCACACCTCACTGTATACAGCTCTTATTCCTGGCCCGTGTCCCCTCTCACCCTGTATAGCGGGCGCACACCTCACTGTATACAGCTCATATTCATGGACCGTGTCCCCTCTCACCCTGTATAGCGGGCGCACACCTCACTGTATACAGCTCTTATTCATGGCCCATGTCCCCTCTCACCCTGTATAGCGGGCGCACAGCTCACTGTATACAGCTCTTATTCCTGGCTCGTGTCCCCTCTCACCCTGTATAGCGGGCGCACACCTCACTGTATACAGCTCTTATTCATGGCGCGTGTCCCCTCTCACCCTGTATAGCGGGCGCACACCTCACTGTATACAGCTCTTATTCATGGCCCGTGTCCCCTCTCACCCTGTATAGCAGGCGCACACCTCACTGTATACAGCTCTTATTCATGGCGCGTGTCCCCTCTCACCCTGTACAGCGGGCGCACACCTCACTGTATACAGCTCTTATTCATGGCCCGTGTCCCCTCTCACCCTGTATAGCGGGCGCACACCTCACTGTATACAGCTCTTATTCATGGCGCGTGTCCCCTCTCACCCTGTATAGCGGGCGCACACCTCACTGCATACAGCTCTTATTCATGGCCCGTGTCCCCTCTCACCCTGTATAGCGGGCGCACACCTCACTGTATACAGCTCTTATTCATGGCGCGTGTCCCCTCTCACCCTGTATAGCGGGCGCACACCTCACTGTATACAGCTCTTATTCATGGCGCGTGTCCCCTCTCACCCTGTATAGCGGGAGCACACATCACTGTATATAGCTCTTATTCCTGGCCTGTGTCCCCTCTCACCCTATATAGCGGGCGCACACCTCACTGCATACAGCTCTTATTCATGGCCCATGTCCCCTCTCACCCTGTATAGCGGGTGCACACCTCACTGTATACAGCTCTTATTCCTGGCTCGTGTCCCCTCTCACCCTGTATAGCGGGCGCACACCTCACTGTATACAGCTCTTATTCATGGCTCGTGTCCCCTCTCACCCTGTATAGCGGGCGCACACCTCACTGCATACAGCTCTTATTCCTGGCTCGTGTCCCCGCTCACCCTGTATAGCAGGCGCACACCTCACTGTATACAGCTCTTATTCATGGCCCGTGTCCCCTCTCACCCTGTATAGCGGGCGCACACCTCACTGTATACAGCTCTTATTCATGGCTCGTGTCCCCTCTCACCCTGTATAGCGGGCGCACACCTCACTGCATACAGCTCTTATTCCTGGCTCGTGTCCCCTCTCACCCTGTATAGCAGGCGCACACCTCACTGTATACAGCTCTTATTCATGGACCGTGTCCCCTCTCACCCTGTATAGCGGGCGCACACCTCACTGTATACAGCTCTTATTCATGGCCCGTGTCCCCTCTCACCCTGTATAGCGGGCGCACACCTCACTGTATACAGCTCTTATTCATGGCCCGTGTCCCCTCTCACCCTGTATAGCGGGCGCACACCTCACTGTATACAGCTCTTATTCATGGCCCGTGTCCCCTCTCACCCTGTATAGCGGGCGCACACCTCACTGTATACAGCTTTTATTCATGGCGCGTGTCCCCTCTCACCCTGTATAGCAGGCGCACACCTCACTGCATACAGCTCTGATTCCTGGCCCGTGTCCCCTCTCACCCTGTATAGCAGGCGCACACCTCACTGCATACAGCTCTTATTCCTGGCCCGTGTCCCTCTCACCCTGTATAGCAGGCGCACACCTCACTGCATACAGCTCTTATTCCTGGCCCGTGTCCCTCTCACCCTGTATAGCGGGCGCACACCTCACTGTATACAGCTCTTATTTCTGGCCCGTGTCCCCTCTCACCCTGTATAGCGGGCGCACACCTCACTGTATACAGCTCATATTCATGGACCGTGTCCCCTCTCACCCTGTATAGCGGGCGCACACCTCACTGTATACAGCTCTTATTCATGGCCCATGTCCCCTCTCACCCTGTATAGCGGGCGCACAGCTCACTGTATACAGCTCTTATTCCTGGCTCGTGTCCCCTCTCACCCTGTATAGCGGGCGCACACCTCACTGTATACAGCTCTTATTCATGGCGCGTGTCCCCTCTCACCCTGTATAGCGGGCGCACACCTCACTGTATACAGCTCTTATTCATGGCCCGTGTCCCCTCTCACCCTGTATAGCAGGCGCACACCTCACTGTATACAGCTCTTATTCATGGCGCGTGTCCCCTCTCACCCTGTACAGCGGGCGCACACCTCACTGTATACAGCTCTTATTCATGGCCCGTGTCCCCTCTCACCCTGTATAGCAGGCGCACACCTCACTGTATACAGCTCTTATTCATGGCCCGTGTCCCCTCTCACCCTGTACAGCGGGCGCACACCTCACTGTATACAGCTCTTATTCATGGCGCGTGTCCCCTCTCACCCTGTATAGCAGGCGCACACCTCACTGTATACAGCTCTTATTCCTGGACCGTGTCCCCTCTCACCCTGTATAGCGGGCGCACACCTCACTGTATACAGCTCTTATTCATGGACCGTGTCCCCTCTCACCCTGTATAGCGGGCGCACACCTCACTGTATACAGCTCTTATTCATGGCCCGTGTCCCCTCTCACCCTGTATAGCGGGCGCACACCTCACTGTATACAGCTCTTATTCATGGCCCGTGTCCCCTCTCACCCTGTATAGCGGGCGCACACCTCACTGTATACAGCTCTTATTCATGGCGCGTGTCCCCTCTCACCCTGTATAGCAGGCGCACACCTCACTGCATACAGCTCTGATTCCTGGCCCGTGTCCCCTCTCACCCTGTATAGCAGGCGCACACCTCACTGCATACAGCTCTTATTCCTGGCCCGTGTCCCCTCTCACCCTGTATAGCAGGCGCACACCTCACTGCATACAGCTCTTATTCCTGGCCCGTGTCCCTCTCACCCTGTATAGCGGGCGCACACCTCACTGTATACAGCTCTTATTCCTGGCCCGTGTCCCCTCTCACCCTGTATAGCGGGCGCACACCTCACTGTATACAGCTCATATTCATGGACCGTGTCCCCTCTCACCCTGTATAGCGGGCGCACACCTCACTGTATACAGCTCTTATTCATGGCCCATGTCCCCTCTCACCCTGTATAGCGGGCGCACAGCTCACTGTATACAGCTCTTATTCCTGGCTCGTGTCCCCTCTCACCCTGTATAGCGGGCGCACACCTCACTGTATACAGCTCTTATTCATGGCGCGTGTCCCCTCTCACCCTGTATAGCGGGCGCACACCTCACTGTATACAGCTCTTATTCATGGCCCGTGTCCCCTCTCACCCTGTATAGCAGGCGCACACCTCACTGTATACAGCTCTTATTCATGGCGCGTGTCCCCTCTCACCCTGTACAGCGGGCGCACACCTCACTGTATACAGCTCTTATTCATGGCCCGTGTCCCCTCTCACCCTGTATAGCAGGCGCACACCTCACTGTATACAGCTCTTATTCATGGCCCGTGTCCCCTCTCACCCTGTACAGCGGGCGCACACCTCACTGTATACAGCTCTTATTCATGGCGCGTGTCCCCTCTCACCCTGTATAGCAGGCGCACACCTCACTGTATACAGCTCTTATTCCTGGACCGTGTCCCCTCTCACCCTGTATAGCGGGCGCACACCTCACTGTATACAGCTCTTATTCATGGACCGTGTCCCCTCTCACCCTGTATAGCGGGCGTACACCTCACTGTATACAGCTCTTATTCATGGCCCGTGTCCCCTCTCACCCTGTATAGCGGGCGCACACATCACTGCATACAGCTCTTATTCATGGACCGTGTCCCCTCTCACCCTGTATAGCGGGCGCACACCTCACTGTATACAGCTCTTATTCATGGCCCGTGTCCCCTCTCACCCGGTATAGCGGGCGCACACCTCACTGTATACAGCTCTTATTCATGGCCCGTGTCCCCTGTCACCCTGTATAGCAGGCGCACACCTCACTGTATACAGCTCTTATTCCTGGCCCGTGTCCCCTCTCACCCTGTATAGCGGGCGCACACCTCACTGCATACAGCTCTTATTCCTGGCCCGTGTCCCCTCTCACCCTGTATAGCGGGTGCACACCTCACTGTATACAGCTCTTATTCATGGCCCGTGTCCCCTCTCACCCTGTATAGCGGGCGCACACCTCACTGTATACAGCTCTTATTCATGGCCCGTGTCCCCTCTCACCCTGTATAGCGGGTGCACACCTCACTGTATACAGCTCTTATTCATGGCCCGTGTCCCCTCTCACCCTGTACAGCGGGCGCACACCTCACTGCATACAGCTCTTATTCATGGCCCGTGTCCCCTCTCACCCTGTATAGCTGGCGCACACCTCACTGTATACAGCTCTTATTCATGGCCCGTGTCCCCTCTCACCCTGTATAGCAGGCGCACACCTCACTGTATACAGCTCTTATTCATGGCCCGTGTCCCCTCTCACCCTGTATAGCGGGTGCACACCTCACTGTATACAGCTCTTATTCATGGCCCGTGTCCCCTCTCACCCTGTATAGCGGGCGCACACCTCACTGTATACAGCTCTTATTCATGGCGCGTGTCCCCTCTCACCCTGTATAGCGGGCGCACACCTCACTGTATACAGCTCTTATTCCTGGCCCGTGTCCCCTCTCACCCTGTATAGCGGGCGCACACCTCACTGTATACAGCTCTTATTCATGGCCCGTGTCCCCTCTCACCCTGTATAGCGGGTGCACACCTCACTGTATACAGCTCTTATTCATGGCCCGTGTCCCCTCTCACCCTGTATAGCGGGCGCACACCTCACTGTATACAGCTCTTATTCATGGCCCGTGTCCCCTCTCACCCTGTATAGCGGGAGCACACCTCACTGTATACAGCTCTTATTCATGGCCCGTGTCCCCTCTCACCCTGTATAGCGGGTGCACACCTCACTGTATACAGCTCTTATTGCTGGCTCGTGTCCCCTCTCACCCTGTACAGCGGGAGCACACCTCACTGTATACAGCTCTTATTCATGGACCATGTCCCCTCTCACCCTGTATAGCGGGCGCACACCTCACTGCATACAGCTCTTATTCCTGGCCCGTGTCCCCTCTTACCCTGTATAGCGGGAGCACATCTCACTGCATACAGCTCTTATTCCTGGCCCGTGTCCCCTCTCACCCTGCACAGCGGCAGCACACCTCACTGCATACAGCTCTTATTCCTGGCCCGTGTCCCCTCTCGCCCTGTACAGCGGGCGCACACCTCACTGCATACAGCTCTTATTCCTGGCCCGTGTCCCCTCTCACCCTGTATAGCGGGCACACACCTCACTGTATACAGCTCATATTCCTGGCCCGTGTCCCCTCTCACCCTGTATAGCGGGCACACACCTCACTGTATACAGCTCATATTCCTGGCCCGTGTCCCCTCTCACCCTGTACAGCGGGCGCACACCTCACTGTATACAGCTCTTATTCCTGGCTCGTGTCCCCTCTCACCCTGTATAGCGGGCACACACCTCACTGTATACAGCTCATATTCCTGGCCCGTGTCCCCTCTCGCCCTGTACAGCGGGCGCACACCTCACTGTATACAGCTCTTATTCATGGACCGTGTCCCCTCTCACCCTGTATAGCGGGCGCACACCTCACTGTATACAGCTCTTATTCCTGGCCCGTGTCCCCTCTCACCCTGTATAGCGGGCGCACACCTCACTGTATACAGCTCTTATTCCTGGCTCGTGTCCCCTCTCACCCTGTATAGCGGGCGCACACCTCACTGTATACAGCTCTTATTCCTGGCTCGTGTCCCCTCTCACCCTGTATAGCGGGCGCACACCTCACTGTATACAGCTCTTATTCATGGCGCGTGTCCCCTCTCACCCTGTATAGCGGGCGCACACCTCACTGTATACAGCTCTTATTCATGGCCCGTGTCCCCTCTCACCCTGTATAGCAGGCGCACACCTCACTGTATACAGCTCTTATTCATGGCGCGTGTCCCCTCTCACCCTGTACAGCGGGCGCACATCTCACTGTATACAGCTCTTATTCATGGCCCGTGTCCCCTCTCACCCTGTATAGCAGGCGCACACCTCACTGTATACAGCTCTTATTCATGGCCCGTGTCCCCTCTCACCCTGTACAGCGGGCGCACACCTCACTGTATACAGCTCTTATTCATGGCGCGTGTCCCCTCTCACCCTGTATAGCAGGCGCACACCTCACTGTATACAGCTCTTATTCCTGGACCGTGTCCCCTCTCACCCTGTATAGCGGGCGCACACCTCACTGTATACAGCTCTTATTCATGGACCGTGTCCCCTCTCACCCTGTATAGCGGGCGTACACCTCACTGTATACAGCTCTTATTCATGGCCCGTGTCCCCTCTCACCCTGTATAGCGGGCGCACACATCAATGCATACAGCTCTTATTCATGGACCGTGTCCCCTCTCACCCTGTATAGCGGGCGCACACCTCACTGTATACAGCTCTTATTCATGGCCCGTGTCCCCTCTCACCCGGTATAGCGGGCGCACACCTCACTGTATACAGCTCTTATTCATGGCCCGTGTCCCCTGTCACCCTGTATAGCAGGCGCACACCTCACTGTATACAGCTCTTATTCCTGGCCCGTGTCCCCTCTCACCCTGTATAGCGGGCGCACACCTCACTGCATACAGCTCTTATTCCTGGCCCGTGTCCCCTCTCACCCTGTATAGCGGGTGCACACCTCACTGTATACAGCTCTTATTCATGGCCCGTGTCCCCTCTCACCCTGTATAGCGGGCGCACACCTCACTGTATACAGCTCTTATTCATGGCCCGTGTCCCCTCTCACCCTGTATAGCGGGTGCACACCTCACTGTATACAGCTCTTATTCATGGCCCGTGTCCCCTCTCACCCTGTACAGCGGGCGCACACCTCACTGTATACAGCTCTTATTCATGGCCCGTGTCCCCTCTCACCCTGTATAGCTGGCGCACACCTCACTGTATACAGCTCTTATTCATGGCCCGTGTCCCCTCTCACCCTGTATAGCGGGCGCACACCTCACTGTATACAGCTCTTATTCATGGCCCGTGTCCCCTCTCACCCTGTATAGCGGGTGCACACCTCACTGTATACAGCTCTTATTCATGGCCCGTGTCCCCTCTCACCCTGTATAGCGGGCGCACACCTCACTGTATACAGCTCTTATTCATGGCGCGTGTCCCCTCTCACCCTGTATAGCGGGCGCACACCTCACTGTATACAGCTCTTATTCCTGGCCCGTGTCCCCTCTCACCCTGTATAGCGGGCGCACACCTCACTGTATACAGCTCTTATTCATGGCCCGTGTCCCCTCTCACCCTGTATAGCGGGTGCACACCTCACTGTATACAGCTCTTATTCATGGCCCGTGTCCCCTCTCACCCTGTATAGCGGGCGCACACCTCACTGTATACAGCTCTTATTCATGGCCCGTGTCCCCTCTCACCCTGTATAGCGGGAGCACACCTCACTGTATACAGCTCTTATTGCTGGCTCGTGTCCCCTCTCACCCTGTACAGCGGGAGCACACCTCACTGTATACAGCTCTTATTCATGGACCATGTCCCCTCTCACCCTGTATAGCGGGCGCACACCTCACTGCATACAGCTCTTATTCCTGGCCCGTGTCCCCTCTTACCCTGTATAGCGGGAGCACACCTCACTGCATACAGCTCTTATTCCTGGCCCGTGTCCCCTCTCACCCTGCACAGCGGGAGCACACCTCACTGCATACAGCTCTTATTCCTGGCCCGTGTCCCCTCTCGCCCTGTACAGCGGGCGCACACCTCACTGCATACAGCTCTTATTCCTGGCCCGTGTCCCCTCTCACCCTGTATAGCGGGCACACACCTCACTGTATACAGCTCATATTCCTGGCCCGTGTCCCCTCTCACCCTGTATAGCGGGCACACACCTCACTGTATACAGCTCATATTCCTGGCCCGTGTCCCCTCTCACCCTGTATAGCGGGCACACACCTCACTGTATACAGCTCATATTCCTGGCCCGTGTCCCCTCTCACCCTGTACAGCGGGCGCACACCTCACTGTATACAGCTCTTATTCCTGGCTCGTGTCCCCTCTCACCCTGTATAGCGGGCACACACCTCACTGTATACAGCTCATATTCCTGGCCCGTGTCCCCTCTCGCCCTGTACAGCGGGCGCACACCTCACTGTATACAGCTCTTATTCATGGACCGTGTCCCCTCTCACCCTGTATAGCGGGCGCACACCTCACTGTATACAGCTCTTATTCCTGGCCCGTGTCCCCTCTCACCCTGTATAGCGGGCGCACACCTCACTGTATACAGCTCTTATTCCTGGCTCGTGTCCCCTCTCACCCTGTATAGCGGGCGCACACCTCACTGTATACAGCTCTTATTCCTGGCTCGTGTCCCCTCTCACCCTGTATAGCGGGCGCACACCTCAATGTATACAGCTCTTATTCCTGGCTCGTGTCCCCTCTCACCCTGTATAGCGGGCGCACACCTCACTGTATACAGCTCTTATTCCTGGCCCGTGTCCCCTCTCACCCTGTATAGCAGGCGCACACCTCACTGTATACAGCTCTTATTCCTGGCTCGTGTCCCCTCTCACCCTGTATAGCGGGCGCACACCTCACTGTATACAGCTCTTATTCATGGATCGTGTCCCCTCTCACCCTGTATAGCGGGCGCACACCTCACTGTATACAGCTCTTATTCCTGGCCCGTGTCCCCTCTCACCCTGTATAGCGGGCGCACACTTCACTGTATACAGCTCTTATTCCTGGCTCGTGTCCCCTCTCACCCTGTATAGCGGGCGCACACCTCACTGTATACAGCTCTTATTCCTGGCCCGTGTCCCCTCTCACCCTGTATAGCGGGCGCACACCTCACTGTATACAGCTCTTATTCCTGGCTCGTGTCCCCTCTCACCCTGTATAGCGGGCACACACCTCACTGTATACAGCTCTTATTCCTGGCTCGTGTCCCCTCTCACCCTGTATAGCGGGTGCACACCTCACTGTATACAGCTCTTATTCCTGGCTCGTGTCCCCTCTCACCCTGTATAGCAGGCGCACACCTCACTGTATACAGCTCTTATTCCTGGCTCGTGTCCCCTCTCACCCTGTATAGCGGGCGCACACCTCACTGTATACAGCTCTTATTCCTGGCTCGTGTCCCCTCTCACCCTGTATAGCAGGCGCACACCTCACTGTATACAGTTCTTATTCCTGGCTCGTGTCCCCTCTCACCCTGTATAGCGGGTGCACACCTCACTGTATACAGCTCTTATTCCTGGCCCGTGTCCCCTCTCACCCTGTATAGCAGGCGCACACCTCACTGTATACAGCTCTTATTCCTGGCTCGTGTCCCCTCTCACCCTGTATAGCGGGCGCACACCTCACTGTATACAGCTCTTATTCCTGGCTCGTGTCCCCTCTCACCCTGTATAGCAGGCGCACACCTCACTGTATACAGCTCTTATTCCTGGCTCGTGTCCCCTCTCACCCTGTATAGCGGGTGCACACCTCACTGTATACAGCTCTTATTCCTGGCTCGTGTCCCCTCTCACCCTGTATAGCGGGCGTACACCTCACTGTATACAGCTCTTATTCCTGGCTCGTGTCCCCTCTCACCCTGTATAGCGGGCGCACACCTCACTGTATACAGCTCTTATTCCTGGCTCGTGTCCCCTCTCACCCTGTATAGCAGGCGCACACCTCACTGTATACAGCTCTTATTCCTGGCTCGTGTCCCCTCTCACCCTGTATAGCGGGTGCACACCTCACTGTATACAGCTCTTATTCCTGGCCCGTGTCCCCTCTCACCCTGTATAGCAGGCGCACACCTCACTGTATACAGCTCTTATTCCTGGCTCGTGTCCCCTCTCACCCTGTATAGCAGGAGCACACCTCACTGTATACAGCTCTTATTCCTGGCTCGTGTCCCCTCTCACCCTGTATAGCGGGTGCACACCTCACTGTATACAGCTCTTATTCCTGGCTCGTGTCCCCTCTCACCCTGTATAGCAGGCGCACACCTCACTGTATACAGCTCTTATTCCTGGCTCGTGTCCCCTCTCACCCTGTATAGCAGGCGCACACCTCACTGTATACAGCTCTTATTCCTGGCTCGTGTCCCCTCTCACCCTGTATAGCAGGCGCACACCTCACTGTATACAGCTCTTATTCCTGGCTCGTGTCCCTTCTCACCCTGTATAGCAGGCGCACACCTCACTGTATACAGCTCTTATTCCTGGCTCGTGTCCCCTCTCACCCTGTATATCGGGTGCACACCTCACTGTATACAGCTCTTATTCCTGGCCCGTGTCCCCTCTCACCCTGTATAGCGGGCGCACACCTCACTGTATACAGCTCTTATTCATGGCCCGTGTCCCCTCTCACCCTGTATAGCGGGCGCACACCTCACTGTATACAGCTCTTATTCCTGGCTCGTGTCCCCTCTCACCCTGTATAGCGGGCACACACCTCACTGTATACAGCTCTTATTCATGGACCGTGTCCCCTCTCACCCTGTATAGCGGGCGCACACCTCACTGTATACAGCTCTTATTCCTGGCCCGTGTCCCCTCTCACCCTGTATAGCGGGTGCACACCTCACTGTATACAGCTCTTATTCCTGGCTCGTGTCCCCTCTCACCCTGTATAGCGGGTGCACACCTCACTGTATACAGCTCTTATTCCTGGCTCGTGTCCCCTCTCACCCTGTATAGCGGGTGCACACCTCACTGTATACAGCTCTTATTCCTGGCTCGTGTCCCCTCTCACCCTGTATAGCGGGTGCACACCTCACTGTATACAGCTCTTATTCATGGCCCGTGTCCCCTCTCACCCTGTATAGCGGGCGCACACCTCACTGCATACAGCTCTTATTCATGGACCGTGTCCCCTCTCACCCTGTATAGCGGGCGCACACCTCACTGTATACAGCTCTTATTCCTGGACCGTGTCCCCTCTCACCCTGTATAGCAGGAGCACACCTCACTGTATACAGCTCTTATTCATGGCCCGTGTCCCCTCTCACCCTGTATAGCGGCCCAGTCTTCTCCTCTACAATAGGCTGAATCCACGTCCGCACTCACCAAAATCTCACTGTCCCTCATACTTTACACTGCAGCTATGCCGTATCAGAACACAGCTATGATTAGTGATACAGGCTCAGCTGTACGATCGATCGGTTGGAGTCTAAATCTATCTCCACCATGCTTTACCCTGCAGCACAGCTGGCACATTTTACAAATTTCCACCATGGTCTTTTCTGATTGACCCTTCATGACAAGACCCTCACTATGTAGAAGGACAGCGCAGCGATGCCACTAACGTCCTGCTGCCAGGTCTGTACAGTGGCGGACGGCAGGGCAGTACCGCAGCTCGGATTCCGGCGGCCGTTGCTACGAGCTGCGCACTCACTAACCGATAGTTTCAAAGTCCTCCGCTGCCGGTGGGTGACGTCACTTCCAGAGCACGTGATACAAACCACACCCCTTTCAGTGCTGAGGTGACGTCACGCGGGCTGACAACTCCCAAATGTTATTGTGTTATCGTCTGTGATTCCGTATGATGGTGTCACGTGATCTCATCTGTTATATCACCTCAGATTATTACACGTTATCTGCTGGGTTCTGTTATTACATGAGCTCATGTTATACAGTATTACATAGCTAGTTATTCGGAGTTGGTTAAATTTGGTGTAAATTCAGCCCCATTTACATCATAATATAAATATCTGGGCTGTTTATTTATTCATAGCTTATATATTACTATATATTATCACATATCAAGTATTATCTGATAAATTATTTACTATTATTATCTATTATCTGGTATCATCATATACCAGACCTATTATCCCTTATATTATTATTATATGCCGATCATTGTTTGATACTAGGTCATTTCCTATATATGACCTCATACTTTCGTATATACCGGTTATATCATTCCGGCTATTATTACACGTGATTGCGTGTTATCTCGTATATCTGAGATTCTGTTCATCCAATATCACACATTGGCTTTTTACCTATTTTATTACATTACAACCTGTGTTTAAATATTTTTGTAATCCGATTTGTGTGTGATGCATCAGCACTAAATAGTCTAAGTTGGTGAAGTGAGAAAAATATAGGCACAAATTACATTTATGAGATCAAATAACTAAAAATTGTCATGTGCATATGTATTCAGCCCTTTTGTGAATAAGCCCCTAAACATTTCTGGTGCAAGCAATTCCCTTCATAAGTCCCATGCTTAGTGACAGGACGTCCACCTGTGTGCAATCTAATGTCACATGGTCTGTCAGTATATACACTTTACCTTTTCTGAAAGGCCACAGAGGCTGCAACACCATTAACAAGAGGCACCACTAGCCAAACACCAAGAAGACCAAGGAGATCTCCAAACAACACCATGAAGACCAAGGAGACCTCCAAACAACACCATGAAGACCAAGGAGATCTCCAAACAACACCATGAAGACCAAGGAGATCTCCAAACAACACCATGAAGACCAAGGAGATCTCCAAACAACACCATGAAGACCAAGGAGATCTCCAAACAACACCATGAAGACCAAGGAGATCTCCAAACAACACCATGAAGACCAAGGAGATCTCCAAACAACACCATGAAGACCAAGGAGATCTCCAAACAACACCATGAAGACCAAGGAGATCTACAAACAAGTCAGGGACAAAGTTGTTGAGAAGAACAAGTCAAGGTTAAGTTATAAAAAAAAAAATCCCAATCTCCCCGGAGCACCATCAAATCAATTATCATCAAATGGAAAGAACATGGTACCACAACAAACCTGCCAAGAGAGGGCCGCCCATCAAAACTTTGAGCCTGGGCAAGGAGGGCATTAATCAGAGAGGCAGCACAGAGACCAAAGGTAACCCTGAAGGAGCTGCAGAGTTCCCAAGCAGAGACTGGAGTATCTGTCCATACTACCACAATAAGCCGTACACTCCATAGAGGTGGTCTTTATGGAAGAGTGGGCAGAAAAAAAGCTTTTACTTATACATAAAAATTGTAAGGCTTGTTTTGAAAAGACATGTGGGATACTCCCCAAATGTATGAAGGAAGGTGCTGTGGTCAGATGAGACCAAAATTGAACTTATTGGCCACCAAAGTAATCGCTATGTCTGGTGCCAAATCAACACAGCTCATCTCCCCAATAACACCATCCCCACAGTGAAACATGATGGTGGAAGCATCCTGCTGTGGGGATGTTTTTCAGCAGCAGGAACAGGCAAAATGGCTTGAGTCGAGGGGAAGATGGATGGTGCGAAATACAGGGATATTCTTGAGCAAAACCTGTTTCAGTCTGTCAGTGATTTGAGACTGGGTCGGAGGTTCATCTTCCAACAGCACAATGACCCAAAACATACTGCTAAAGCAACACTCGAGTGGTTTAAGGGGAAACGTGTAAATGTTTTGGAGTGGCCTAGTCAAAGTCCAGACCTTAATCCGAATGATAATCTGTGGTCAGACTTGAAGATTGGTGTTCACCAGAAGAAACCATCTAACTTGAAGGAGCTGGAGCAGTTTTGCCTTGCGGAATGGGCAAAAATCCCAGTGGCAAGATGTGGAAAGCTCATAGAGACTTATACAAAGCGACCTGCAGCTGTAATTGCCGCAAAAGGAGGCTCTACAAAGTACTGACTTTAGGGGGGTGAATAGTTAAGCACACTGAAGCTTTCAGTTATTTTGTCCTATTTGTTGTTTGCTTCACAGTAAAGAAAAGCAAATGTTCACAGTTGTAGGCATGTTCTTTACATGAACTGATGAAAACCCTCAAAAAACGGTGAAATTCCTGGTTGTGAGGTAGCAAAACACAAAAAATGCCATGGGGGTGAATTCTTTTGGAAGCCACTGTATATTATTTTGGGTGGGATGTGGTAGGATGCTGCCGGCCGCTCTGTTCTCCTGGGCAAGGGCTGCTGTTATACGTCAGTTTGCTGACAGTTTCCATTACAGGTCAGTTAGTGTAATATATACCGTACGTCTGTCCGTATACAGAACATATGGGCTCTGATCCTCCCTCCTATAATAAACGTTTAGTGGGAAACACTCCGAGCGTCTCTGTGTGCGGCGGCACTGCCTTGTGTCTGTATAATCCCGGGACTTTCCTAAATCTGTAATAGGTCACATATAAACGGGAACGAGCGCTGCCCACTGTGACTGATCAAAGTGCAGAGAGAATAGGGGCTGCGGGGAGGAGGTGATGGAGAAATCACACCTAATATCACATGTGGTGATGGTGGTGCTAGACCTCAGGATTCCTGCTTCTGGTGACCAGCTGGAGCGTAAGGCCACGGCCCCACTATCAGTATTCGGTCAGTATTCGGTCAGTATTTTTTCTCAGGAGTGGGAGCCAAAACCAGGAGTGGGTGATAGAAACAAGTCACCAATTCTGCATTTATCTCCCACTCCTGGTTTTGGCTCCCACTCTGAGAAAAAATACTGACCGAATACTGACCAAATACTGATAGTGGGGCCGTGGCCTTACGCTGAGCACCAGGAATTATGGAGAAAGGCTGAGAATATGGACCAGGTCTGCAGCTCCAATACTCCAGGACCGCGCTCTGCCCATAGACATATTAGTAAACCCCATTTTATGGGATGATCGCGGTCCGGTGTGTTATAACTGCAGCAATGCTCAATATTCACAGCTGTCCTCCGGTATATACCTCGTACCCAGGACCGAGTGAGAACTAATTGGCTGCTGTGTATCTAATCCTACATGTGCGATACTGTCTGCTGAGCCGTGTATCTAATCCTATCCTATGTGATACTGTATGCTGAGCCGTGTATCTAATCCTATCCTGTGTGATAGTCTGCTGAGCCGTGTATCTAATCCTATCCTGTGTGATACTGTCTGCTGAGCCGTGTATCTAATCCTATCCTATGTGATACTGTATGCTGAGCCGTGTATCTAATCCTATCCTGTGTGATACTGTCTGCTGAGCCGTGTATCTAATCCTATCCTGTGTGATACTGTCTGCTGAGCCGTGTATCTAATCCTATCCTGTGTGATACTGTCTGCTGAGCCATGTATCTAATCCTATCCTGTGTGATACTGTCTGCTGAACTATGTATCTAATCCTATCCTGTAAGATACTGTCTGCTGAGCTGTGTATCTAATCCTATCCTGTGTGATACTGTCTGCTGAGCCGTGTATCTAATCCTATCCTTTGTGATACTGTCTGCTGAGCCGTGTATCTAATCCTATCCTGTGTGATACTGTCTGCTGAGCCGTGTATCTAATCCTATCATGTGTGATACTGTCTGCTGAGCCATGTATCTAATCCTATCCTGTGTGATACTGTCCGCTGAGCCGTGTATCTAATCCTATCCTGTGTGATACTGTCTGCTGAGCTGTGTATCTAATCCTATTCTGTGTGATACTGTCTGCTGAGTCGTGTATCTTATCCTATCCTGTATAATACTGTCTGCTGAGCTGTGTATCTAATCCTATCCTGTGTGATACTGTCTGCTGAGCTGTGTATCTAATCCTATCCTGTGTGATACTGTCTGCTGAGCTGTGTATCTAATCCTATCCTGTGTGATACTGTCTGCTGAGCTGTGTATATCTAATCCTATCCTATGTGATACTGTCTGCTGAGCCGTGTATCTAATCCTATCCTTTGTGATACTGTCTGCTGAGCAGTGTATCTAATCCTATCCTGTGTGATAATGTCTACTGAGCAGTTTCCTCATCCTATCCTGTGTGATACTGTCTGCTGAGCTGCATACCTAATCCTATCATGCATGATACTGTCTGCTGAGCTCTATATCTAAGGCTAAGTTCACACTGTGCAGCGTGCGATGGCTGCTTTTCTAGCTGTATACCACAAAGTTCCCATTCACCAGGTGGAGACCAGAATCGGCTCTTTTGGCCTCCGTCTGGCCGCTGTGCCACTGCCTTGTTTTACCATACAGACGGTTCTTTCCTGTACAGAGGCCTCGGCGGAGCCTGCGGTGTACTCTCTCTTACACTGGGTTCCTATATTCGCGGAGGCCTCTGCGGACCCTGCGGTGTACTCTCTCGTACACTGGGTCCCTATGGTGGAGGAGGCCTCTGCAGAGCCTGCGGTGTACTTTCTATTACACTGGGTCCCTATGGTGGCGGAGGCCTCTGCGGACCCTGCGGTGTACTCTCTCTTACACTGGGTCCCTATGGTGGCGGAGGCCTCTGCGGACCCTGCGGTGTACTCTCTCTTACACTGGGTCCCTATGGTGGCGGAGGCCTCTGCGGAGCCTGCGGTGTACTCTCTTACACTGGGTCCCTATGGTGGAGGAGGCCTCTGCGGAGCCTGCGGTGTACTCTCTCTTACACTGGGTCCCTATGGTGGAGGAGGCCTCTGCGGAAAGTGCGGTGTACTCTCTCTTACACTGGGTTCCTATATTCGCGGAGGCCTCTGCGGACACTGCGGTGTACTTTCTCTTACACTGGGTCCCTATGGTGGCAGAGGCCTCTGCGGACCCTGCGGTGTACTTTCTCTTACACTGGGTCCCTATGGTGGTGGAGGCCTCTGCGGACCCTGCGGTGTACTCTCTCTTACACTGGGTCCCTATGGTGGCGGAGGACTCTGCGGAGCCTGCGGTGTACTCTCTCTTACACTGGGTCCCTATGGTGGCGGAGGCCTCTGCGGACCCTGTGGTGTACTCTCTCGTACACTGGGTCCCTATGGTGGCGGAGGCCTCTGCGGACCCTGCGGTGTACTCTCTCTTACACTGGGTCCCTATGGTGGTGGAGGCCTCTGCGGAGCCTGCGGTGTACTCTCTTACACTGGGTCCCTATGGTGGAGGAGGCCTCTGCGGAGCCTGCGGTGTACTCTCTCTTACAGTGGGTCCCTATGGTGGAGGAGGCCTCTGCGGAACCTGCGGTGTACTCTCTCTTACACTGGGTTCCTATATTCGCGGAGGCCTCTGCGGACACTGCGGTGTACTTTCTCTTACACTGGGTCCCTATGGTGGCAGAGGCCTCTGCGGACCCTGCGGTGTACTTTCTCTTACACTGGGTCCCTATGGTGGTGGAGGCCTCTGCGGACCCTGCGGTGTACTCTCTCTTACACTGGGTCCCTATGGTGGCGGAGGACTCTGCGGAGCCTGCGGTGTACTCTCTCTTACACTGGGTCCCTATGGTGGCGGAGGCCTCTGCGGACCCTGTGGTGTACTCTCTCGTACACTGGGTCTCTATGGTGGAGGAGGCCTCTGCAGAGCCTGCGGTGTACTTTCTATTACACTGGGTCCCTATGGTGGCGGAGGCCTCTGCGGACCCTGCGGTGTACTCTCTCTTACACTGGGTCCCTATGGTGGCGGAGGCCTCTGCGGACCCTGCGGTGTACTCTCTCTTACACTGGGTCCCTATGGTGGCGGAAGCCTCTGCGGAGCCTGCGGTGTACTCTCTTACACTGGGTCCCTATGGTGGAGGAGGCCTCTGCGGAGCCTGCGGTGTACTCTCTCTTACACTGGGTACCTATGGTGGAGGAGGCCTCTGCGGAACCTGCGGTGTACTCTCTCTTACACTGGGATCCTATATTCGCGGAGGCCTCTGCGGACACTGCGGTGTACTTTCTCTTACACTGGGTCCCTATGGTGGCAGAGGCCTCTGCGGACCCTGCGGTGTACTTTCTCTTACACTGGGTCCCTATGGTGGCGGAGGCCTCTGCGGAGCCTGCGGTGTACTCTCTCTTACACTGGGTCCCGAGGGTGGCGGAGGCCTCTGCGGAGCCTGCGGTGTACTCTCTCTTACACTGGGTCCCTATGGTGGCGGAGGCCTCTGCGGACCCTGTGGTGTACTCTGTCTTACACTTGGTCCCTATGGTGGCGGAGGCCTCTGCGGACCCTGCGGTGTACTTTCTCTTACACTGGGTCCCTATGGTGGCGGAGGCCTCTGCGGACCCTACGGTGTACTCTCTCTTACACTGGGTCCCTATGGTGGCGGAGGCCTCTGCGGAGCCTGCGGTGTACTCTCTCTTACACTGGGTCCGTATGGTGGCGGAGGCCTCTGCGGAGCACTTTCTCTTACACTGGGTCCCTATGGTGGCAGAGGCCTCTGCGGACCCTGCGGTGTACTTTCTCTTACACTGGGTCCCTATGGTGGTGGAGGCCTCTGCGGAGCCTGCGGTGTACTCTCTCTTACACTGGGTCCCTATGGTGGCGGAGGCCTCTGCGGAGCCTGCGGTGTACTCTCTCTTACTCTGGGTCTATCTGGTGGCGGAGGCCTCTGCGGAGCCTGCGGTGTACTCTCTCTTAAACTGGGTCCCTATGGTGGCGGAGGCCTTTGCGGACCCTGCGATGTACACTCTCTTACACTGGATCCCTATGGTGGCGGAGGCCTCTGCGGACCCTGCGGTGTACTTTCTCTTACACTGGGTCCCTAGGTGGCGGAGGCCTTTGCAGACCCTGCGGTGTACTCTCTCCAACACTGGGTCCCTATGGTGGCGGAGGCCTCTGCGGACCCTTTGGTGTACTTTCTCTTACACTGGGTCCCTAGGTGGTGGAAGCCTCTGCAGACCCTGCGGTGTACTATCACTTACACGGGGTCCCTATGGTGGCGGAGGCCTCTGCGGAGCACTTTCTCTTACACTGGGTCCCTATGGTGGCAGAGGCCTCTGCGGACCCTGCGGTGTACTTTCTCTTACACTGGGTCCCTATGGTGGTGGAGGCCTCTGCGGAGCCTGCGGTGTACTCTCTCTTACACTGGGTCCCTATGGTGGCGGAGGACTCTGCGGAGCCTGCGGTGTACTCTCTCTTACACTGGGTCCCTATGGTAGCGGAGGCCTCTGCGGACCCTGCGGTGTACTTTCTCTTACATTGGGTCCCTATGGTGGCGGAGGACTCTGCGGAGCCTGTGGTGTACTCTCTCTTACACTGGGTCCCAATGGTGGCGGAGGCCTCTGCGGACCCTGCGGTGTACTTTCTCTTACACTGGGTCCCTATGGTGGCGAAGGCCTCTGCGGACCCTGCGGTGTACTTTCTCTTACACTGGGTCCCTATGGTTGAGGAGGCCTCTGCGGAACCTGCGGTGTACTCTCTCTTACACTGGGTCCCTAGGGTGGCGGAGGCCTCTGCGGAGCCTGCGGTGTACTCTCTCTTACACTGGGTCCCTATGGTGGCGGAGGCCTCTGCGGAGCCTGCGGTGTACTCTCTCTTACACTGGGTCCCTATGGTGGCGGAGGCCTCTGCGGAGCCTGTGGTGTACTCTCTCTTAAACTGGGTCCCTATGGTGGCGGAGGCCTTTGCGGACCCTGCGGTGTACTCTCTCTTACACTGGGTCCCTATGGTGGCGGAGGCCTCTGCGGACCCTGCGGTGTACTTTCTCTTACACTGGGTCCCTAGGTGGCGGAAGCCTCTGCAGACCCTGCGGTGTACTCTCTCTTACACTGGGTCCCTATGGTGGCGGAAGCCTCTGCGGAGCCTGCGGTGTACTCTCTCTTACACTGGGTCCCCATGGTGGCGGAAGCCTCTGCGGAGCCTGCGGTGTACTTTCTTTTATACTGGGTTCCTATGGTGGCGGAGACCTCTGCGGACCCTGCGGTGTACTTTCTCTTACACTGGGTCCTTATGGTGGCGGATGCCTCTGCCGACCCTGCCGTATACTTTTTTCTTTTACACTGGGTCCCTATGGTGGTGGAGGCCTCTGCGGACTCTGCGGTGTACTTTCTCTTAAACTGAGTCCCTATGGTTGAGGAGGCCTCTGCGGACCCTGTGCTGTACTCTCTCTTACACTGGGTCCCTATGTTGGCAGAGGCCTCTGCGGAGCCTGCGGTGTACTCTCTCTTACACTGGGTCCCTATGGTGGCGGAGGCTTCTGCTGGAGCCTGCGGTGTACTCTCTCTTACACTGGGTCCCTATGGTGGTGGAGGCCTCTGCGGACCCTGCGGTGTACTCTCTCTTACACTGGGTCCCTATGGTGGCGGAGGACTCTGCGGAGCCTGCGGTGTACTCTCTCTTACACTGGGTCCCTATGGTGGCGGAGGCCTCTGCGGACCCTGTGGTGTACTCTCTCGTACACTGGGTCCCTATGGTGGCGGAGGCCTCTGCGGACCCTGCGGTGTACTCTCTCTTACACTGGGTCCCTATGGTGGTGGAGGCCTCTGCGGAGCCTGCGGTGTACTCTCTTACACTGGGTCCCTATGGTGGAGGAGGCCTCTGCGGAGCCTGCGGTGTACTCTCTCTTACAGTGGGTCCCTATGGTGGAGGAGGCCTCTGCGGAACCTGCGGTGTACTCTCTCTTACACTGGGTTCCTATATTCGCGGAGGCCTCTGCGGACACTGCGGTGTACTTTCTCTTACACTGGGTCCCTATGGTGGCAGAGGCCTCTGCGGACCCTGCGGTGTACTTTCTCTTACACTGGGTCCCTATGGTGGTGGAGGCCTCTGCGGACCCTGCGGTGTACTCTCTCTTACACTGGGTCCCTATGGTGGCGGAGGACTCTGCGGAGCCTGCGGTGTACTCTCTCTTACACTGGGTCCCTATGGTGGCGGAGGCCTCTGCGGACCCTGTGGTGTACTCTCTCGTACACTGGGTCTCTATGGTGGAGGAGGCCTCTGCAGAGCCTGCGGTGTACTTTCTATTACACTGGGTCCCTATGGTGGCGGAGGCCTCTGCGGACCCTGCGGTGTACTCTCTCTTACACTGGGTCCCTATGGTGGCGGAGGCCTCTGCGGACCCTGCGGTGTACTCTCTCTTACACTGGGTCCCTATGGTGGCGGAAGCCTCTGCGGAGCCTGCGGTGTACTCTCTTACACTGGGTCCCTATGGTGGAGGAGGCCTCTGCGGAGCCTGCGGTGTACTCTCTCTTACACTGGGTCCCTATGGTGGAGGAGGCCTCTGCGGAACCTGCGGTGTACTCTCTCTTACACTGGGATCCTATATTCGCGGAGGCCTCTGCGGACACTGCGGTGTACTTTCTCTTACACTGGGTCCCTATGGTGGCAGAGGCCTCTGCGGACCCTGCGGTGTACTTTCTCTTACACTGGGTCCCTATGGTGGCGGAGGCCTCTGCGGAGCCTGCGGTGTACTCTCTCTTACACTGGGTCCCGAGGGTGGCGGAGGCCTCTGCGGAGCCTGCGGTGTACTCTCTCTTACACTGGGTCCCTATGGTGGCGGAGGCCTCTGCGGACCCTGTGGTGTACTCTGTCTTACACTTGGTCCCTATGGTGGCGGAGGCCTCTTCGGACCCTGCGGTGTACTTTCTCTTACACTGGGTCCCTATGGTGGCGGAGGCCTCTGCGGACCCTACGGTGTACTCTCTCTTACACTGGGTCCCTATGGTGGCGGAGGCCTCTGCGGAGCCTGCGGTGTACTCTCTCTTACACTGGGTCCGTATGGTGGCGGAGGCCTCTGCGGAGCACTTTCTCTTACACTGGGTCCCTATGGTGGCAGAGGCCTCTGCGGACCCTGCGGTGTACTTTCTCTTACACTGGGTCCCTATGGTGGTGGAGGCCTCTGCGGAGCCTGCGGTGTACTCTCTCTTACACTGGGTCCCTATGGTGGCGGAGGCCTCTGCGGAGCCTGCGGTGTACTCTCTCTTACTCTGGGTCTATCTGGTGGCGGAGGCCTCTGCGGAGCCTGCGGTGTACTCTCTCTTAAACTGGGTCCCTATGGTGGCGGAGGCCTTTGCGGACCCTGCGATGTACACTCTCTTACACTGGATCCCTATGGTGGCGGAGGCCTCTGCGGACCCTGCGGTGTACTTTCTCTTACACTGGGTCCCTAGGTGGCGGAGGCCTTTGCAGACCCTGCGGTGTACTCTCTCCAACACTGGGTCCCTATGGTGGCGGAGGCCTCTGCGGACCCTTTGGTGTACTTTCTCTTACACTGGGTCCCTAGGTGGTGGAAGCCTCTGCAGACCCTGCGGTGTACTATCACTTACACGGGGTCCCTATGGTGGCGGAGGCCTCTGCGGAGCACTTTCTCTTACACTGGGTCCCTATGGTGGCAGAGGCCTCTGCGGACCCTGCGGTGTACTTTCTCTTACACTGGGTCCCTATGGTGGTGGAGGCCTCTGCGGAGCCTGCGGTGTACTCTCTCTTACACTGGGTCCCTATGGTGGCGGAGGACTCTGCGGAGCCTGCGGTGTACTCTCTCTTACACTGGGTCCCTATGGTAGCGGAGGCCTCTGCGGACCCTGCGGTGTACTTTCTCTTACATTGGGTCCCTATGGTGGCGGAGGACTCTGCGGAGCCTGTGGTGTACTCTCTCTTACACTGGGTCCCAATGGTGGCGGAGGCCTCTGCGGACCCTGCGGTGTACTTTCTCTTACACTGGGTCCCTATGGTGGCGAAGGCCTCTGCGGACCCTGCGGTGTACTTTCTCTTACACTGGGTCCCTATGGTTGAGGAGGCCTCTGCGGAACCTGCGGTGTACTCTCTTTTACACTGGGTCCCTAGGGTGGCGGAGGCCTCTGCGGAGCCTGCGGTGTACTCTCTCTTACACTGGGTCCCTATGGTGGCGGAGGCCTCTGCGGAGCCTGCGGTGTACTCTCTCTTACACTGGGTCCCTATGGTGGCGGAGGCCTCTGCGGAGCCTGTGGTGTACTCTCTCTTAAACTGGGTCCCTATGGTGGCGGAGGCCTTTGCGGACCCTGCGGTGTACTCTCTCTTACACTGGGTCCCTATGGTGGCGGAGGCCTCTGCGGACCCTGCGGTGTACTTTCTCTTACACTGGGTCCCTAGGTGGCGGAAGCCTCTGCAGACCCTGCGGTGTACTCTCTCTTACACTGGGTCCCTATGGTGGCGGAAGCCTCTGCGGAGCCTGCGGTGTACTCTCTCTTACACTGGGTCCCCATGGTGGCGGAAGCCTCTGCGGAGCCTGCGGTGTACTTTCTTTTATACTGGGTTCCTATGGTGGCGGAGACCTCTGCGGACCCTGCGGTGTACTTTCTCTTACACTGGGTCCTTATGGTGGCGGATGCCTCTGCCGACCCTGCCGTATACTTTTTTCTTTTACACTGGGTCCCTATGGTGGTGGAGGCCTCTGCGGACTCTGCGGTGTACTTTCTCTTAAACTGAGTCCCTATGGTTGAGGAGGCCTCTGCGGACCCTGTGCTGTACTCTCTCTTACACTGGGTCCCTATGTTGGCAGAGGCCTCTGCGGAGCCTGCGGTGTACTCTCTCTTACACTGGGTCCCTATGGTGGCGGAGGCTTCTGCTGGAGCCTGCTGTGTACTCTCTCTTACACTGGGTCCCTATGGTGGCGGAGGCCTCTGCGGACACTGCGGTGTACTTTCTATTACACTGGGTTCCTATGTTGGCGGAGGCCTCTGCGGACCCTGCGGTGTACTTTCTCTTACACTGGGTCTTTATGGTGGCGGAGGCCTCTGCGGACCCTGCGGTGTACTTTCTCTTACACTGGGTTCCTATGGTGGCGGAGGCCTCTGCGGACCCTGCGGTGTACTCTCTCTTACTCTGGGTCACTATGGTGGTGGAGGCCTCTGCAGACCCTGTGGTGTACTTTCTCTTACACTGGTTCCGTATGGTGGCGGAGGCCTCTGCGGAGCACTTTCCCTTACAGTGGGTCCCTATGGTGGCGGAGGCCTCTGCGGACCCTGCGGTGTATTCTATCTTACACTAGGTCCCTATGGTGGCGGAGGCCTCTGCGGACCCTGCGGTGTACTCTCTCTTACACTGAGTCCCTATGGTGGCGGAGGCCTCTGCGGACCCTGTGGTGTACTCTCTTACACTGGGTCCCTATGGTGGCGGAGGCCTCGGCGGACCCTGCGGTGTACTTTCTCTTACACTGAGTCCCTATGGTGGCGGAGACCTCTGTGGACCCTGCG
Organism: Phyllobates terribilis; assembly: GCF_046119375.1. NCBI lineage: Eukaryota > Metazoa > Chordata > Amphibia > Anura > Dendrobatidae > Phyllobates > Phyllobates terribilis. The sequence goes on along the minus strand of NW_027362767.1, from coordinate 257,463,952 downwards.
GTGTACTCTCTCTTACACTGGGTCCCTATGGTGGCGGAGGCCTCTGCGGACCCTGTGGTGTACTTACTCTTACACTGGGACCCTATGGTGGCGGAGGCCTCTGCGGAGCACTTTCTCTTACACTAGGTCCCTATAGTGGCGGAGGCCTCTGCGGACCCTGCGGTGTACTTTCTCTTACACTGGGTCCCTATGGTGGCGGAGGCGTCTGCGGACCCTGCGGTGTACTCTCTCTTACACTGGTTACATATGGTGGCGGAGGCCTCTGAGGACCCTGCGGTGTACTCTCTCTTACACTGGGTCCCTATGGTGGCGGAGGCCTCTGCGGATCCTGCGGTGTACTCTCTCTTACCCTGGGTCCCTATGGTGGCGGAGGCCTCTGCGGACCCTGCGGTGTACTTTCTCTTACACTGAGTCCCTAAGGTGGCGGAGGCCTCTGCGGACCCTGCGGTGTACTCTCTTACACTGGGTCCCTATGGTGGCAGAGGCTTCTGTGGACCCTGTGGTGTACTTTCTCTTACACTGGGACCCTATGGTGGCGCAGGCCTCTGCGGAGCACTTTCTCTTACACTGGGTCCCTATGGTGGCGGAGGCCTCTGCGGACCCTGCGGTGTATTTTCTCTTACACTGGGTCCCTATGGTGGTGGAGGCCTCTGCGGACCCTGCGGTGTACTTTCTCTTACACTGAGTCCCTATGGTTGAGGAGGCCTCTGCGGACCCTGTGGTGTACTCTCTCTTACACTGGGTCCCTATGGTGGCAGAGGCCTCTGCGGAGCCTGCGGTGTACTCTCTCTTACACTGGGTCCCTATGGTGGCGGAGGCCTCTGCGGACCCTGCGGTGTACTCTCTCTTACACTGGTTCCATATGGTGGCGGAGGCCTCTGCGGATCCTGCGGTGTACTCTCTCTTACACTGGGTCCCTATGGTGGCGGAGGCTTCTGTGGATCCTGTGGTGTACTTTCTCTTACACTGGGACCCTATGGTGGCGGAGGCCTCTGCGGAGCACTTTCTCTTACACTGGGTCCCTATGGTGGCGGAGGCCTCTGCGGACCCTGCGGTGTATTTTCTCTTACACTGGGTCACTATGGTGGCGGAGGCCTCTGCGGACCCTGCGGTGTACTTTCTCTTACACTGAGTCCCTATGGTTGAGGAGGCCTCTGCGGACCCTGTGGTGTACTCTCTCTTACACTGGGTCCCTATGGTGGCAGAGGCCTCTGCGGAGCCTGCGGTGTACTCTCTCTTAGACTAGGTCCCTATGGTGGCGGAGGCCTCTGCGGACCCTGCGGTGTACTCTCTCTTTCACTGGGTCCCTATGGTGGCGGAGGCCTCTGCGGAGCCTGCGGTGTACTCTCTCTTACACTGGGTCCCTATGGTGGCGGAGGCCTCTGCGGACCCTACGGTGTACTTTCTATTACACTGGGTTCCTATGGTGGTGGAGGCCTCTGCGGACCCTGTTGTGTACTTTCTCTTGCACTGGGTCCCTATGGTGGCGGAGGCCTCTGCGGACCCTGTGGTGTACTTTCTCTTACACTGGGTCCCTATGGTGGAGGAGGCCTCTGCGGACCCTGCGGTGTACTTTCTCTTACACTGGGTTCCTATGGTGGCAGAGGCCTCTGCGGACCCTGCGGTGTACTCTCTCTTACACTGGGTCCCTATAGTGGCGGAGGCCTCTGCGGATCCTGCGGTGTACTCTCTCTTACACTGGGTCCCTATGGTGGCGGAGGCCTCTGCGGACCCTGCAGTGTACTCTCTCTTACACTGGTTCCGTAAGGTGGCGGAGGCCTCTGCGGAGCACTTTCTCTTACACTGGGTCCCTATGGTGGCAGGGGCCTCTGCGGACCCTGCGGTGTATTCTCTCTTACACTAGGTCCCTATGGTGGCGGAGGCCTCTGCGGACCCTGCGGTGTACTCTCTCTTACACTGGGTCCCTATGGTGGCGGAGGACTCTGCGGACCCTGTGGTGTACTCTCTCTTACACTGGGTCCCTATGGTGGCGGAGGCCTCTGCGGACCCTGCGGTGTACTTTCTCTTACACTGGGTCCCTATGGTGGCGGAGGCCTCTGTGGACCCTGCGTTGTACTCTCTTTTACACTGGGTCACTATGGTGGCGGAGGCCTCTGCAGACCCTGTGGTGTACTTACTCTTACACTGGGACCCTATGGTGGCGGAGGCCTCTGCGGAGCACTTTCTCTTACACTAGGTCCCTATAGTGGCGGAGGCCTCTGCGGACCCTGCGGTGTACTTTCTCTTACACTGGGTCCCTATGGTGGCGGAGGCCTCTGCGGACCCTGCGGTGCACTCTCTCTTACACTGGTTCCGTATGGTGGAGGAGGCCTCTGCGGAACCTGCGGTGTACTCTCTCTTACACTGGGTTCCTATATTCGCGGAGGCCTCTGCGGACCCTGTGGTGTACTTACTCTTACACTGGGACCCTATGGTGGCGGAGGCCTCTGCGGAGCACTTTCTCTTACACTAGGTCCCTATAGTGGCGGAGGCCTCTGCGGACCCTGCGGTGTACTTTCTCTTACATTGGGTCCCTATGGTGGCGGAGGCCTCTGCGGACCCTGCGGTGTACTCTCTCTTACACTGGTTCCGTATGGTGGCGGAGGCCTCTGCGGACCCTGCGGTGTACTCTCTCTTACACTGGGTCCCTATGGTGGCGGAGGCCTCTTCGGATCCTGCGGTGTACTCTCTCTTACACTGGGTCCCTATGGTGGCGGAGGCCTCTGCGGAGCACTTTCTCTTACACTGGGTCCCTATGGTGGCGGAGGCCTCTGCGGACCCTGCGGTGTACTTTCTCTTACACTGGGTCCCTATGGTGGCGGAGGCCTCTGCGGACCCTGCGGTGTACTCTCCCTTACACTGGGTCCGTATGGTGGCGGAGGCCTCTGCGGACCCTGCGGTGTACTCTCTCTTACACTGGGTCCCTATGGTGGCGGAGACCTCTGCGGACCCTGCGGTGTACTCTCTCTTACACTGGGTCCCTATGGTGGCGGAGGCCTCTGCGGACCCTCCGGTGTACTTTCTCTTACACTGAGTCCCTATGGTGGCGGAAGCCTCTGCGGACCCTGCGGTGTACTCTCTTACACTGGGTCCCTATGGTGGCTGAGGCTTCTGCGGACCCTGTGGTGTACATTCTCTTACAGTGGGACCCTATGGTGGCGGAGGCCTCTGCGGAGCACTTTCTCTTACACTCGGTCCCTATGGTGGCGGAGGCCCCTGCGGTGTACTTTCTCTTACACTGGGTCCCTATGGTGGCGGAGGACTCTGCGGACCCTGCGGTGTTCTCTCTCTTACACTGGGTCCCTATGGTGGCGGAGGCCTCTGCGGATCCTGCGGTGTACTCTCTCTTACACTGGGTCCCTATGGTGGCGGAGGCCTCTGCGGAGCAGTTTCTCTTACACTGGGTCCCTATGGTGGCGGAGGCCTCTGCGGACCCTGCGGTGTACTTTCTCTTACACTGGGTCCCTATGGTGGCGGAGGCCTCTGCGGACCCTGCGGTGTACTCTCTCTTACGCTGGGTCCGTATGGTGGCGGAGGCCTCTGCGGACCCTGTGGTGTACTCTCTCTTACCCTGGGTCCCTATGGTGGCGGAGACCTCTGTGGACCCTGCGGTGTACTCTCTCTTACACTGGGTCCCTATGGTGGGGGAGGCCTCTGCGGACCCTGCGGTGTACTTTCTCTTACACTGAGTCCCTATGGTGGCGGAGGCCTCTGCTGACCCTGCGGTGTACTCTCTCTTACACTGGGTCCCTATGGTGTCGGAGACCTCTGCTGACCCTGTGGTGTACTTTCTCTTACACTGGGACCCTATGGTGGCGGAGGCCTCTGCGGAGCACTTTCTCTTACACTGGGTCCCTATGGTGGCGGAGGCCTCTGCGGACCCTGCGGTGTACTTTCTCTTACACTGGGTCCCTATGGTGGCGGAGGCCTCTGTGGACCCTGCGGTGTACTCTCTCTTACACTGGGTCCGTATGGTGGCGGAGGCCTCTGCGGACCCTGCGGTGTACTCTCTCTTACACTGGGTCCCTATGGTGGCGGAGACCTCTGCGGACCCTGCGGTGTACTCTCTCTTACACTGGGTCCCTATGGTGGCGGAGGCCTCTGCGGACCCTCCGGTGTACTTTCTCTTACACTGAGTCCCTATGGTGGCGGAGGCCTCTGCGGACCCTGCGGTGTACTCTCTTACACTGGGTCCCTATGGTGGCTGAGGCTTCTGCGGACCCTGTGGTGTACTTTCTCTTACACTGGGACCCTATGGTGGCGGAGGCTTCTGCGGAGCACTTTCTCTTACACTCGGTCCCTATGGTGGCGGAGGCCCCTGCGGTGTACTTTCTCTTACACTGGGTCCCTATGGTGGCGGAGGACTCTGCGGACCCTGCGGTGTACTCTCTCTTACACTGGGTTCCTATGGTGGCGGAGGCCTCTGCGGAGCCTAGAGTGTACTTTCTCTTACACTGGGTCCCCATGGTGGCGGAGCCTGTGGTGTACTTTCTTTTATACTGGGTTCCTATGGTGGCGGAGGCCTCTGCGGACCCTGCGGTGTACTCTCTTACACTGGGTCCCTATGGTGGCAGAGGCTTCTGCGGACCCTGTGGTGTACTTTCTCTTACACTGGGACCCTATGGTGGCGGAGGCCTCTGCGGAGCACTTTCTCTTACACTGGGTCAATATGGTGGCGGAGGCCTCTGCGGACCCTGCGGTGTACTTTCTCTTACACTGAGTCCCTATGGTTGAGGAGGCCTCTGCGGACCCTGTGGTGTACTCTCTCTTACACTGGGTCCCTATGGTGGCAGAGGCCTCTGCGGAGCCTGCGGTGTACTCTCTCTTAGACTAGGTCCCTATGGTGGCGGAGGCCTCTGCGGACCCTGCGGTGTACTCTCTCTTTCACTGGGTCCCTATGGTGGCGGAGGCCTCTGCGGAGCCTGCGGTGTACTCTCTCTTACACTGGGTCCCTATGGTGGCGGAGGCCTCTGCGGACCCTACGGTGTACTTTCTATTACACTGGGTTCCTATGGTGGCGGAGGCCTCTGCGGACCCTGCGGTGTACTCTCCCTTACACTGGGTCCGTATGGTGGCGGAGGCCTCTGCGGACCCTGCGGTGTACTCTCTCTTACACTGGGTCCCTATGGTGGCGGAGACCTCTGCGGACCCTGTGGTGTACTCTCTCTTACACTGGGTCCCTATGGTGGCGGAGGCCTCTGCGGACCCTCCGGTGTACTTTCTCTTACACTGAGTCCCTATGGTGGCGGAAGCCTCTGCGGACCCTGCGGTGTACTCTCTTACACTGGGTCCCTATGGTGGCTGAGGCTTCTGCGGACCCTGTGGTGTACTTTCTCTTACAGTGGGACCCTATGGTGGCGGAGGCCTCTGCGGAGCACTTTCTCTTACACTCGGTCCCTATGGTGGCGGAGGCCCCTGCGGTGTACTTTCTCTTACACTGGGTCCCTATGGTGGCGGAGGACTCTGCGGACCCTGCGGTGTTCTCTCTCTTACACTGGGTCCCTATGGTGGCGGAGGCCTCTGCGGATCCTGCGGTGTACTCTCTTTTACACTGGGTCCCTATGGTGGCGGAGGCCTCTGCGGAGCAGTTTCTCTTACACTGGGTCCCTATGGTGGCGGAGGCCTCTGCGGACCCTGCGGTGTACTCTCTCTTACACTGGGTCCCTATGGTGGCGGAGGCCTCTGCGGACCCTCCGGTGTACTTTCTCTTACACTGAGTCCCTATGGTGGCGGAGGCCTCTGCGGACCCTGCGGTGTACTCTCTTACACTGGGTCCCTATGGTGGCTGAGGCTTCTGCGGACCCTGTGGTGTACTTTCTCTTACACTGGGACCCTATGGTGGCGGAGGCTTCTGCGGAGCACTTTCTCTTACACTCGGTCCCTATGGTGGCGGAGGCCCCTGCGGTGTACTTTCTCTTACACTGGGTCCCTATGGTGGCGGAGGACTCTGCGGACCCTGCGGTGTACTCTCTCTTACACTGGGTTCCTATGGTGGCGGAGGCCTCTGCGGAGCCTAGAGTGTACTTTCTCTTACACTGGGTCCCCATGGTGGCGGAGCCTGTGGTGTACTTTCTTTTATACTGGGTTCCTATGGTGGCGGAGGCCTCTGCGGACCCTGCGGTGTACTCTCTTACACTGGGTCCCTATGGTGGCAGAGGCTTCTGCGGACCCTGTGGTGTACTTTCTCTTACACTGGGACCCTATGGTGGCGGAGGCCTCTGCGGAGCACTTTCTCTTACACTGGGTCACTATGGTTGAGGAGGCCTCTGCGGACCCTGTGGTGTACTCTCTCTTACACTGGGTCCCTATGGTGGCAGAGGCCTCTTCGGAGCCTGCGGTGTACTCTCTCTTAGACTAGGTCCCTATGGTGGCGGAGGCCTCTGCGGACCCTGCGGTGTACTCTCTCTTTCACTGGGTCCCTATGGTGGCGGAGGCCTCTGCGGAGCCTGCGGTGTACTCTCTCTTACACTGGGTCCCTATGGTGGCGGAGGCCTCTGCTGGAGCCTGCGGTGTACTCTCTCTTACACTGGGTCCCTATGGTGGCAGGGGCCTCTGCGGACCCTGCGGTGTATTCTCTCTTACACTAGGTCCCTATGGTGGCGGAGGCCTCTGCGGACCCTGCGGTGTACTCTCTCTTACACTGGGTCCCTATGGTGGCGGAGGACTCTGCGGACCCTGCGGTGTACTTTCTCTTACACTGGGTTCCTATGGTGGCAGAGGCCTCTGCGGACCCTGCGGTGTACTCTCTCTTACACTGGTTCCCTATGGTGGCGGATGCCTCTGTGGACCCTGCGTTGTACTCTCTTTTACACTGGGTCCCTATGGTGGCGGAGGCCTCTGCGGACCCTGTGGTGTACTTACTCTTACACTGGGACCCTATGGTGGCGGAGGCCTCTGCGGAGCACTTTCTCTTACACTAGGTCCCTATAGTGGCGGAGGCCTCTGCGGACCCTGCGGTGTACTTTCTCTTACACTGGGTCCCTATGGTGGCGGAGGCCTCTGCGGACCCTGCGGTGCACTCTCTCTTACACTGGTTCCGTATGGTGGAGGAGGCCTCTGCGGAACCTGCGGTGTACTCTCTCTTACACTGGGTTCCTATATTCGCGGAGGCCTCTGCGGACCCTGTGGTGTACTTACTCTTACACTGGGACCCTATGGTGGCGGAGGCCTCTGCGGAGCACTTTCTCTTACACTAGGTCCCTATAGTGGCGGAGGCCTCTGCGGACCCTGCGGTGTACTTTCTCTTACACTGGGTCCCTATGGTGGCGGAGGCCTCTGCGGACCCTGCGGTGTACTCTCTCTTACACTGGTTCCGTATGGTGGCGGAGGCCTCTGCGGACCCTGCGGTGTACTCTCTCTTACACTGGGTCCCTATGGTGGCGGAGGCCTCTTCGGATCCTGCGGTGTACTCTCTCTTACACTGGGTCCCTATGGTGGCGGAGGCCTCTGCGGAGCACTTTCTCTTACACTCGGTCCCTATGGTGGCGGAGGCCCCTGCGGTGTACTTTCTCTTACACTGGGTCCCTATGGTGGCGGAGGACTCTGCGGACCCTGCGGTGTTCTCTCTCTTACACTGGGTCCCTATGGTGTCGGAGGCCTCTGCGGATCCTGCGGTGTACTCTCTCTTACACTGGGTCCCTATGGTGGCGGAGGCCTCTGCGGAGCAGTTTCTCTTACACTGGGTCCCTATGGTGGCGGAGGCCTCTGCGGACCCTGCGGTGTACTTTCTCTTACACTGGGTCCCTATGGTGGCGGAGGCCTCTGCGGACCCTGCGGTGTACTCTCTCTTACACTAGGTCCGTATGGTGGCGGAGGCCTCTGCGGACCCTGTGGTGTACTCTCTCTTACCCTGGGTCCCTATGGTGGCGGAGACCTCTGTGGACCCTGCGGTGTACTCTCTCTTACACTGGGTCCCTATGGTGGGGGAGGCCTCTGCGGACCCTGCGGTGTACTTTCTCTTACACTGAGTCCCTATGGTGGCGGAGGCCTCTGCTGACCCTGCGGTGTACTCTCTCTTACACTGGGTCCCTATGGTGTCGGAGGCCTCTGCTGACCCTGTGGTGTACTTTCTCTTACACTGGGACCCTATGGTGGCGGAGGCCTCTGCGGAGCACTTTCTCTTACACTGGGTCCCTATGGTGGCGGAGGCCTCTGCAGACCCTGCGGTGTACTTTCTCTTACACTGGGTCCCTATGGTGGCGGAGGCCTCTGTGGACCCTGCGGTGTACTCTCTCTTACACTGGGTCCGTATGGTGGCGGAGGCCTCTGCGGACCCTGCGGTGTACTCTCTCTTACACTGGGTCCCTATGGTGGCGGAGACCTCTGCGGACTCTGCGGTGTACTCTCTCTTACACTGGGTCCCTATGGTGGCGGAGGCCTCTGCGGACCCTCCGGTGTACTTTCTCTTACACTGAGTCCCTATGGTGGCGGAGGCCTCTGCGGACCCTGCGGTGTACTCTCTTACACTGGGTCCCTATGGTGGCTGAGGCTTCTGCGGACCCTGTGGTGTACTTTCTCTTACACTGGGACCCTATGGTGGCGGAGGCCTCTGCGGAGCACTTTCTCTTACACTCGGTCCCTATGGTGGCGGAGGCCCCTGCGGTGTACTTTCTCTTACACTGGGTCCCTATGGTGGCGGAGGACTCTGCGGACCCTGCGGTGTACTCTCTCTTACACTGGGTTCCTATGGTGGCGGAGGCCTCTGCGGAGCCTAGAGTGTACTTTCTCTTACACTGGGTCCCCATGGTGGCGGAGCCTGTGGTGTACTTTCTTTTATACTGGGTCCCTATAGTGGCGGAGGCCTCTGCGGACCCTGCGGTGTACTTTCTCTTACACTGGGTCCCTATGGTGGCGGAGGCCTCTGCGGACCCTGCGGTGTACTCTCTCTTACACTGGTTCCGTATGGTGGCGGAGGCCTCTGCGGACCCTGCGGTGTACTCTCTCTTACACTGGGTCCCTATGGTGGCAGAGGCCTCTTCGGATCCTGCGGTGTACTCTCTCTTACACTGGGTCCCTATGGTGGCGGAGGCCTCTGCGGAGCACTTTCTCTTACACTCGGTCCCTATGGTGGCGGAGGCCCCTGCGGTGTACTTTCTCTTACACTGGGTCCCTATGGTGGCGGAGGACTCTGCGGACCCTGCGGTGTTCTCTCTCTTACACTGGGTCCCTATGGTGGCGGAGGCCTCTGCGGATCCTGCGGTGTACTCTCTCTTACACTGGGTCCCTATGGTGGCGGAGGCCTCTGCGGAGCAGTTTCTCTTACACTGGGTCCCTATGGTGGCGGAGGCCTCTGCGGACCCTGCGGTGTACTTTCTCTTACACTGGGTCCCTATGGTGGCGGAGGCCTCTGCGGACCCTGCGGTGTACTCTCTCTTACACTGGGTCCGTATGGTGGCGGAGGCCTCTGCGGACCCTGTGGTGTACTCTCTCTTACCCTGGGTCCCTATGGTGGCGGAGACCTCTGTGGACCCTGCGGTGTACTCTCTCTTACACTGGGTCCCTATGGTGGGGGAGGCCTCTGCGGACCCTGCGGTGTACTTTCTCTTACACTGAGTCCCTATGGTGGCGGAGGCCTCTGCTGACCCTGCGGTGTACTCTCTCTTACACTGGGTCCCTATGGTGTCGGAGGCCTCTGCTGACCCTGTGGTGTACTTTCTCTTACACTGGGACCCTATGGTGGCGGAGGCCTCTGCGGAGCACTTTCTCTTACACTGGGTCCCTATGGTGGCGGAGGCCTCTGCGGACCCTGCGGTGTACTTTCTCTTACACTGGGTCCCTATGGTGGCGGAGGCCTCTGTGGACCCTGCGGTGTACTCTCTCTTACACTGGGTCCGTATGGTGGCGGAGGCCTCTGCGGACCCTGCGGTGTACTCTCTCTTACACTGGGTCCCTATGGTGGCGGAGACCTCTGCGGACCCTGCGGTGTACTCTCTCTTACACTGGGTCCCTATGGTGGCGGAGGCCTCTGCGGACCCTCCGGTGTACTTTCTCTTACACTGAGTCCCTATGGTGGCGGAGGCCTCTGCGGACCCTGTGGTGTACTCTCTTACACTGGGTCCCTATGGTGGCTGAGGCTTCTGCGGACCCTGTGGTGTACTTTCTCTTACACTGGGACTCTATGGTGGCGGAGGCCTCTGCGGAGCACTTTCTCTTACACTCGGTCCCTATGGTGGCGGAGGCCCCTGCGGTGTACTTTCTCTTACACTGGGTCCCTATGGTGGCGGAGGACTCTGCGGACCCTGCGGTGTACTCTCTCTTACACTGGGTTCCTATGGTGGCGGAGGCCTCTGCGGAGCCTAGAGTGTACTTTCTCTTACACTGGGTCCCCATGGTGGCGGAGCCTGTGGTGTACTTTCTTTTATACTGGGTTCCTATGGTGGCGGAGGCCTCTGCGGACCCTGCGGTGTACTCTCTTACACTGGGTCCCTATGGTGGCAGAGGCTTCTGCGGACCCTGTGGTGTACTTTCTCTTACACTGGGACCCTATGGTGGCGGAGGCCTCTGCGGAGCACTTTCTCTTACACTGGGTCCCTATGGTGGCGGAGGCCTCTGCGGACCCTGCCGTATACTTTTTTCTTTTACACTGGGTCCCTATGGTGGCAGAGGCCTCTGCAGAGCCTGCGGTGTACTTTCTCTTACACTGAGTCCCTATGGTTGAGGAGGCCTCTGCGGACCCTGTGGTGTACTCTCTCTTACACTGGGTTCCTATGGTGGCAGAGGCCTCTGCGGACTCTGCGGTGTACTTTCTCTTACACTGGGTTCCTATGGTGGCGGAGGCCTCTGCGGACCCTGCGGTGTACCTTCTCTTACACTGGATTCCTATGGTGGCGGAGGCCTCTGCGGACCCTGCGGTGTACTTTCTCATACACTGAGTCCCTACGGTGGCGGAGGCCTCTGCGGACCCTGCGGTGTACTCTCTCTTACACTGGGTCCCTATGGTGGCGGAGGCCTCTGCGGACCCTGCCGTATACTTTTTTCTTTTACACTGGGTCCCTATGGTGGCAGAGGCCTCTGCAGAGCCTGCGGTGTACTTTCTCTTACACTGAATCCCTACGGTGGCGGAGGCCTCTGCGGACCCTGCGGTGTACTCTCTCTTACACTGGGTCCCTATGGTGGCGGAGGCCTCTGCGGAGCCTGCGGTGTACTTTCTCTTACACTGGGTCCCTATGGTGGCGGAGGTCTCTGCGGACCCTGCGGTGTACTCTCTCTTGCACTGGGTCCCTATGGTGGTGGAGGCCTCTGCGGACCCTGCGGTGTACTTTCTCTTACACTGGGTCCCTATGGTGGCGGAGGCCTCTGCGGACCCTGCGGTGTACTCTCTCTTACACTGGGTCCGTATGGTGGCGGAGGCCTCTGCGGACCCTGTGGTGTACTCTCTCTTACACTGGGTCCCTATGGTGGCGGAGACCTCTGTGGACCCTGCGGTGTACTCTCTCTTACACTGGGTCCCTATGGTGGGGGAGGCCTCTGCGGACCCTGTGGTGTACTTTCTCTTACATTGGGTCCCTATGGTGGCAGAGGCCTCTGTTGACCCTGTGGTGTACTTTCTCTTACACTGGGACCCTATGGTGGCGGAGGCCTCTGCGGAGCACTTTCTCTTACACTGGGTCCCTATGGTGGCGGAGGCCTCTGCGGATCCTGCGGTGTACTTTCTCTTACACTGGGTCCCTATGGTGGCGGAGGCCTCTGTGGACCCTGCGGTGTACTCTCTCTTACACTGGGTCCGTATGGTGGCGGAGGCCTCTGCGGACCCTGCGGTGTACTCTCTCTTACACTGGGTCCCTATGGTGGCGGAGACCTCTGCGGACCCTGCTGTGTACTCTCTCTTACACTGGGTCCCTATGGTGGCGGAGGCCTCTGCGGACCCTCCGGTGTACTTTCTCTTACACTGAGTCCCTATGGTGGCGGAGGCCTCTGCGGACCCTGCGGTGTACTCTCTTACACTGGGTCCCTATGGTGGCTGAGGCTTCTGCGGACCCTGTGGTGTACTTTCTCTTACACTGGGACCCTATGGTGGCGGAGGCCTCTGCGGAGCACTTTCTCTAACACTCGGTCCCTATGGTGGCGGAGGCCCCTGCGGTGTACTTTCTCTTACACTGGGTCCCTATGGTGGCGGAGGACTCTGCGGACCCTGCGGTGTACTCTCTCTTACACTGGGTTCCTATGGTGGCGGAGGCCTCTGCGGAGCCTAGAGTGTACTTTCTCTTACACTGGGTCCCCATGGTGGCGGAGCCTGTGGTGTACTTTCTTTTATACTGGGTTCCTATGGTGGCGGAGGCCTCTGCGGACCCTGCGGTGTACTCTCTTACACTGGGTCCCTATGGTGGCAGAGGCTTCTGCGGACCCTGTGGTGTACTTTCTCTTACACTGGGACCCTATGGTGGCGGAGGCCTCTGCGGAGCACTTTCTCTTACACTGGGTCCCTATGGTGGCGGAGGCCTCTGCGGACCCTGCCGTATACTTTTTTCTTTTACACTGGGTCCCTATGGTGGCAGAGGCCTCTGCAGAGCCTGCGGTGTACTTTCTCTTACACTGAGTCCCTATGGTTGAGGAGGCCTCTGCGGACCCTGTGGTGTACTCTCTCTTACACTGGGTTCCTATGGTGGCGGAGGCCTCTGCGGACCCTGCGGTGTACTTTCTCTTACACTGGGCTCCTATGGTGGCGGAGGCCTCTGCGGACCCTGCGGTGTACCTTCTCTTACACTGGATTCCTATGGTGGCGGAGGCCTCTGCGGACCCTGCGGTGTACTTTCTCATACACTGAGTCCCTACGGTGGCGGAGGCCTCTGTGGACCCTGCGGTGTACTCTCTCTTACACTGGGTCCCTATGGTGGCGGAGGCCTCTGCGGAGCCTGCGGTGTACTTTCTCTTACACTGGGTCCCTATGGTGGCGGAGGTCTCTGCGGACCCTGCGGTGTACTCTCTCTTGCACTGGGTCCCTATGGTGGTGGAGGCCTCTGCGGACCCTGCGGTGTACTTTCTCTTACACTGGGTTCTTATGCTGGCGGAGGCCTCTGCGGACCCTGCGGTGTACTTTCTCTTACACTGAGTCCCTATGGTGGCGGAGGCCTCTGCAGACCCTGCGGTGTACTCTCTCTTTCACTGCGTCCCTATGGTGGCAGAGGCCTCTGCGGAACCCTGCGGTGTACTTTCTCTTACACTAGGTTCCTATGGTGGCGGAGGCCTCTGCGGAGCCTGCGGTGTACTTTCTCTTACACTGGGTCCCCATGATGGCGGTGCCTGTGGTGTACTTTCTTTTATACCGGGTTTCTATGGTGGCGGACACCTCTGCGGACCCTGCGGTGTACTTTCTCTTACACTGGGTTCCTATGGTGGCGGAGACCTCTGCGGACCCTGCGGTGTACTTTCTCTTACACTGGGTTCCTATGGTAGCGGAGTCCTCTGCGGACCCTAAGGTGTACTTTCTCTTACACTGGGTCCCTATGGTGGCGGAGGCCTCTGCGGAGCCTGCGGTGTACTTTCTCTTACAATGGGTTCCTATGGTGGCGGAGGCCTCTGCGGACCCTGCTGTATACTTTTTTCTTTTACACTGGGTCCCTATGGTGGCGGAGGCCGCTGCGGACCCTGCGTTGTACTTTCTATTACACTGGATTCCTATGGTGGCGGAGGCCTCTGCGGAGCCTGCGGTGTACTTTCTCTTACACTGGGTCCCTATGGTGGCGGAGGACTCTGCGGACCCTGCCATATACTTTTTTCTTTTACGCTGGGTCCCTATGGTGGCGGAGGCCTCTGCGGAGCCTGCGGTGTACTTTCTCTTACACTGGTTCACTATGGTGGCGGAGGCCTCTGCGGACCCTGCGGTGTACTCTCTCTTACACTGGGTCCCTATGGTGGCGGAGGCCTCTGTGGACCCTGCGGTGTACTATCTCTTACACTGGGTCGCTATGGTGGCGGAGGCCACTGCGGAGCCTGCGGTGTACTTTCTCTTACACTGGGTCCCTATGGTGGTGGAGGTCTCTGCGGACCCTGCGGTTTACTCTCTCTTACACTGGGTCCCTATTGTGGTGGAGGCCTCTGCGGACCCTGCGGTGTACTTTCTCTTACACTGGGTTCTTATGGTGGCGGAGGCCTCTGCGGACCCTGCGGTGTACTTTCTCTTACACTGAGTCCCTACGGTGGCGGAGGCCTCTGCAGACCTTGCGGTGTACTCTCTCTTTCACTGCGTCCCTATGGTGGCAGAGGCCTCTGCGGAACCCTGCGGTGTACTTTCTCTTACACTGGGTTCCTATGGTGGCGGAGGCCTCTGCGGAGCCTGCGGTGTACTTTCTCTTACACTGGGTCCCCATGATGGCGGTGCCTGTGGTGTACTTTCTTTTACACTGGGTTCCTATGGTGGCGGAGACCTCTACGGACCCTGCGGTGTACTTTCTCTTACACTGGGTTCCTATGGTGGCGGAGACCTCTGCGGACCCTGCGGTGTACTTTCTCTTACACTGGGTTCCTATGGTAGCGGAGTCCTCTGCGGACCCTGCGGTGTACTTTCTCTTACACTGGGTCCCTATGGTGGCGGAGGCCTCTGCGGAGCCTGCGGTGTACTTTCTCTTACACTGGGTTCCTATGGTGGCAGAGGCCTCTGCGGACACTGCTGTATACTTTTTTCTTTTACACTGGGTCCCTATGGTGGCGGAGGCCTCTGCGGAGCCTGCGGTGTACCTTCTCTTACACTGAGTCCCTATGGTTGAGGAGGTCTCTGTGGACCCTGTGGTGTACTCTCTCTTACACTGGGTCCGTATGGTGGCGGAGGACTCTGCGTACCCTGCGGTGTACTCTCTCTTACACTGGGTCCATATGGTGGCGGAGGCCTCTGTGGACCCTGCGGTGTACTTTCTATTACACTGGGTTCCTATGGTGGCGGAGGCCTCTGCGGAGCCTGCGGTGTACTTTCTCTTACACTGGGTCCCTATTGTGGCGGAGGACTCTGCGGACCCTGCCGTATAATTTTTTCTTTTATTCTGGGTCCCTATGGTGGCGGAGGCCTCTGCGGAGCCTGCGGTGTACTTTCTATTACACTGAGTCCCTATGGTGGCGGAGGACTCTGCGGACCCTGCCGTATACTTTTTTCTTTTACGCTGGGTCCCTATGGTGGCGGAGGCCTCTGCGGACCCTGCGGTGTACTTTCTCTTACACTGGGTCCCTATGGTGGTGGAGGTCTCTGCGGACCCTGCGGTGTACTCTCTCTTACACTGGGTCCCTATTGTAGTGGAGGCCTCTGCGGACCCTGCGGTGTACTTTCTCATACACTGGGTTCTTATGGTGGCGGAGGCCTCTGCGGACCCTGCGGTGTACTTTCTCTTACACTGAGTCCCTATAGTGGCGGAGGCCTCTGCAGACCCTGCGGTGTACTCTCTCTTTCACTGCATCCCTATGGTGGCAGAGGCCTCTGCGGAACCCTGCGGTGTACTTTCTCTTACACTGGGTTCCTATGGTGGCGGAGGCCTCTGCGGAGCCTGCGGTGTACTTTCTCTTACACTGGGTTCCTATGGTAGCGGAGTCCTCTGCGGACCCTGCGGTGTACTTTGTCTTACACTGGGTCCCTATGGTGGCGGAGGCCTCTGCGGAGCCTGCGGTGTACTTTCTCTTACTATGGGTTCCTATGGTGGCAGAGGCCTCTGCGGACACTGCTGTATACTTTTTTCTTTTACATTGGGTCCCTATGGTGGCGGAGGCCTCTGCGGAGCCTGCGGTGTACCTTCTCTTACACTGAGTCCCTATGGTTGAGGAGGTCTCTGCGGACCCTGTGGTGTACTCTCTCTTACACTGGGTCCGTATGGTGGCGGAGGACTCTGCGGACCCTGCGGTGTACATTCTCTTACACTGGGTTCCTATGGTGGCGGAGGACTCTGCGGACCCTGCCATGTACTTTCTCTTACACTGGGTTCCTATGGTGGCGGAGGCCTCTGCGGACCGTGCGGTGTACTTTCTCTTACACTGAGTCCCTATGGTGGCGGAGGCCTCTGCGGACCCTGCGGTGTACTCTCTCTTACACTGGGTCCATATGGTGGCGGAGGCCTCTGCGGAGCCTGCGGTGTACTTTCTCTTACACTGGGTCCCTATTATGGCGGAGGTCTCTGCGGACCCTGCGGTGTACTCTCTCTTACACTGGGTCCCTATTGTGGTGGAGGCCTCTGCGGACCCTGCGGTGTACTTTCTCTTACACTGGGTTCTTATGGTGGCGGAGGCCTCTGCGGACCCTGCGGTGTACTTTCTCTTACACTGAGTCCCTATGGTGGTGGAGGCCTCTGCGGACCCTGCGGTGTACTTTCTCTTACACTGGGTCCCTATGGTGGCAGAGGCTTCTTCGGACCCTGTGGTGTAATTTCTCTTACACTGGGACCCTATGGTGGTGGAGGCCTCTGCGGAGCACTTTCTCTTACACTGGGTCCCTATGGTGGCGGAGGCCTCTGCAAACCCTGCGGTGTACTCTCTCTTACACTCGGTCCCTATGGTGGCGGAGGCCTCTGCGGACCCTGTGTTGTACTCTCTCTTACACTAGGTCCCTATGGAGGCGGAGGCCTCTGCGGAGCCTACTGTGTACTTTCTCTTACACTGTGTCCCCATGGTGGCGGAGCCTGTGGTGTACTTTCTTTTATACTGGGTTTCTATGGTGGCAGAGACCTCTGCGGACCCTGCCGTGTACTTTCTCTTACACTGGGTCCCTATGGTAGTGGAGGCCTCTGCGGACCCTGCGGTGTACTTTCTCTTACACTGGGTCCCTATGGTGGCAGAGGCCTCTGCGGAGCCTGCGGTGTACTTTCTCTTACACTGGGTTCCTATGGTGGCGGAGGCCTCTGCGGACCCTGCTGTATACTTTTTTCTTTTACACTGGGTCCCTATGGTGGCGGAGGCCTCTGCGGAGCCTGCGGTGTACTTTCTCTTACACTGAGTCCCTATGGTTGAGGAGGTCTCTGCGGACCCTGTGGTGTACTCTCTCTTACACTGGGTCCGTATGGTGGAGGAGGACTCTGCGGACCCTGCGGTGTACTCTCTCTTACACTGGGTCCATATGGTGGCGGAGGCCTCTGCGGAACCTGCGGTGTACTTTCTATTACACTGGGTTCCTATGGTGGCGGAGGCCTCTGCGGAGCCTGCGGTGTACTTTCTCTTACACTGGGTCCCTATGGTGGCGGAGGACTCTGCGGACCCTGCCGTATACTTTTTTCTTTTACACTGGGTCCCTATGGTGGCGGAGGCCTCTGCGGAGCCTGCCGTGTACTTTCTCTTACACTGAGTCCCTATGGTTGAGGAGGCCTCTGCGGACCCTGCGGTGTACTCTCTCTTACACTGGGTCCCTATGGTGGCGGAGGCCTCTGCGGACCCTGCGGTGTACTCTCTCTTACACTGGGTCCCTATGGTGGCGGAGGCTTCTGCGGAGCCTGCGGTGTACTTTCTTTTACACTGGGTCCCTATGGTGGCGGAGGCCTCTGCGGACCCTGCGGTGTACTCTCTCTTACACTGGGTTCCTATGGTGGCGGAGGCCTCTGCGGACCCTGCGGTGTACTTTCTCTTACACTGAGTCCCTATGGTTGAGGAGGCCTCTGCGGACCCTGCGGTGTACTCTCTCTTACACTGGGTCCCTATGGTGGCGGAGGCCTCTGCGGACCCTGCGGTGTACTCTCTCTTACACTGGGTCCCTATGGTGGCGGAGGCTTCTGCGGAGCCTGCGGTGTACTTTCTTTTACACTGGGTCCCTATGGTGGCGGAGGCCTCTGCGGACCCTGCGGTGTACTCTCTCTTACACTGGGTCCCTATGGTGGCCGAGGCCTCTGTGGACCCTGCGGTGTACTCTCTCTTACACTGGGTCCCTATGGTGGTGGAGGCTTCTGCGGAGCCTGCGGTGTACTTTCTTTTACACTGGGTCCCTATGGTGGCGGAGGCCTCTGCGGACCCTGCGGTGTACTCTCTCTTACACTGGGTCCATATGGTGGTGGAGGCCTCTGCAGACCCTGCGGTGTACTTTCTATTACACTAGGTTCCTATGGTGGCGGAGGCCTCTGCGGAGCCTGCGGTGTACTTTTTTCTTTTACACTGGGTCCCTATGGTGGCGGAGGCCTCTGCGGAGCCTGCCGTTTACTTTCTCTTACACTGAGTCCCTATGGTTGAGGAGGCCTCTGCGGACCCTTCGGTGTACTCTCTCTTACACTGGGTCCCTATGGGGGCGGAGGCCTCTGCGGACCCTGCGGTGTACGCTCTCTTACACTGGGTCCCTATGGTGGCGGAGGCTTCTGCGGAGCCTGCGGTGTACTTTCTTTTACACTGGGTCCCTATGGTGGCGGAGGCCTCTGCGGACCCTGCGGTGTACTCTCTCTTACACTGGGTCCCTATGGTGGCGGAGGCCTCTGTGGACCCTGCGGTGTACTTTCTCTTACACTGGTTCCATATGGTGGCGGAGGCCTCTGCGGACCCTGCGGTGTACTCTCTCTTACACTGGGTCCCTATGGTGGCGGAGGCCTCTGTGGACCCTGCGGTGTACTTTCTCTTACACTGGGTCCCTATGGTGGCGGAGGCCTCTGCGGACTCTGCGGTGTACTCTCTCTTACACTGGGTCCCTATGGTGGCGGAGGCCTCTGCGGACCCTGCGGTGTACTTTCTCTTACACTGGGTCCCTATGGTGGCGGAAGCCTCTGCAGACCCTGCGGTGTACTTTATTTTACACTGGGTTCCTATGGTGGCGGAGGCCTCTGCGGACCCTGTGGTGTACTCTCTCTTACACTGGGTCCCTATGGTGGCGGAGGCTTCTGCGGACCCTGCGGTGTACTCTCTCTTACACTGGGTCCCTATGGTGGCGGAGGCTTCTGCGGAGCCTGCGGTGTACTTTCTTTTACACTGGGTCCCTATGGTGGCGGAGGCCTCTGCGGACCCTGCGGTGTACTCTCTCTTACACTGGGTCCCTATGGTGGCGGAGGCCTCTGTGGACCCTGCGATGTACTTTCTCTTACACTGGTTCCATATGGTGGCGGAGGCCTCTGCGGACCCTGCGGTGTACTCTCTCTTACACTGGGTCCCTATGGTGGCGGAGGCCTCTGTGGACCCTGTGGTGTACTTTCTCTTACACTGGGTCCCTATGGTGGTGGAGGCCTCTGCGGACCCTGCGGTGTACTCTCTCTTACACTGGGTCCCTATGGTGGCGGAGGCCTCTGCGGACCCTGCGGTGTACTCTCTCTTACACTGGGTCCCTATGGTGGCGGAGGCCTCTGCGGACCCTGCGGTGTACTCTCTCTTACACTGGGTCCCTATGGTGGCGGAGGCCTCTGTGGACCCTGCGGTGTACTTTCTCTTACACTGGTTTCATATGGTGGCGGAGGCCTCTGCGGACCCTGCGGTGTACTCTCTCTTACACTGGGTCCCTATGGTGGCGGAGGCCTCTGTGGACCCTGCGGTGTACTTTCTCTTACACTGGGTCCCTATGGTGGCGGAGGACTCTGCGGACCCTGCGGTGTACTCTCTCTTACACTGGGTCCCTATGGTGGCGGAGGCCTCTGCGGACCCTGCGGTGTACTCTCTCGTACACTGGGTCCCTATGGTGGCGGAGGCCTCTGCGGACCCTGCGGTGTACTTTCTTAAACACTGGGTTTCTATGGTGGCGGAGGCCTCTGCGGACCCTGCGGTGTACTTTCTCTTACACTGGGTCCCTATGGTGGCGGAGGCCTCTGCGGACCCTGCAGTGTACTTTCTCTTACACTGGGTCCCTATGGTGGCAGAAGCCTCTGCAGACCCTGCGGTGTACTTTATTTTACACTGGGTTCCTATGGTGGCGGAGGCCTCTGCGGACCCTGTGGTGTACTCTCTCTTACACTGGGTCCCTATGGTGGCGGAGGCCTCTGCGGATCCTGCGGTGTACTCTCTCTTACACTGGGTCCCTAGGGTGGCGGAGGCCTCTGCGGACCCTGCGGTGTACTCTCTCTTACACTGGGTCCCTATGGTGGCGGAGGCTTCTGCGGACCCTGCGGTGTACTCTCTCTTACACTGGGTCCCTATGGTGGCGGAGGCCTCTGCGGACCCTGCGGTGTACTTTCTCTTACACTGGGTTCCTATGGTGGCGGAGGCCTCTGCGGACCCTGCGGTGTACTTTCTCTTACACTGGGTCCCTATGATGGCTGAGGCCTCTGCATCCATCCTGACTGTGGCCACCGCCGGGCTCGCACCTCCTGACAGTGGGCACTGGCACAGTGTGTACAGATCCTAATCCTGTGTGATACCCTCTGCTGAGCACAGACCCCATTATTACAGGTCTCTGGATCCTCAGTAGCCGGAAAAGGAGACGTCACAGGAGACATCTTTATTGAAATAAAACCTATAGAAAACGGAGTGCTACAATGGTAGTAAAAGTAGACGTAATCTTTATTGACACACAAAATTCATTAAAAAGTTACAAAAATTAAAACAGCAAAGAAATAATAAAAAACATGAAGACATGGTACAGAACAGGGGGCCACAGACAAGGTTGGTGACAAATAAATAAATGGCCATAGAACGAGGTTAGAAAAGGTTTTGTATATGCTGTAGCCAGTACCACCTTATAAATAGTGAGTAAGGAAAGGCTGCTATAAACCTGTCAAGTGATGGTGGGACCAAGTTCCTACATAGGTGTATGATACACTAATAAGTGGCAATGGTGTCTAATATAGAAGCCAAAGCTAATAGTATCCATACACAGCCACCACTACCCTAAGGGGCGTCTCCTGCGGGGCCCTGGATGCACAATAGGCCATTTACACCCCTAGTGGTGGCTGTGTATGGATCACCAACCTTGTCTGTGGCCCCCTGTTCTGTACCATGTCTTCGTGTTTTTTTATTATGTCTTTGCTGTTCTAATTTTTGTAACTTTTCAATGAATTTTGTTTGTCAATAAAGATTACGTCTACTTTTACTACCACTGTAGCACTCCGTTTTCTATAGGTTTCTTTGTAATTAGGAGTAGCATAATGTTATATGGTCAATAATAGCAACTTATTGTTTATTGAAATAAGACTAGGATTAGTCCTAACCACCCGGGACAGTCCCTGACCCCTAGGACCGGGGCGGCAGCCCGCGTAGCTACACATCATGGACACAGGGCTCACACGTCAGCATTATATCGGCCTCTACAAAAACTTTTTATAAAATTTTGTTCTAAAAATACAATTAGAGAGAATATTGTACGGGGTCTTGTCTCCTGCCGGCTCCGGGGGGCGAGGTAGTGGGGAGTGAGGAGAGAACATGTCTGTATGGGGTGAGATCATGGGGGAAGCCGGCTCCAAAGCTGTGAATGAACAAGAAGCCCAATGGACTCGGCTCATCCTTGTAGGGACGGGGTGGGGAAGCTGGAGGAGAGTCTAGCTGAGAGCAGAGGAGACCCCCGGTAACATGTGAGGTCTATACGTGATGTGCGGCGGTGAGCGAGGAATCCTGGGGGGAGCAATCAGGTGATGAGGAGGGGGCGAGCAGGGCATCAAGTGTCCCATAGAAGGAATCTGGCCCGGAAGAAGGATGGGTCCGAATTGATACATAGCTTGATCCTCCGGAGCGTTCTTCAGCGGGTCGTAGAGACCATCGGGGGTCTGCTGCTTCTTCTTCTTGGACTTGCTGCTCACTTTCCGGTTACGTGTTTGGATCCCTTCCTTCTTCATGGTTAAGGGGCGGTTCACCTGGGAAATTAGGCAATAATTAGTAGTTGTAGA
The DNA here is from genome assembly GCF_046119375.1 of Phyllobates terribilis. Taxonomy (NCBI): domain Eukaryota; kingdom Metazoa; phylum Chordata; class Amphibia; order Anura; family Dendrobatidae; genus Phyllobates; species Phyllobates terribilis. The sequence continues at coordinate 257,442,275 of NW_027362767.1, read as the reverse complement.
ACTAGATGAAGCTGTGATGTAAAAGTGGGAGAGGCACAGGGCACCTAAGTCAAATGCCAATGCAGAGCGAAGCAGTCAAGAGGAGGTCGTCCTCTGCATAGGCAGCGACCGAGATGACAAAGCTCTAAGTACAAAGAAGCAAGCCTAGTTATCTCTAGTTGTTGCCTATGCAGAGCACAGCATGCAAGATGAGGCTGTCCTCTGCATAAGGAGTGACCGAGATGACAAAGCTCTAAGTATAAAGAAGCAGGTCTTGTCATCTCTAGTTGAAGCCTATGCAGAGCTCAGCAGCCGATGACCAACTCCTCTACACTGCTGCATTTTCTACATAAGCAGTGAGCGATAACAGACACTGAGAAGCTAATGAACGCAGACGGTATTATCACGTGCATTCTCATCACTAAGAGCTGTTGTTACACTTTTTCTAACCCTAAGTAGGACAGGGGCTAAGGCATGGGTAATAAATTAATTACATGGAAAAAAATCTATTAAAAAAATAGTTCAAAATATATAATAATAATAAAAGTTATACATTGTTATATGTCTGATTTCAGCAAAAAGCAGAAAACAAAAGTTGAAAAATCGAAATATAATGACATCAGTATTTCCCCTAAAAATACAATAAATGCGTGTGGGGTGGGAGGGGGGATTAAATGGTTCAATAATAGACGGATAAAGGGACTACGCTACGTCACTGGGATGGAGACATAACAACTTCCAACACTGTATGTTGTATATTTTTAGAAACCCATCTCCAGACTTTCATTAGTTACTTGAAAATCTGGATGACCACAAATATGGCCACCAATCCGAGCTTCCACAGAAGTTGCCATTCTGCCGTCCTCTGAATGGCAAGTGTTTAACGGCTTGGTAAGTGTGACGGTGGGCGCACTGGTTGCCCCCCGGCTTAGAGCATGCATGTCCGGCTCTTACATTGTGCAGCTTGTAGTACAGTCCACAGGCGTTGCACACGGGGTCCCCGTTTGTGTTCCGCCTCCATAGCGTGGTGGTGCTCGTATGACAGTTGCTACACTGGGTCCCGGCCCTCTTGCTGACGATCTGTCAAGTAAAGATAAGATGAAGATGGCTGGAGACAACTTTGGGATATTTTGCAAGTGTTACTGAGAAGAATGGTTCTTCACCACAAATGTCATCACTACTCCAACAGACCGAGTCTTGAGAAAAACCACAGATGACTGACACTCAGGCGAGGTTTAAGCCCATGAGGGACCTTACTAATCATGAATCCCTGGGACCCATCATGCCTCGGTCTTCTCCTCTTCACATCGTGCCCACCATGTTCCTCACCAGACGTTTCTTTGGTCGGATCAGCGGACGATTCTGCCCGTTCATCTTGTGGTAGAGGCCGCAGGCGTTACACAGATAGTGGCCGCTGATATCTCGCCTCCACAGCGGGGTCACCGTTGCTCCACAGTTCACACATTCTCGATCCTCTGGGGGACATATGGGGAAAAAGGCAGAAGATGTAAAAATCTTGACCTCAGCATCTAATTATTCAGTGTTTGCACCCCGACACTGAAGGCTAAGAAATAAGATACCTGATGGCTGGAAGAGACTGTTACTGAAGTCCTGCGGTGAGCAGAGATATCCCATCTGCGCCATCACTTGGCTATTCGGACTACGTGAGTCCAATGACACGAGGTCACCAGTCAACGGGCTCATCCGCTCTGTCTTTAAAGTCTCTAAAAATTTAGGACTCCCTTCACATTCAGCTGATGGTGCAGGACCCAGAAGCAGTGGGACAGGAGAATATAGCGGCGGAGACGTAAGGGGTCCTAAAGGTGAAGCGCCCGATGTGTACAAAGGTAATGTACTGGAGGGCCTTCCATAGGTGGTCAGGCTTTGTGGAAATCCAGGACTACTGTCTGCCCAGTGAGGAGGATAGGTATGGAGAACTGCAAAATAGAAGCAATCCTGAGTGTAAATGCAGAATTATTGCTCCACATTTGTACTGTACTTTTCATGTTTGATAGTTTCCCGTTTCATAATACTGCCCCTATGTACAAGAATATAACTACCATAATACTGCCGCTATGTACAAGAATATAACTACTATAATACTGTCCCTATGTACAAGAATATAACTACTATAATACTGCCCCCTATGTACAAGAATATAACTACTATAATACTGCCCCCTATGTACAAGAATATAACTACCATAATACTGCCGCTATGTACAAGAATATAACTACTATAATACTGCCCCCTATGTACAAGAATATAACTACCATAATACTGCCGCTATGTACAAGAATATAACTACTATAATACTGCTCCTATGTACAAGAATATAACTACTATAATACTGCCCCTATGTACAAGAATATAACTACTATAATACTGCCCCTATGTACAAGAATATAACTACCATAATACTGCCGCTATGTACAAGAATATAACTACTATAATACTGCCCCCTATGTACAAGAATATAATTACTATAATACTGCTCCTATGTACAAGAATATAACTACTATTATACTGCCCCTATGTACAAGAATATAACTACTATAATACTGCCCCTTATGTTCAAGAATATAACTACTATAATACTGCCCCTATGTACAAGAATATAACTACCATAATACTGCCGCTATGTACAAGAATATAACTACTATAATACTGCCCCCTATGTACAAGAATATAACTACTATAATACTGCCCCTATGTACAAGAATATAACTACTATAATACTGCCTCCTATGTACAAGAATATAACTACTATAATACTGCCCCTATGTACAAGAATATAACTACTATAATACTGCTCCTATGTACAAGAATATAACTACTATAATACTGCCTCCTATGTACAAGAATATAACTACTATAATACTGCCCCCTATGTACAAGAATATAACTACTGTAATACTGCCCCTATGTACAAGAATATAACTACTATAATACTGCCCCCTATGTACAAGAATATAGCTACTATAATACTGCTCCTATGTACAAGAATATAACTACTATAATACTGCCCCTATGTACAAGAATATAACTACTATAATACTGCCTCCTATGTACAAGAATATAACTACTATAATACTGCCCCTATGTACAAGAATATAACTACTATAATACTGCCTCCTATGTACAAGAATATAACTACTATAATACTGCCTCCTATGTACAAGACTATAACTACTATAATACTGCCCCCTATGTACAAGAATATAACTACTGTAATACTGCCCCTATGTACAAGAATATAACTACCTCAGACCTCATCTGGAATACTGTGTACAGTTTTGGGCACCACATTTTAAAAAAGACATAGACAAACTGGAGCAAGTTCAGAGAAGAGCGACCAGAATGGTGACTGGTCTGCAAACCATGTCCTATGAGGAACGGTTGCAGGATTTGGGAATGTTTAGCTTGCAAAAAAGAAGACTGAGAGGAGACTTAATAGCTGTCTACAAATATGTCAAGAGCTGTCACATTGTAGAAGGATCATCTTTATTCTCATTTGCACAAGGAAAGACTAGAAGCAATGGGATGAAACTAAATGGGAGGAGACACAGATTAGATATTAGAAAAAACTTTTTGACAGTTAGGGTGATTAATGAGTGGAACAGGCTGCCACGAGAGGTGGGGAGTTCCCCTTCAATGGACGTCTTCAAACAGAGGCTGGACAGACATCTGTCTGAGATGATTTAGTGAATCCTGCTTTGAGCAGGGGGTTGGACACGATGACCCAGGAGGTCCCTTCCAACTCTACCATTCTATGATTCTATGATTCTATGATTCTACTATAATACTGCCCCCTACAAGAATATAACTACAAGAATATAACTACTATAATACTGCCCCTATGTACAAGAATATAACTACTATAATACTGCTCCTATGTACAAGAATATAACTACTATAATACTGTTCCTATGTACAAGAATATAACTACTATAATACTGTCCCTATGTACAAGAATATAACTACTATAATTCTGCCCCTATGTATAAGAATATAACTACTATAATACTGCCCCCTATGTACAAGAATATAACTACTATAATACTGCCCCCTATGAACAAGAATATAACTACTATAGTAGTGCCCCCCTATTGAAGTGCATTGAGCTGTAGGTTGGATTTCTGCTAAAGGGAAAAAAAAAACTCTTTAAATCTTCTTCCTGTGTGAACAAGCTGAGTGTGACCGTAAGTGCAAACGGAAGTAAGTGTGTGACTTGTGGTTCAGTGAATAGGTAATTGGGAATCCTGCAGAAAATACCTCTGAATTGCTGAATTGTGAACTGCTGAGTGCTTTTCTACCTGTTTAATTTTATTGGGCTTTTTAAAAGCTATTTTCTCTCTACAGTTTTACAGTCTCTTATTTTACTACCTGTGTGTTTAAGGGTTAACTAAATTGCACTTAAATCCTGAGGTGTAGCTATACTCACAAGGGGTTAATTAAGGGTGAGGGGTCATAATTAAGGGTTTATAAGGGGCAGCTGGTTGGGGCTTCCAATCCTTTGGAAGTGCATTGAGCTGTAGGTTGGATTGCTGCTAAAGGGGGGGTGACTTGTGATTCAGTGACTTTGGAGTCAGGGAGTTTGGAAGGGAGGAGTTTGGACTGAATTGCTGTCTGTGTTTTATTAATTCTTTACATTTCTTTTTACTTAACATTTCTGTCTAGTGCAATCCCCATTAGGAAATGAGCTCTATTATTGACAATGCTATCCAGTGTACATTTTGCCACATGTATGCAATCCTTGAACAGCCGGTCGTGGGTGCATACTGCTGCGCGAGATGTGTGCACGTTATGTGTTTGGAAGCCCAGGTACTGGATCTAAATGAGCAGCTGGCAACACTGAGATCCATAGACAATATGGAAAAGAGTCTGCTGCTCACTGGGGTAGATGTGGGGGAGGGTGGTATTAGGAGGCTGCAGGACAATGAGACAGCTAGCTGGGTGACAGTTAGGAGGGGGGTAGAGGGAATAGTGCCAGGGAGGCTAGTCCTGATCTGGCACACCCCAATAAGTTTGCAAAGTTGGCAGATGAGGGGGGTGTCAGTACAGGGGTAGCACTGCTGCAGCAAGGCATGTCCTCTGAAAGCTGGAGGAGTGTCCGCTCCAGTAAAGAGGGAAATAGGAGAGCAGGGCAGGCCCAGCAGGTGCTGGTAGTGGGGGACTCAATTATTAGGGGAACAGATAGGGCAATCTGTCACAAAGACAGGGATCGTCGAACAGTGTGCTGCCTACCTGGCGCTCGAGTCTGGCACATTGCTGATCGGGTTGACAGATTACTGGGAGGGGCTGGTGAGGATCCAGCGGTCATGGTGCACATTGGCACAAATGACAAAGTTAGAGGTAGGTGGAAGGTCCTTAAAGATGATTTCAGGGAATTAGGCTGCAAGCTTAAAGCAAGGACCTCCAAGGTGGTATTCTCTGAAATACTGCTCAGGAACTGGTGTAGGAAGGAGGGATTTGGGTTCCTGGAGAACTGGGCCGACTTCTCAGTTGGCTACAGACTCTACGCTAGGGATCGGCTGCACCTCAATGGGGAGGGTGCAGCTGTGCTGCGGGAGAAAATGGGTAGAAGGTTGGAGGAGTGTTTAAATTAAGGATTGGGGGGAGGGTATTCATTTTATAGGTGGGGAAGATAGTGCAGATAGTGACCTGGGCACAAATAAAGAAATTGGGGGTAGGGTTAGAATAGTCAATATAGTATGAAGGAATAGAGGTACAGAGAGATACATAAAATGCATGCACACTAATGCCAGAAGCCTCACCAACAAAATGGAGGAATTAGAATTAATTTTGTTGGAAAATAATTATGACATGGTAGGGATATCTGAGACGTGGCTGGACGAGAGCCATGACTGGGCAGTTAATTTACAGGGCTATAGTCTGTTCAGAAATGACCGTACAAACAAGCGACGAGGGGGGGGGGTGTTTATATGTAAAATCATCCTTAAAACCCGTCTTGCGGGAGGATATATGTGAATCTAATGAAAATGTAGAGTCCCTGTGGGTGGAGATAAGGGGAGAGGTAAAAAATAATAAATTACTGAAAGGGGTTTGTTATAAGTCTCCAAAAATAATGGAAGCAGTGGAGAATATCCTCGTAAAGCAAATAGATGAAGCAGCGACTCAAGGAGAAGTCATTATTATGGGGGATTTCAACTACCCTGAAATACATTGGGGGACAGAAACCTGTAGTTCAAGCAAAGGTAATAGGTTTTTGACAACTATGAGAGACAATTACCTTTCACAACTGGTTCAGGACCCAACAAGAAGGGCACTGCTAGACCTAATATTAACCAATAGGCCGGACCGCATATCAAATATACGAGTTGGGGGTCACTTGGGTAATAGTGATCACAAAATAATACGTTTTCATGTAACCTTTAATAAGATGTGTAGTAGAGGGTTACAAGGACACTAAACTTCAGGAAGGCTAATTTCCAACGGTTGAGAGATGATCTTAGTGCAATAAACTGGGACGATATCCTGAGACATAAAGCTACACAAAGCAAATGGGAGACATTTATTAGCATCCTGAATAGGACCTGTGCACAATATATACCCTATGGGAATAAACATGCTAGAAATAGGAGGAAACCACTATGGCTAAATAGAACTGTAAGGGGCGCAATAAGTGACAAAAATAAAGCATTTAGAGAACTAAAGCAAGTAGGTAGTGATGAGGCATTAAATAAATATAGAAAATTAAATAAATTCTGTAAAAAACAAATCAAGGCAGCAAAGATTGAGGCAGAGAGAATCATTGCCAGAGAAAGTAAAAATAACCCCAAAATATTCTTTAACTACATAAATAGTAAAAAACTAAAAAATGATAGAGTTGGCCCCCTTAAAAATAGTCTGGGTGAAATGGTGGATGAGGATGAGGAAAAAGCCAATATGCTAAATGATTTTTTTTTTTTTTCAACCGTATTTACACAAGAAAATCGCATGACAGAAAACATGATCAGTGATGACAAAAATTCTACAGTCATGGCCAAAAGTTTTGAGAATGACACCAAAATTATATTTTCACATGATCTGCTGGCCTCTGGTTTTTATTAGTGTTTGTCTGATGTTTATATCACATACAGAAATGTAATTGCAATCATATTATGAGCACCAATAGGTTATATTGACAGTTAGAATGAGTTAATGCAGCAAGTCAATATTTGCAGTGTTGCCCCTTCTTCTTCAAGACCTCTGTAATTCTCCCTGGCATGCTCTCAATCAACTTTTGTACCAAATCCTGACTGATAGCAGTCCATTCTTGCATAGTCAATGCTTGCATTTTGCCAGAATTTGTTGGTTTTTGTTTGTCCACCAGTCTCTTGATGATTGACCACAAGTTCTCAATGGGATTAAGATCTGGGGAGTTTCCAGGCCATGGACCCAAAATCTCTATGTTTTGTTCCATGAGCCATTTAGTTATCACCTTTGCTTTATGGCAAGGTGCTCCATCATGCCGGAAAAGACCTTTGTTGGGCGCCAAACTGCTCTTGGACGGTTGGGAGAAGTTGCTCTTGGAGGACATTCTGGTACCATTCTTTATTCATGGCTGTGCTTTTAGGCAAGACTGTGAGTGAGCCGATTCCCTTGGCTGAGAAGCAACCCCACACATGAATGGTTTCAGGATGCTTTACAGTTGGCATGAGACAAGACTGGTGGTAGCGCTCACCTCTTCTTCTCCGAATAAGCTGTTTTCCAGATGTCCCAAACAATCGAAAAGGGGATTCATCAGAGAAAATGACTTTGCCCCAGTCCTCAGCAGTCCACTCCCTGTACCTTTTGCAGAATATCAGTCGGTCCCTGATGTTTTTTCTGGAGAGAAGTGGCTTCTTTGCTGCCCTCCTTGAAACCAGCCCTTGCTCAAAGAGTCTCCGCCTCACAGTGCGTGCAGAAGCACTCACACCAGCCTGCTGCCATTCCTGAGCAAGCTCGGCACTGCTGGTAGTCCGATCCCGCAGCTGAAACAGTTTTAAGATACGGTCCTGGCGCTTGCTGGTCTTTCTTGGGCGCCCTGGAGCCTTTTTGACAACAATGGAAGCTCTCTCCTTGAAGTTCTTGATGATGCAATAGATTGTTGACTGAGGTGCAATCTTTATAGCTGCGATACTCTTCCCTGTTAGGCCATTTTTGTGCAGTGCAATGATGGCTGCACGTGTTTCTTTAGAGATAACCATGGTTAACTGAAGAGAAACAATGATTCCAAGAACCAGCCTCCTTTTAAAGTGTCCAGTGATGTCATTCTTACTTAATCATGACTGATTGATCGCCAGCCCTGTCCTCATCAACACCCACACCTGTGTTAATGGATCAATCACTAAAACGATGTTAGCTGCTCCTTTTAAGGCAGGACTGCAATGATGTTGAAATGTGTTTTGGGGGTTAAAGTTCATTTTCTGGGCAAGTATTGACTTTGCAAGTACAGTAATTGCTGTTAAGCTGATCACTCTTTGACATTCAGGAGTATATGCAAATTGCCATTACAAAAAATGAAGCAGTAAACTTTGGAAAAATTACTATTTGTCTCATTCTCAATACTTTTGGCCATGACTGTACATTAAATGTCACTTGCTTAACCCAGCAGGAAGTACAGCGGCGTCTAAAAATCACTAAAGTTGACAAATCCCCGGGCCCGGATGGGATACACCCGCGAGTACTGCAGGAATTAAGTAATGTCATAGATAAACCATTATTTTTAATCTTTAAAGATTCCATAATAACAGGGTCTGTACCACAGGACTGGCGTATAGCAAATGTGGTGCCAATATTCAAAAAGGGGGCAAAAACTGAACTTGGAAATTATAGGCCAGTAAGCTTAACCTCTACTGTGGGTAAAATCCTGGAGGGTTTCCTAAGAGATGCTATACTAGAGTATCTGAAGAAGAATAACCTCATGACCCAATATCAACATGGGTTTACGAGGGAACGTTCCTGTTAAACTAATCTGATCAGTTTTTATGAGGAGGCAAGTTCTGGACTGGACCAAGGAAATGCAGTGGATGTTGTGTATATGGACTTTTCAAAAGCTTTTGATCCGGTTCCACACAAAAGGTTGATACATAAAATGAGAACAATGGGGATAGGGGAAAATATATGTATGTGGGTTAAGAACTGGCTCAGTGATAGGAAACAAAGGGTGGTTATTAATGGAACACACTCAGACTGGGTCTCAGTTAACAGTGGGGTACTACAGGGGTCAGTATTGGGCCTGCTTCTTTTTAACATAATTATTAATGACCTTGTAGGGGGCATACAGAGTAGTATTTCAATATTTGCAGATGACACTAAACTCTGCAGGGTAATCATTACAGAGGAGAACAATTTTATACTACAGGAGGATCTATGTAAACTAGAAGCTTGGGCTGATAAATGGCAAATGAGCTTTAATGGGGATAAATGTAAGGTAATGCACTTGGGCAGAGGAAATAAAATGTATAATTATATGCTTAATTGTAAAACACTGGGCAAAACTGTAACTGAAAAAGACCTGGGTGTATTGGTGGACGACAAGCTTACGTTTAGTGGCCAGTGTCGGGCAGCTGCTGCAAAGGCAAATAAAATAATGGGATGCATTAAAAGAGGCATAGATGCTCATGAGGAGAACATAATTTTACCTCTATACAAGTCACCAGTGCGACCACACTTAGAATACTGTGTACAGTTCTGGTCTCCGGTGTGTAAGAAAGACATAGCTGAACTAGAGCGGGTGCAGAGAAGAGCGACCAAGGTTATGAGGACTGGGGGGTCTGCAATACCAAGACAGGTTATTACACTTGGGGTTATTTACTGTGGAAAAAAGAAGGCTTAGGGGTGATCTTATTACTATGTACAAGTATATGAGGGGACAGTACAAAGACCTTTCTACTGATCTTTTTACTCTGAGGCCTGAGACAGGGATAAGGGGGCATCTTCTATGTCTGGAGGCAGGGTCGGACTGGGGTACCGGGATACCGGAGAATTCTCCGGTGGGCTCGGGTCCTCGGCGGGCCCCTGAGCAGGACGCACAGGGCCCGCTGGTTAACATGGCCGCCAGTGCACCTGCACCGGGGCCCGAAGGTGGAGGGGGGCCCTTGCAGTGCGGCTGATGAGGGCAATCTGGCTTGCTTCATGGACCCCCAGGCTCCGGGGGGCCCATGGCCAGATTGCCCTCATAGTGTGCAGTGGGCAAGGAGCGATGCGATCTCTCCCGCTCCGCTGCTGACAGGAGGAAAATGGCAGCGGAGCGGAGGGATCCGTCCTGTGCTTCCTGCCGCCGCTTTCTCCCTGACACAGATGCGCGGCTTGATGATGTCACCATGCGGCGCGGGCCTGTGTCAGGGAGAAAGATGCCGGGCAGGAAGCCGAGGACGATGCTGCGGGGGAATGAGCAGAGAGGGTAAGTGTTGTTTTTTGGTTTTTTTTAACTAATACAGTGGTGATGGAGGAGGTGGGGGTAGATATGGCAATGGTGATGGAGGATGTGGGGGGGATATGGCATGGCAATGGTGATGGAGGAGGTGGGGGGAGATATGGCATGGCAATGGTGATGGAGGAGGTGGGGGAAGCATGGCAATGATGATGGAGGAGGTGGCAGGAGATATGGCAATGATGGAAGAGGTGGGGGAGATATGGCAATGATGATGGAGGAGGTGGGGGAGATATGGCAATGATGATGGAGGAGGTGGGGGAGATAAGGCAATGATGGCAGAGGAGGTGGGAGGAGATATGGCAATGACGGTAGAGGAGGTGGAGGGAGATATGGCAATGACGGTAGAGGTGGTGGAGGGAGATATGGCAATGACGGTAGAGGTGGTGGGGGGAGATATGCAATGATGGAGGAGGTGGGGGGAGATATGGCAACGATGATGGAGGAGGTGGGGGAGATATGGCATGGCAATGATGATGGAGGAGGTGGGGGGAAATATGGCAATGATGGAGGAGGTGGGGGGATATGGCAATGATGGAGGAGGAGGTGGGAGAGATATGACAATGATGATGATGGAGGAGGAGGTGGGAGATATGGCAATGATGATGGAGGAGGTGGGGGAAATATGGCAATGATGATGGAGGAGGTGGGGGAAATATGGCAATGATGATGGAGGAGGTGGGGGAGATATGGCAATGATGATGGAGGAGGTGGGGGAGATATGGCAATGACGGTAGAGGAGGTGGGGGAGATATGGCAATGACGGTAGAGGTGGTGGGGGGAGATATGCAATGATGGAGGAGGTGGGGGGAGATATGGCAACGATGATGGAGGAGGTGGGGGAGATTTGGCATGGCAGTGATGATGGAGGAGGTGGGTGGAGATATGGCAATGATGGAGGAGGTGGGGGAGATATGGCAATGATGGAGGAGGTGGAGGGATATGGCAATGATGGAGGAGGTGGGGGAGATATGGCAATGATGGAGGAGGTGGGGGAGATATGGCAATGATGGAGGAAGTGGGAGAGATATGGCAATGATGATGATGGAGGAGGAGGGGGGAGATATGGCAATGATGATGGAGGAGGTGGGGGGAGATATGGCAATGATGATGGAGGAGGTGGGGGGATATGGCAATGATGATGGAGGAGGTGGGGAGAGCAATGATGGGGAATTATTTGGATGCTATATGCTATTAATATGTGGTCTGGTCATGGTGTGGTGGTATTTCTCCCTTGTATGTGGTATTATTCGGTCACTATGTGGTGGTAATACGTGGTCTGGTAACGGGTGTAACTGTATTTCTCCCTTGTATGTAGTATTTTTCGGTCACTATGTGGTGGTAATATGTGGTCTGGTCACGGGTGTAACTGTATTTCTCCCTTGTGTGTAGTATTATTCGGACACTATGTGGTGGTAAAATGTGCTCTGGTCATGGTGAGGCAGTATTTCTCCCTTGCATGTAGTATTATTCGGTCACTATGTGGTGGTAATATGTAGTCCAGTCATGGTGTGGCAGTATTTCTCCCTTGTATGTGGTACTATTGGTGTTGGTATAGTGGATTGTGTTGTGTATGGTGGTCATTTGTTCTCTCTGATATTAATTAGAAGATTCTTTATTTCCATTAGTGATTAAATACTTGGAACAAGATGCACTTACAGGGGTTCTCCAAGGAAAACCAGTAATCACCTCTCCCACAGGTGATAAATTATTGATTAGTGGGGGTCTGAATGCTGGGACCCACACCAATTGGTAGAATGTGGAGTTTTTATCCCCATTAGACTGGAGCTCATGTGCGACTTGACCACTGATCCATTCATTCCCTCAGTGGCTGTTCTTGTTTTTTTCTGGAAGCCACAAAGAGAATGAATGAGGCTGCGGTCTGACATCCCACCTGCCGCTGCATTTTAAAATGGGGATAAGTGTCCTGTCAGGGACAAAATGTCCCCATTCTTCCCATAGGTGCGTTTTCCAATGTTCGAACCCAAATGATCAATAAGTTATCACCTATTTTGTGGAGCTCATGGATCAGTGATAACTTGTTTTAACCAAAGAAGCCCTTTAATGCAAACTAACGTAATTGTACATCCCAGTTATGGTGGTGCACAGTAGATGTGCAGGAGCTGCCTGTGATTTACAGCAGACGCTCCACTATAATGGGGATAACGGCTAACAGGTATTTACATATAGCTGTAGGGTGGGCCACTAGGGTCAATTCCTCCTGTGGGCCCCAGACACTCCAGTCCGACTCTGTCTGGAGGAAAGAAGGTTTAATTATAATCACAGACGCGGATTCTTTACTGTAAGAGCAGTGAGACTATGGAGCTCTCTGCCGCATGATGTTGTAATGAATGATTCACTACTAAAATTTAAGAAGGGCATGGAGGCCTTTCTTGAAAAGTATAATATTACAGGTTATATATACTAGATTCCTTGATAGGGCGTTGATCCAGGGAACTAGTCTGATTGCCATATGGAGTCAGGAAGGAATTTTTTTCCCCAATGTGGAGCTTAGTGTTTGCCACATGTTTTTTTTTGCCTTCCTCTGGATCAACATGTTAGGCTATGGGTTGTACTAGATGGACTTAGTTTTTAAGGCTGAAGGAAGACTATGCCCCTATGTACAAGAATATAACTACTATAATACTGCCCCTTATGTACAAGAATATAACTACTATAATACGGCCCCCTATGTATAAGAATATAACTACTATAATACTGCCCCTATGTACAAGAATATAACTACTATAATACTGTCCCCTATGTACAAGAATATAACTACTATAATACTGCCCCCTATGTACAAGAATATAACTACTATAATACTGCCCACTATGTATAAGAATATAACTACTATAATACTGCCCACTATGTATAAGAATATAACTACTATAATACTGCTCCTATGTACAAGAATATAACTACTATAATACTGCTCCTATGTACAAGAATATAACTACTATAATACTGCTCCTATGTACAAGAATATAGCTACTATACTACTGCCCCCTATGTACAAGAATATAACTACTATAATACTGCCCCTATGTACAAGAATATAACTACTATAATACTGCCCCATATGTACAAGAATATAACTACTATAATACTGCCCCTATGTACAAGAATATAACTACTATAATACTGCCCCCTATGTATAAGAATATAACTACTATAATACTGCCCCCTATGTATAAGAATATAACTACTATAATACTGCCCCTATGTACAAGAATATAACTACTATAATACTGCCCCCTATGTATAAGAATATAACTACTATAATACTGCTCCTATGTACAAGAATATAACTACTATAATACTGTCCCCTATGTACAAGAATATAACTACTATAATACTGCCCCTTATGTACAAGAATATAACTACTATAATACTGTCCCTATGTACAAGAATATAACTACTATAATATTGCACCCTATGTACAAGAATATAAATACTATAATACTGCTCCCTATGTACAAGAATATAACTACTATAATACTGTCCCTATGTACAAGAATATAACTACTATAATACTGTCCCTATGTACAAGAATATAACTACTATAATACTGTCCCTATGTACAAGAATATAACTACTATAATATTGCCCCCTATGTACAAGAATATAACTACTATAATACTGTCCCTATGTACAAGAATATAACTACTATAATACTGTCCCTATGTACAAGAATATAACTACTATAATACTGTCCCTATTGTAATGCAGCGGCTTGCGGCATTACTGTAATGGTCCAGGGTGTGTTTTGGCTGACCATGTACCTCCCCCAGGTGACTGGTCACATGACAGTGACATCGCACAGGTCCTGTGTATGCACTAGAGGATATATAAACCCTGGTAGATTTGAGACAGGTGTGAAAGGCGTGAGGCCTGTTCCTTGTGTGGGACAAGGTTAGCCTGGAGAGGCTTAGTGAGGCCTAGAGAGGCCTGGTGAAGCCTGAAAGGCAGAGGCTGGATGTTAGGTGTGAAAACATACCAGTAGCCTTTGAAGGTACGAGGGCTGGAGACCCCCATCTGGGAAGCCGTAAAGCCACAGCGGTGGCAGAACAATTCTGAAGCAGCTAAAACCCGGCAAAGGTAAAAACTGCGTTATATGGACGTTGATATAAGTGACTTTGCTGAAAGCTGTAACTGGAGCCAAGTGGGCCTGTCTGCCACTTGAAAGGCTCCTGGACATTATATGTGTAAATGTTGGCGAGACACTGAGTTGGACTCGGTTATAAGCAGTATGAAGAATAATAAACTGCCGGATTGTGAAACACTGGAAAATGTGGCTGGTGTGCTTTAATTGACCAGGTGCAGCGAGTGTCCCCCAGCATGATGACTAGCGCTGCCTTACACTATGTACAAGAATATAACTACGATAATACTGTCCCTATGTACAAGAATATAACTACTATAATACTGCTCCCTATGTACAAGAATAGAACTACTATAATACTGCCCCCTATGTACAAGAATAGAACTACTATAATACTGCTCCTATGTACAAGAATACAACTACTATAATACTGCCCCTATGTACAAGAATATAACCACTATAATACTGTCCCTATGTACAAGAATATAACTACTATAATACTGCTCCCTATGTACAAGAATATAACTACTATAATACTGCTCCTATGTACAAGAATATAACTACTATAATACTGCCCCTTATGTACAAGAATATAACCACTATAATACTGCCCCCTATGTACAAAAATATAACTACTATAATACTGCTCCTATGTACAAGAATATAACTACTATAATACTGTCCCTTATGTACAAGAATAAAACCACTATAATACTGCTCCCCTATGTATAAGAATATAACTACTATAATACTGCTCCTATGTACAAGAATATAACTACTATAATACTGCCCCCTATGTACAAAAATATAACTACTATAATACTGCTCCTATGTACAAGAATATAACTACTATAATACTGCTCCTATGTACAAGAATATAACTACTATAATACTGCTCCTATGTACAAGAATATAACTACTATAATACTGCTCCTATGTACAAGAATATAACTACTATAATACTGCTCCCTATGTACAAGAATATAACTACTATAATACTGCTCCTATGTACTAGAATATAACTACTATAATACTGCTCTTATGTACAAGAATATAACTACTATAATACTGCCCCTATGTACAAGAATATAACTACTATAATACTGCTCCTATGTACAAGAATATAACTACTATAATACTGTCCCTATGTACAAGAATATAACTACTATAATACTGTCCCTATGTACAAGAATATAACTACTATAATACTGCTCCTATGTACAAGAATATAACTACTATAATACTGCTCCTATGTACAAGAATATAACTACTATAATACTGCCCCTATGTACAAGAATATAACTACTATAATACTGATCCTATGTACAAGAATATAACTACTATAATACTGCTCATATGTACAAGAATATAACTAGAATAATACTGCCCCTATGTACAAGAATATAACTACTATAATACTGCCCACTATGTACAAGAATATAGCTACTATAATACTGCCCCCTATGTACAAGAATATAACTACTATAATACTGCTCCTATGTACAAGAATATAACTAGAATAATACTGCCCCCTATGTACAAGAATATAACTACCATAATACTGCTCCTATGTACAAGAATATAACTACTATAATACTGCTCCTATGTACAAGAATATAACTACTATAATACTGCTCCTATGTACAAGAATATAACTACTATAATACTGCTCCTATGTACAAGAATATAACTACTATAATACTGCTCCCTATGTACAAGAATATAACTACTATAATACTGCTCCTATGTACTAGAATATAACTACTATAATACTGCTCTTATGTACAAGAATATAACTACTATAATACTGCCCCTATGTACAAGAATATAACTACTATAATACTGCTCCTATGTACAAGAATATAACTACTATAATACTGTCCCTATGTACAAGAATATAACTACTATAATACTGTCCCTATGTACAAGAATATAACTACTATAATACTGCTCCTATGTACAAGAATATAACTACTATAATACTGCTCCTATGTACAAGAATATAACTACTATAATACTGCTCCTATGTACAAGAATATAACTACTATAATACTGCCCCCTATGTACAAGAATATAACTACTATAATACTGCCCCCTATGTACAAGAATATAACTACTATAATACTGCCCCCTATGTACAAGAATAGAACTACTATAATACTGCTCCTATGTACAAGAATACAACTACTATAATACTGCCCCTATGTACAAGAATATAACCACTATAATACTGTCCCTATGTACAAGAATATAACTACTATAATACTGCTCCCTATGTACAAGAATATAACTACTATAATACTGCTCCTATGTACAAGAATATAACTACTATAATACTGCCCCTTATGTACAAGAATATAACCACTATAATACTGCCCCCTATGTACAAAAATATAACTACTATAATACTGCCCCCTATGTACAAGAATATAACTACTATAATACTGCTCCTATGTACAAGAATATAACTACTATAATACTGTCCCTTATGTACAAGAATAAAACCACTATAATACTGCTCCCCTATGTACAAGAATATAACTACTATAATACTGCCCCCTATGTACAAAAATATAACTACTATAATACTGCTCCTATGTACAAGAATATAACTACTATAATACTGCTCCTATGTACAAGAATATAACTACTATACTACTGCTCCTATGTACAAGAATATAACTACTATAATACTGCTCATATGTACAAGAATATAACTACTATAATACTGCTCCCTATGTACAAGAATATAACTACTATAATACTGCTCCTATGTACTAGAATATAACTACTATAATACTGCTCTTATGTACAAGAATATAACTACTATAATACTGCCCCTATGTACAAGAATATAACTACTATAATACTGCTCCTATGTACAAGAATATAACTACTATAATACTGTCCCTATGTACAAGAATATAACTACTATAATATTGCCCCTATGTACATGAATATAACTACTATAATACTGCTTCTATGTACAAGAATATAACTACTATAATACTGTCCCTATGTACAAGAATATAACTACTATAATACTGCCCCTATGTACATGAATATAACTACTATAATACTGCTCCTATGTACAAGAATATAACTACTATAATACTGCTCCTATGTACAAGAATATAACTACTATAATACTGCTCCTATGTACAAGAATATAACTACTATAATACTGCTCCTATGTACAAGAATATAACTACTATAATACTGCCCCTATGTACATGAATATAACTACTATAATACTGCTCCTATGTACAAGAATATAACTACTATAATACTGCTCCTATGTACAAGAATATAACTACTATAATACTGCCCCTATGTACAAGAATATAACTACTATAATACTGTCCCTTATGTACAAGAATAAAACCACTATAATACTGCTCCTATGTACAAGAATATAACTAGAATAATACTGCCCCTATGTACAAGAATATAACTACTATAATACTGTTCCTATGTACAAGAATATAACTACTATAATACTGCACCTATGTACAAGAATATAACTACTATAATACTGCCTCCTATGTACAAGAATATAACTACTATAATACTGCTCCTATGTACAAGAATATAACTAGAATAATACTGCCCCTATGTACAAGAATATAACTACTATAATACTGCTCCCTATGTACAAGAATATAACTACTATAATACTGCCCCCTATGTATAAGAATATAACTACTATAATACTGTTCCTATGTACAAGAATATAACTACTATAATACTGCTCCTATGTACAAGAATATAACTACTATAATACTGCCCACTATGTACAAGAATATAGCTACTATAATACTGCCCCCTATGTACAAGAATATAACTACTATAATACTGCTCCTATGTACAAGAATATAACTAGAATAATACTGCCCCTATGTACAAGAATATAACTACTATAATACTGCTCCCTATGTACAAGAATATAACTACTATAATACTGCCCCCTATGTATAAGAATATAACTACTATAATACTGCTTCTACGTACAAGAAAGATAAATTAAAATTGTATCTAACTTGCACTACGCACCTGAAGAATGGCGGAAAGTAGTCAGTTCACGGCTGGAGATAGGTCCGCCATATTGAGACGGGCTGTTGTCGCTGCCCAGGGTGTAGAAGTAGTCGGACTCCTCAGTGCTTTGGGTAAGGGCAGTATCTGAGTACTGGGGTATCGGCTCCTGGCTCCCGGAAAGAGATGTGAATTCCATTACTGGGCACCTGGCATAGATGACAACACGGGTACAATTAATGTACAATATATAGTAACCATCATTCATTTTACTGCTGTTAACTGAGAAGTCTTCTTCCTCTGCTCAGTGTCACCCCCTGCTGGGATATGCACTTTGCATGAGCTGCTAAAAAGGAGTCTGGTTAAAAAAAAGATGACAACTGCTCTGCACACATTTTTGGGTTGAGAAATGGTAATCCCTGTGCAATAACGTCCCAAAGCCAAGTGAATCTCTACTACACCAGCAGCACAGGGCAGTATAATACCAGCCTATATGAAAAATAACATTATAATACTGCTATCCAGAGACAGGACTGGCATTGCTATTGTGCTGCCCTCCTATGGACAAGTGTATAACTACAGGCCAATGCTCAGATGGAGATATTTGCACTGGTGAGTTGCACACATCAGGAGAGGGCTCGTCTTAACCTTCCTCCTCATTTTGGGGTCTCCTTGTATTAATATTTGGGGGCTCAGTGGCAAAGCACCGCTTTATAGGGACTGTGCTTGATCTCCTTTTCCAATTTCAAAGATCCAGTACTATGCCCGCTGTCCAAGGTACTGAAGAGCGAACCCTGCAGGAGGTTAGAGGACCTGTCACTACATGGAGATGTCTCCACCATGGGGGTGCCAACCACTAATGGGCACCATTACACTGCCCACATGGTCCTGAGTCTATATGGCCCCTGACAATGGTCATTTATAAAAAAAAAAAAAAAAGTCTCACCCACCCAGCTTTCCCAGGCTCCTGAACAGTAAATTTACCTAGTTATGTAGCTATCGGCAGCTACGCAGATCAGTGGTGATATCGGTGCCGTCATGGCGGCTGTATAATCACTTAGCTCTCCCCACACCAAGCAGATCAGTGATAACTAATGAAGCTGTCATGACGGCCACATCATCACCCAGCTTTCCCCCGAACAGATCTAACTAAGAAATGGCTACATTTTAAAGTTGGTTTTTTTTTTCAAAAAGTCTGATAAAAACAAACATTGTTCCGTTACAGGAAGTCAGATCTCGTTTCCTTAATGAACTTATCAGCTCGAGATCTCAACAGCGGTGTCAAAATACTGGTCAGTCTTCACGTCATATGTCAGTTGCACTGAGTACCAGATGTACACACAGATTAGAGTACATTATTCCTGGCGCGCTTACGCCCTATCTGTAAGGGGAGGATGAATCGGAAGGCTGCAGAGGCGCTAACATATGGGACCGTCCAACAACCAATCGGGATCCTGGTTACATATTCCCTGAGCATTCGGAAAAAAAAAACAAAAAACTGATTTCCGATTGGTTCCTCCAAGCTCCATGAATGAGAATCCATAATGGCAGCCATTGCAGTGCCCATCGGGGTTGTCATCTTTTTTTTTTTTTTTTTTTTTTAAAAAACCTTGTAAACCTTGTATTGTGAATCGGTATGCAGGTACATATCTACAGTTATTTACTTCCGGGATGTGAGGCCTTTGAAATGTAATAATAATAATAATTTTATTTCTATACCGCCAACATATTCGGCAGCACTGTACAATAAGCGAGGACATGTACAGACAATATCAGACATTACAGAGTAACACGCAGCTCAGCAGTTACAGGAGGAGTGAGGGTCCTGCTCACAATCTATAAGGAAATAGGGGGGACGCAATAGGTAGAATGCGCTCGTCATGTACGGTCCGGCCAGCAGTATAATAAATAGGGCAATTCATATAAAGCTGTATGATCCAGTCACCAGCTACAGCTACACCAAGTGCAGTTACCGTGTGCTATTGGGGGGCATGGAGGACGTGGAGACAGGTGAGTAGGAGGAGCAGAGTCTGAGGAAAATGTAGACAGAGAGAACAGGTAAGAGTTAGATTAGTGAGGTGATCGGCCTGTCTACAGAGATGTGTTTTTAAAGCATGCTTAAAAATGTGGGAGCTAGGTATTAGTCGGATTGTCCGGGGTAGTGCATTCCAGAAAACTGGTGCAGCACGAGAGGATTCTTGGAGACAGAGGTGCGAGGTTTGGATTATGGAGGATGTTAGTCTTAGATCAGTTGCAGAGCAGGTAGGGTGGTAGACAAAGATGTAGGGTGGTGCAGAACTGTGGAGCGCTTTATGGGTGAGAGAGATGTTTGTATTGTATTTTGTAGTGAATGGGTATAACCAGTGCAATCACTGGCAAAGGGTGGAGGCATCGGTGAAGCGGCTGGACATATAACCCTGGCTGCTGTATTCAGGACAGATTGGAGAGGAGAAAGTTTGGTTAGAGAGAGACCAATCAGTAGAGAGTTGCAGGAATCCAGACGATGATGAATAAGAGCGATAGTGAGAGTTTTTGCAGTTTCAAAGGTGAGAAAAGGTTGGATTCTGGAGAAGTTTTTAAGATGCAGGTGACAAGAGCGAGTGAGTGATCGCATATAGGGAATAAAGGAGAGTTCTGTGTCACATATTACCCCAAGACAGCAGGCGTGCTGCTGGGGAGTTATGGTAAACCCACCCAAGGCAACTGCAATATGCGGTATAGGTAGGTTAGCAGAGGGAGAAAACACGAGAAGTTTAGTTCTGGAAAAATTCAGGTTCAGATAGAGGGAGGACATGATGTTACAGACAGCGGACAGACAATCCCTGGTGTCTTGTAGTAATGCAGGGTGAGGTCAGGAGAAGGTGTATAATTGGGTGTCATCAGCATCGAGATGGTACTGGAAACCAAATCTGCTGATGGTTTGTCCAATAGGAGGGGTATATCAAGAAAAGAGGATGAGGGCTAGGACTGAACCCTGACAGTAAGAGGAGGGGGCCTAGGACTGAACCCTGACAGTAAGAGGATGGGGCCTAGGACTGGGCCTTGAGGTACCCTGACAGTAAGAGAAGGGGGCCTAGGACTGAACCCTGACAGTAAGAGGAGGGGGCTTAGGACTGAACCCTGACAGTAAGAGGAGGGGGCCTAGGACTGAACCCTGGCAGTAAGAGGAGGGGGCCTAGGACTGGACCCTGACAGTAAGAGGAGGGGGCCTAGGACTGAACCCTGACAGTAAGAAGAGGGGGCCTAGGACTGAACCCTGACAGTAAGAGGAGGGGGCCTAGGACTGAACCCTGACAGTAAGAAGAGGGGGCCTAGGACTGAACCCTGACAGTAAGAGGAGGGGGCCTAGGACTGGACCCTGACAGTAAGAGGAGGGGGCCTAGGACTGAACCCTGACAGTAAGAGGAGGGGGCCTAGGACTGAACCATGACAGTAAGAGGAGGGGGCCTAGGACTGAACCCTGACAGTAAGAGGAGGGGGCCTAGGACTGAACCCTGACAGTAAGAGGAGGGGGCCTAGGACTGAACCCTGACAGTAAGAGGAGGGGGCCTAGGACTGAACCATGACAGTAAGAGGAGGGGGCCTAGGACTGAACCCTGACAGTAAGAGGAGGGAGCCTAGGACTCAACCCTGACAGTAAGAGGAAGGAGCCTAGGACTGGGCCTTGTGGTACCCTGACAGTAAGGGAAAGATAGAGAAATAATAGCCAGCAAAAGATACAGTAAAGGAATGGTCAGAGAGGTAGGAGGAAAACCAGGAGAGAACGATGTCCTAGAGCAGGGGTGGGAAACCTCAGGCCTGAGGGTCATTTACAGCCTGCGACAACCTTTTCTCTGGCCCCAGGGCAGATTCCTGGGGACTACAGTGCTTGGGCTGGCAGCTGTGTTTTGATGGCCACCGGCCTTTTAATTTTTCCTTGCCCAAGCACACAGCGTTCACTACTGAGCGCTGAGGCGTGTGCAATGAAAGATTACATCCAGACACTAGTGCCAGCATCAAGATTTACTCGGTGGGCAGAGTTAGCGTACAATTTGCACGGTCCGAAGGATGGCAAAAATATAAAAATGGCCTTTGGCAGAAAGAAGGTTCCCCACCCCTGTCCTAGAGGCAGATAGAGCGGAGCATAGTGAGGAGGAGCTGGTGATCCACTGTTTCAAATACTGCAGAGATCCAGGAGAATCAGCAGGGAGCAGTGACCATTAGATTTAGCTGTTAGTAGATCGTTAAGAGACTTTGGTGAGGGCAGTTTCAGTGGAATGTAAAGAGTGAAAACTGGATTTTAAAGGGTCAAGAAGAGAGTTATCTGAGAGATAGCGGATTAGATGGGAGTGGACCAAGCTTTCCATGAGTTTAGAAATGAAGGGAATATTAGAGACAGGGATGTAGTTAGCTGCCCAGTTCTGGTAGAGGGATGGCTTTTTAAGTAAAGGGTTTATGATGGCGTGTTTGAAGGAGGAAGAACAAATACCAGAAGAAAGAGATTAAATACTTTAGTTAGGTGGAGAGTGACAACTGTAGAGAAAGAATGGAGGAGATGTGAGGGAATAAGGTCACTGCCGCAGGTTGTAGGGCGAGAAGAAGTGAGGAGCAGGGTGACTTCTTTTGCAACAGGTTCAAAAGTAAAAAGTGAACTTGAGGTGCAGGAGAGAAAGGGGACCAGGATCTGGGGGGATTGTACGAAAATATCCTGACAGATATAGTTGAGATCATATGAGCTTAGGTAGGTCACAGGGGCCTGTACTTTGGGGTTCAGGAGGGAGTGGAAAGTTTTGAAGAGTGGTTTTGGATGGTCTACTACTAATGTAATGAGGGTGGTGAAGTAGACTTGCTTGACCAGATGGAGAGCAGAGTTTTCAGCATGAACTTATAGTAGATAAAGGCTTCAACTAAAGCCACGGCCCCACTATCAGTATTTGGTCAGTATTCCGTCAGTATTTTTTTCTCAGGAGTGGGAGACAAAACCAGGAGTGGGTGATAAATGCAGAATTGGTGACTTGTTTCTATTATACCTTTTCTCTGATTGTTCCTCACCTGGTTTAAGCTCCCACTCCTGAGAAAAAATACTGACTGAATACTGATAGTGGGGCCGTGGCTTAAAAGTTATTTTCTCCAGAGACACTCGGCCTACCTTGAGCACTGCTGGAGAAAAAGTGTTTGCAGCGTGCGTCAGGTCTGCCGTCATTTGTGCCGGGTCGCTCTGTGCGTAGCAGGTCCTGCTTCATCCAGGGCACTCAGCAATGTATTATTACAGTGGCATGTAAAAGTTTGGGCACCCCTGGTCAAAATTACATTTATTGTGAACAGTTAAGCAAGTTGAAGATGAAATGATCTCTAAAAGGCCTAAAAAGGTAAAAAAAAAAACATATTTCCTTTGTATTTGAGGCAAAAAATATACATATACATACATATAATATATTTCCATCCTTTACATTTTAAAAATTACAAAAAGGAAAATGGGCCGATGCAAATGTTTATGCACTCTTGGAGATCTGTGTGCTCAGATAACTTTGACCAAGGTTTCAGACCTTAATTAGCCTGTTAGGGTTATGGCTTGTTCACTATCATCATTAGGAAAGGCCAGGTGATGCAAATTTCCCAGCCATGGGTTCTTCTAAGCAGCTAACTAGCACTCTGAAAATGGTGGAGGCCCACAAAGCAGGAGAAGGCATTAAGAAGATAGCAAAGCGTTTTCAAGTTGTCCTTTCCTCAGTTCAAAATCTAATAACTTAACAGGAACAGTGGAGGTCAAGATAAGATCTGGAAGATCAAGTAACATTTCAGTGAGTTGTGGTACATTGTTCTATTGTTTAGAGACACCTGCACAAATATGGCCTTCATGGAAGACTCATCAGAAGAAAACCTCTCCTGTGTCCTCACCATAAAAATCAGCATCAGAAGTGCAAAAGAACATCTAAACAAGCCTGATGCATTTTGGAAACAAGTCCTGTGGACCAAAGAGGTTAAAATAGAAGTCTTTGACCACAATGACAAAATGTATGTGTGGAGAAAAAAAGTGCACAGAATTTCAGAAAAAGAACATCTCGCCAACCATTAAAGGGGTTTTCCCACGAACAGAAGTTTATTTTAATCAATAGATCTTGGAATGATAATAACTTCCACAATTGGATGTGATTAAATAAAATGTTCCTGTGCTGAGATAATCTTATAAATGTGCCCCTGCTGTGTACTGTGTAATGGCTGTGTCTGACTGTACAGGAACATGGTCTGATCATACCACATCTCCTGGGCAGGGGAGAAAGAGGATACAGACATTACAGCAGGGGATTCTTTCTGTGAAGTAAAACATTGTTTAAAATCAGGCAGGGAATGTTTTACCTCACAGAAAGAATCTTCTGTGATCCCCTGCTGTAATGTCTGTATACTCTTTCTCCCCTGCCCAGGAGATGTGGTATGATCAGACCATGTTCCGTACACACAAAGAACAAAAAACCTGACCAGCACCTCCATATAGTGTGTACAGGTGCACGCTGCAATGACTACATAACCTACAATAGGAAAGCACAGAGGTTTTGACTGCCTCCTTTTCTGACTCTGCACTCCACCCATCAGCCCAAGGGTGCTTTTAATTAGTGTTGGCCCACTTAAATTTGTAGGCTTCTAGCCCAAGAGAGGCATATTTAGGAGGTTAGTTACCCACCATGCGGAGGCTACCTTGTCGTGGTTGATGGGCACACATGAATTGGCCAATTTATGTGCTAAGAGCTTTCATTTTTTGTAAGTACATTTTATTTAGCAATAATGCAGATTAGCTCTTATGGTCTCAGTGTCTGCATATGTATTGGCCCTTACAGTGTGCTGCTGTGCTTTCTTATTGCATGTTCCGTACATCAGATACAGCCATTACACAGTACACAGCAGGGGCACATTTATAAGATTATCTCAGCACAGGGACATTTTATTGAAACACATCCAATTGTGGAACTTATTATTATTCCAAGATCTATTGATTAAAATGAAGCTTCGCTTGTGGGAAAACCCCATTAAGCATGGGGGTGGATCAATCATGCTTTGGGGTTGTGTTGCAGCCAATGGCACAGGGAACATTTCACGGGTAGAGGGAAGAATGGATTCAATGAAATTTCAACAAATTCTTGATGCAAACATAACACCATCTGTAAAAAAGCTGAAGTGGAAAAGAGGATGGCTTCTACAGATGGATAATGATCCTAAACACACATCAAAATCCACAATAGACGTCCTCAAAAGGCACAAGCTGAAGGTTTTACAATGGCCCTCACAGTCACCTGATCTGAACATCATTGAAAATCTGTGGCTAGACCTCAAAATAGCAGAGCATGCAAGACGACCCAGGAATCTCACAGAACTGGAAGAATTTTCCAAGGAAAAAAGAAAATCCCTCAAACAAGGACTGAAAGACTCTTGGCTGGCTACAAAAAGAGTTTACAAGCTGTGATCGTTCCAAAAGGGGGCGCTACTAGATACTAACCATGCAGGGTGCACAAACTTTTGCATCGGCCCCTTTTTCCTTTTTGTAATTTTTAAAATGTACAAGATGAAAATATATATATTTTTGCTTAAAATACAAAGTAAATGTGTCATCTTTAACTGTATGCCTTTTACAGATCATTTTATCTTCAACTTGCTTAACTGTTCACAATAACAGTAATTTTGACCAGGGGTGTCCAAACTTTTACATGTCACTGTATAATGTAATTCCCAATTTGGCCACACAGATATACAGTGAAGGAAATAAGTATTTGATCCCTTGCTGTTTTTGTAAGTTTGCCCACTAACAAAGACCTGAACAGTCTATAATTTTAAGGGAAGGTTAATTTTAACATTGAGAGATAGAATATCCAAAAAAAAAATCAAGAAAATCACATTGTATAAATTTATTTGCATTTTGCAGTGAGAAATAAGTATTTGATCCCCTACAAACCATTATGAGTTCTGGCTGCTACAGAGCAGTTAGATGCTCCTAATCAACTCGTTACCTGCATTAAAGACAGCGGTCTTACATAGTCACCTGTATAAAAGACTCCTGTCCACAGACTCAATTAATCAGTCAGACGCTAACCTCTACAACATGGACAAGACCAAAGAGCTTTCTAAGAATGTCAAGGACAAGATCATAGACCTGCTCAAAGCTGAAATGGGCTACAAAACCATAAGAAAGACGCTGGGTGAGAAGGAGACAACTGTTGGTGCAATAGTAAGAAAATGGAAGAAATACAAAATGACTGTCAATCGACATCGATCTGGGGCACCATGCAAGATCTCACCTCGTGGAGTATCCTTGATCATGAGGAAGGTGAGAGATCAGCCTAAAACTAGACAGGGGGAACTTGTTAATGATCTCAAGGCAGCTGGGACCACAGTCACCAAGAAAACCATTGTTAACACATTACACCTTAAAGGCTTAAAATCCTGCAGTGCCTGCAAGGTCCCCCTGCTCAAGAAGGCACATATGCCCATCTGAAGTTTGCCAATGAACACCTGGATGATTCTGTGAGTTACTGGGAGAAGGTGCTGTGGTCAGATGAGACAAAAATTGAGCTCTTTGGCATTAACTCAACTCGCCGTATTTGGAAGAAGAGAAATGCTGCTTATGACCCAAAGAACACCATCCCCACTGTCAAGCATGGAGGTGGAAACATTATGTTTTGGGGGTGTTTCTCTGCTAAGGGCACAGGACTACTTCACCGCATCAATGGGAGAATGGATGGAGCCATGTACCATAAAATCCTGAGTGACAACCTCCTTCCCTCCGCCAGGACATTAAAAATGGGTCGTGGCTGGGTCTTCCAGCAAGACAATGACCCAAAACATACAGCAAGACAACAAAGGAGTGGCTCAAAAAGAAGCACAGTAAGGTCATGGTGTGGCCTAGCCAGTCTCCAGACCATAATCCTATAGAAAACTTATGGAGGGAGTTGAAGCTCCGAGTTGCCAAGCGACAGCCTCAAAATCTGAATGATTTAGAGATGATCTGCAAAGAGGAGTGGACCAAAACTCCTCCTGACATGTGCGCAACCCTCATCATCAACTACAAAAAAACGTCTGACTGCTGTGCTTGTCAACAAGGGTTTTGCCACCAAGTATTAAGTGTTGTTTGCCAGAGGGATCAAATACTTATTTCTCACTGCAAACTGCAAATAAATTTATCTAATTTATACAATGTGATTTTCTTGATTTTTTTTTTGGATATTCTATCTCTCAATGTTAAAATTAACCAACCCTTAAAATTATAGACTGTTCCTGTCTTTGTCAGTGGGCAAACTTACAAAAACAGCAAGGGATCAAATAATTATTTCCTTCACTGTATATTGTTTGAGGTGTTACATTATTTCACGAGAAATTAAAAGTTGGTAAAAGCCACATACAAACGTGAAGGGAAACAAGGCTTTCAGGGTTCATTCAAGATGTGAGGTGACCAATAACATTGTCCCGTCTCTCCCAAATTTGCCACAAGGAGTCCAATTTATATTGTTTGAGGTGTTGAGCAGTTAAACAAAAAAAAAAAAGAAGAAGTTGGTAAAAAGCAGATGAACACTTGAGGGAAAAAAACAAGATCGTAGAGGTTCGACCTGGATATAAGGCCTCTGAAAAAAAAAAATGTCCTGTCTAAATCCCTATCTGGCTACAAAGAGTCCAATATGTACTGGGTGTTACGTCATTTTACAAGCCTGGAACTTTGAGGATTTATCCAGGACAAAGGGCCTCTGAAAAACCTTTCCTGTCTTGATCCCAATATGTATTGTTTGAGGTGTTACGTAGTTTCACAAGAAACAAGAAATATGTAAGAAAAAAAAAAAAATTGGACGGAATCAAGGCCTTGGTGGTCCGTCCAGGATGTGGGGCCTGAAACGGATTGTCATGTCTAAATCCCAGTTAGTCTACGATTTGGCCCTGAATGTCATTATTAACGTTTGTGAAGCATCAGAGGCCGTTGTTAGAGGTTTCACAAACTATGACCATCATTTCATAAAGGAAGTAAGAGGGGATCTGCACTACAACCTCAAATTTCTAAGGAATTCAACAAAATTAACAGAAATTACTGAGTTAATGGGGTCATCATCTAAGACTTTAAAGAATATGAAAAAGGAAGACATAATATTCCTCATATAAACTCTGCGGAGGTAGAGAATCCCCCAAGCCAAAAACAAGGCTCACCTTCTATTTAGAGGGGAGACACAATTTGGAGAAACTGGTACAAACTGAAAATGTAGCTTTCTGCTGGATTATAGAGACACACCGGGATCTTGTCAATGTTAAATATGTCTCACATTAGATATATACACTGATACCGGGGGCCATAAATAGCAGAGGCCTATGGAAATCACAGGTACTTCAGTCTGCATTTTTGGGTAATAGTTTTCATCTTTGGTCTGTCCCACCTTTGAGAATGACCATAAGGACACCACAGGCACATAGTTCTCAGATGATCCAAAATCAAGTGACCAAAAGTCATCAATGTTTCTGACATGGAAATTTTATTTTACATAATCCCCAAACATGATAAATCAGAACCTACCTGGTGGAGAAAATAGCTTATTAAATGGCATGTACAACGTCAAAACCACATAACATACCTTGTGTTATACTCCAGAGCTGCACTCGCTACTCTGCTGGTACAGTCACTTTGTACATACATTACATTACTTATCCTGTACTGATCCTGAGTTACATCCTGTATTATACTCCAGAGCTGCACTCACTATTCTGCTGGTGCAGTCACTGTGTACATACATTACATTACTGATCCTGAGTTACCTCCTGTATTATACTCCAGAGTTGCACTCACTATTCTGCTGGTGCAGTCACTGTGTACATACATTACATTACTGATCCTGTACAGATCCTGAGTTACCTCCTGTATTATACTCCAGAGCTGCACTCACTATTCTGCTGGTGCAGTCACTGTGTACATACATTACATTACTGATCCTGTACAGATCCTGAGTTACCTCCTGTATTATACTCCAGAGCTGCACTCACTATTCTGCTGGTGGAGTCACTGTGTACATACATTACATTACTTATCCTGTACTGATCCTGAGTTACATCCTGTATTATACTCCAGAGCAGCACTCACTATTCTGCTGGTGCAGTCACTGTGTACATACATTACATTACTCATCCTGTACTGATCCTGAGTTACATCCTGTATTATACCCCAGAGCAGCACTCACTATTCTGCTGGTGCAGTCACTGTGTACATACATTACATTACTCATCCTGTACTGATCCTGAGTTACATCCTGTATTATACTCCAGAGCTGCACTCACTATTCTGCTGGTGCAGTCAATGTGTACATACATTACATTACTTATCCTGTACTGATCCTGAGTTACATCCTGTATTATATTCCAGAGCAGCATTCACTATCCTGCTGGTACAGTCACTTTGTACATACATTACATTACTTATCCTGTACTGATCCTGAGTTACATCCTGTATTATACCCCAGAGCTGCACTCACTATTCTGCTGGTGCAGTCACTGTGTACATACATTACATTACTGATCCTGTACTGATCC
The DNA here is from genome assembly GCF_046119375.1 of Phyllobates terribilis. Lineage (NCBI taxonomy): Eukaryota > Metazoa > Chordata > Amphibia > Anura > Dendrobatidae > Phyllobates > Phyllobates terribilis. The sequence goes on along the minus strand of NW_027362767.1, from coordinate 257,412,216 downwards.
TGAGTTACATCCAGTATTATACCCCAGAGCTGCACTCACTATTCTGCTGGTGCAGTCACTGTGTACATACATTACATTACTGATCCTGAGTTACATTCTGTATTATACTCCAGACCTGCACTCACTATTCTGCTGGTGCAGTCACTGTGTACATACATTACATTACTGATCCTGTAGTGATCCTGAGTTACATCCTGTATTATACTCCAGAGCTGCACTCACTATTCTGCTGGTACAGTCAATTTGTACATACATTACATTACTTATCCTGTACTGATCCTGAGTTACATCCTGTATTATACCCCAGAGCTGCACTCACTATTCTGCTGGTGCAGTCACTGTGTACATACATTACATTACTCATCCTGTACTGATCCTGAGTTACATCCTGTATTATACTCCAGAGCTGCACTCACTATTCTGCTGGTGCAGTCACTGTGTACATACATTACATTACTTATCCTGTACTGATCCTGAGTTACATCCTGTATTATATTCCAGAGCAGCATTCACTATCCTGCTGGTACAGTCACTTTGTACATACATTACATTACTTATCCTGTACTGATCCTGAGTTACATCCTGTATTATACCCCAGAGCTGCACTCACTATTCTGCTGGTGCAGTCACTGTGTACATACATTACATTACTGATCCTGTACTGATCCTGAGTTACATCCTGTATTATACCCCAGAGCTGCACTCACTATTCTGCTGGTGCAGTCACTGTGTACATACATTACATTACTGATCCTGAGTTACATTCTGTATTATACTCCAGACCTGCACTCACTATTCTGCTGGTGCAGTCACTGTGTACATACATTACATTACTGATCCTGTAGTGATCCTGAGTTACATCCTGTATTATACTCCAGAGCTGCACTCACTATTCTGCTGGTACAGTCACTGTGTACATACATTATCTTACTGATCCAGTACTGATCCTGAGTTACATCCTGCATTATACTCCAGAGCTGCACTCACTAGTCTGCTGGTGCAGTCACCGTGTACATACATTACATTACTGATCCTGTACTGATCCTGAGTTACATCCTGTATTATACTCCAGAGCTGCACTCACTATTCTGCTGGTGCAGTCACTGTGTACATACATTACATTACTGATCCTGTAGTGATCCTGAGTTACATCCTGTATTATACCCCAGAGCTGCACTCACTATTCTGCTGGTGCAGTCACTGTGTACATACATTACATTAATTATCCTGTACTGATCCTGAGTTACATCCTGTATTATACTCCAGAGCTGCACTCACTATTCTGCTGGTACAGTCACTATGTACATACATTACATTACTGATCCTGTACTGATACTGAGTTACATCCTGTATTATACTCCAGAGCTGCACTCACTATTCTGCTGGTGCAGTCACTGAGTACAAACATTATATTACTTATCCTGTACTGATCCTGAGTTACCTCCTGTATTATACTCCAGAGCTGCACTCACTAGTCTGCTGGTGCAGTCACTGAGTACATACATTACATTAATTATCCTGTACTGATCCTGAGTTACATCCTGTATTATACTCCAGAGCTGCACTCACTATTCTGCTGGTACAGTCACTATGTACATACATTACATTACTGATCCTGTACTGATCCTGAGTTACATCCTGTATTATACTCCAGAGCTGCACTCACTATTCTGCTGGTGCAGTCACTATGTACATACATTACATTACTTATCCTGTACTGATCCTGAGTTACATCCTGTATTATACCCCAGAGCTGCACTCACTATTCTGCTGGTGCAGTCACTGTGTACATACATTACATTACTGATCCTGTAGTGATCCTGAGTTACATCCTGTATTATACTCCAGAGCTGCACTCACTATTCTGCTGGTGCAGTCACTGTGTACATACATTACATTACTGATCCTGTAGTGATCCTGAGTTACATCCTATATTATACCCCAGAGCTGCACTCACTATTCTGCTGGTGCAGTCACAGTGTACATACATTATATTACTTATCCTGTACTGATCCTGAGTTACATCCTGTATTATACCCCAGAGCTGCACTCACTATTCTGCTGGTGCAGTCACTGTGTACATACATTATATTACTAATCCTGTACTGATCCTGAGTTACATCCTGTATTATACTCCAGAGCTGCACTCACTATTCCGCTGGTACAGTCACTATGTACATACATTACATTACTGATCCTGTACTGATCCTGAGTTACATCCTGTATTATACTCCAGAGCTGCACTCACTATTCTGCTGGTGCAGTCACTGTGTACATACATTACATTACTGATCCTGTAGTGATCCTGAGTTACATCCTGTATTATACCCCAGAGCTGCACTCACTATTCTGCTGGTGCAGTCACAGTGTACATACATTATATTACTTATCCTGTACTGATCCTGAGTTACCTCCTGTATTATACTCCAGAGCTGCACTCACTAGTCTGCTGGTGCAGTCACTGAGTACATACATTAATTATCCTGTACTGATCCTGAGTTACATCCTGTATTATACTCCAGAGCTGCACTCACTATTCTGCTGGTACAGTCACTATGTACATACATTACATTACTGATCCTGAGTTACATCCTGTATTATACTCCAGAGCTGCACTCACTATTCTGCTGGTGCAGTCACTGTGTACATACATTACATTACTGATCCTGTAGTGATCCTGAGTTACATCCTGTATTATACTCCAGAGCTGCACTCACTATTCTGCTGGTACAGTCAATTTGTACATACATTACATTACTTATCCTGTACTGATCCTGAGTTACATCCTCTATTATACCCCAGAGCTGCACTCACTATTCTGCTGGTGCAGTCACTGTGTACATACATTACATTACTCATCCTGTACTGATCCTGAGTTACATCCTGTATTATACTCCAGAGCTGCACTCACTATTCTGCTGGTGCAGTCACTGTGTACATACATTACATTACTTATCCTGTACTGATCCTGAGTTACATCCTGTATTATATTCCAGAGCAGAATTCACTATCCTGCTGGTACAGTCACTTTGTACATACATTACATTACTTATCCTGTACTGATCCTGAGTTACATCCTGTATTATACCCCAGAGCTGCACTCACTATTCTGCTGGTGCAGTCACTGTGTACATACATTACATTACTGATCCTGTACTGATCCTGAGTTACATCCTGTATTATACCCCAGAGCTGCACTCACTATTCTGCTGGTGCAGTCACTGTGTACATACATTACATTACTGATCCTGAGTTACATTCTGTATTATACTCCAGACCTGCACTCACTATTCTGCTGGTGCAGTCACTGTGTACATACATTACATTACTGATCCTGTAGTGATCCTGAGTTACATCCTGTATTATACTCCAGAGCTGCACTCACTATTCTGCTGGTACAGTCACTGTGTACATACATTATCTTACTGATCCAGTACTGATCCCGAGTTACATCCTGCATTATACTCCAGAGCTGCACTCACTAGTCTGCTGGTGCAGTCACCGTGTACATACATTACATTACTGATCCTGTACTGATCCTGAGTTACATCCTGTATTATACTCCAGAGCTGCACTCACTATTCTGCTGGTGCAGTCACTGTGTACATACATTACATTACTGATCCTGTAGTGATCCTGAGTTACATCCTGTATTATACCCCAGAGCTGCACTCACTATTCTGCTGGTGCAGTCACTGTGTACATACATTACATTAATTATCCTGTACTGATCCTGAGTTACATCCTGTATTATACTCCAGAGCTGCACTCACTATTCTGCTGGTACAGTCACTATGTACATACATTACATTACTGATCCTGTACTGATACTGAGTTACATCCTGTATTATACTCCAGAGCTGCACTCACTATTCTGCTGGTGCAGTCACTGTGTACAAACATTATATTACTTATCCTGTACTGATCCTGAGTTACCTCCTGTATTATACTCCAGAGCTGCACTCACTAGTCTGCTGGTGCAGTCACTGAGTACATACATTACATTAATTATCCTGTACTGATCCTGAGTTACATCCTGTATTATACTCCAGAGCTGCACTCACTATTCTGCTGGTACAGTCACTATGTACATACATTACATTACTGATCCTGTACTGATCCTGAGTTACATCCTGTATTATACTCCAGAGCTGCACTCACTATTCTGCTGGTGCAGTCACTATGTACATACATTACATTACTTATCCTGTACTGATCCTGAGTTACATCCTGTATTATACCCCAGAGCTGCACTCACTATTCTGCTGGTGCAGTCACTGTGTACATACATTACATTACTGATCCTGTAGTGATCCTGAGTTACATCCTGTATTATACTCCAGAGCTGCACTCACTATTCTGCTGGTGCAGTCACTGTGTACATACATTACATTACTGATCCTGTAGTGATCCTGAGTTACATCCTATATTATACCCCAGAGCTGCACTCACTATTCTGCTGGTGCAGTCACAGTGTACATACATTATATTACTTATCCTGTACTGATCCTGAGTTACATCCTGTATTATACCCCAGAGCTGCACTCACTATTCTGCTGGTGCAGTCACTGTGTACATACATTATATTACTAATCCTGTACTGATCCTGAGTTACATCCTGTATTATACTCCAGAGCTGCACTCACTATTCCGCTGGTACAGTCACTATGTACATACATTACATTACTGATCCTGTACTGATCCTGAGTTACATCCTGTATTATACTCCAGAGCTGCACTCACTATTCTGCTGGTGCAGTCACTGTGTACATACATTACATTACTGATCCTGTAGTGATCCTGAGTTACATCCTGTATTATACCCCAGAGCTGCACTCACTATTCTGCTGGTGCAGTCACAGTGTACATACATTATATTACTTATCCTGTACTGATCCTGAGTTACCTCCTGTATTATACTCCAGAGCTGCACTCACTAGTCTGCTGGTGCAGTCACTGAGTACATACATTAATTATCCTGTACTGATCCTGAGTTACATCCTGTATTATACTCCAGAGCTGCACTCACTATTCTGCTGGTACAGTCACTATGTACATACATTACATTACTGATCCTGAGTTACATCCTGTATTATACTCCAGAGCTGCACTCACTATTCTGCTGGTGCAGTCACTGTGTACATACATTACATTACTGATCCTGTAGTGATCCTGAGTTACATCCTGTATTATACCCCAGAGCTGCACACACCATTCTGCTGGTGCAGTCACTGTGAACATACATTACATTACTTATCCTGTACTGATCCTGAGTTACCTCCTGTATTATACTCCAGAGCTGCACTCACTAGTCTGCTGGTGCAGTCACTGAGTACATACATTACATTACTGATCCTGTACTGATCCTGAGTTACATCCTGTATTATACTCCAGAGCTGCACTCACTATTCAGCTGGTGCAGTCACTATGTACATACATTACATTACTGATCCTGTACTGATCCTGAGTTACATCCTGTATTATACCCCAGAGCTGCGCTCACTATTCTGCTGGTGCAGTCACTGTGTACATACATTACATTACTGATCCTGAGTTACCCCCTGTATTATACTCCAGAGCTGCACTCACTATTCTGCTGGTGCAGTCACTGTGTGCATACATTACATTACTGATCCTAAGTTACCTCCTGTTTTATACTCCAGAGCTGTACTCACTTTTCTGCTGGTGCAGTCACTGTGTACATACATTACATTACTTATCCTGCACTGATCCTGAGTTACATCCTGTATTATACTCCAGAGCAGCACTCAATATTCTGCTGGTGCAGTCACTGTGTACATAAATTACATTACTGATCCTGAGTTACATCCTGTATTATACTCCAGAGCTGCACTCACTATTGTGCTGGTGCAGTCACTGTGTACATACATTACATTATCCTGTACTGATCCTGAGTTACATCCTGTATTATACTCCAGAGCTTCACTCACTATTCTGCTGGTGCAGTCACTGTGTACATACATTACATTACTTATCATGTACTGATCCCGAGTTACATTCTGTATTATACTCCAGAGCTGCACTCACTATTCTGTTGGTGGAGCCACTGTGTACATACATTACATTACTGATCCTGTACTGATCCCGAGTAACATCCTGTATTATACTCCAGAGCTGCACTCACTATTCTGCTGGTGCAGTCACTGTGTACATACATTACATTACTGATCCTGTAGTGATCCTGAGTTACATCCTGTATTATACCCCAGAGCTGCACTCACTATTCTGCTGGTGCAGTCACAGTGTACATACATTATATTACTTATCCTGTACTGATCCTGAGTTACCTCCTGTATTATACTCCAGAGCTGCACTCATTAGTCTGCTGGTGCAGTCACTGAGTACATACATTACATTACTGATCCTGTACTGATCCTGAGTTACCTCCTGGATTATACTCCAGAGCTGCACTCACTATTCTGCTGGTACAGTCACTATGTACATACATTACATTACTAATCCTGAGTTACATCCTGTATTATACTCCAGAGCTGCACTCACTATTCTGCTGGTGCAGTCACTGTGTACATACATTACATTACTGATCCTGTAGTGATCCTGAGTTACATCCTGTATTATACCCCAGAGCTGCACTCACTATTCTGCTGGTGCAGTCACAGTGTACATACATTATATTACTTATCCTGTACTGATCCTGAGTTACATCCTGTATTATACTCCAGAGCTGCACTCACTATTCTGCTGGTACAGTCACTATGTACATACATTACATTACTGATCCTGAGTTACATCCTGTATTATACTCCAGAGCTGCACTCACTATTCTGCTGGTGCAGTCACTGTGTACATACATTACATTACTGATCCTGTAGTGATCCTGAGTTACATCCTGTATTATACCCCAGAGCTGCACACACCATTCTGCTGGTGCAGTCACTGTGAACATACATTACATTACTTATCCTGTACTGATCCTGAGTTACCTCCTGTATTATACTCCAGAGCTGCACTCACTAGTCTGCTGGTGCAGTCACTGAGTACATACATTACATTAATTATCCTGTACTGATCCTGAGTTACATCCTGCATTATACTCCAGAGCTGCACTCACTATTCTGCTGGTGCAGTCACTATGTACATACATTACATTACTGATCCTGTACTGATCCTGAGTTACATCCTGTATTATACTCCAGAGCTGCACTCACTATTCTGCTGGTGCAGTCACAGTGTACATACATTACATTACTGATCCTGTAGTGATCCTGAGTTACATCCTGTATTATACCCCAGAGCTGCACTCACTATTCTGCTGGTGCAGTCACAGTGTACATACATTATATTACTTATCCTGTACTGATCCTGAGTTACCTCCTGTATTATACTCCAGAGCTGCACTCATTAGTCTGCTGGTGCAGTCACTGTGTACATACATTACATTACTGATCCTGTAGTGATCCTGAGTTACATCCTGTATTATACCCCAGAGCTGCGCTCACTATTCTGCTGGTGCAGTCACTGTGTACATACATTACATTACTGATCCTGAGTTCCCCCCTGTATTATACTCCAGAGCTGCACTCACTATTCTGCTGGTGCAGTCACTGTGTGCATACATTACATTACTGATCCTAAGTTACCTCCTGTTTTATACTCCAGAACTGTACTCACTTTTCTGCTGGTGCAGTCACTGTGTACATACATTACATTACTTATCCTGCACTGATCCTGAGTTACATCCTGTATTATACTCCAGAGCAGCACTCAATATTCTGCTGGTGCAGTCACTGTGTACATAAATTACATTACTGATCCTGAGTTACATCCTGTATTATACCCCAGAGCTGCACTCACTATTCAGCTGTTGCAGTCACTGTGTACATACATTACATTACTTATCCTGTACTTATCCTGAGTTACATCCTATATTATACTCCAGAGCTGCACTCACTATTCTGCTGGTGGAGTCACTGTGTACATACATTACATTACTTATCCTGCACTGATCCTGAGTTACATTCTGTATTATACTCTAGAGCAGCACTCACTATTCTGCTGGTGGAGCCACTCTGTAAATACATTACTTATCCTGTAGTGATCCTGAGTTACATCCTGTATTATACTCCAGAGCTGCACTCACTATTGTGCTGGTGCAGTCACTGTGTACATACATTACATTATCCTGTACTGATCCTGAGTTACATCCTGTATTATACTCCAGAGCTTCACTCACTATTCTGTTGGTGGAGCCACTGTGTACATACATTACATTACTGATCCTGTACTGATCCCGAGTAACATCCTGTATTATACTCCAGAGCTGCACTCACTATTCTGCTGGTGCAGTCACTGTGTACATACATTACATTACTGATCCTAAATTACATCCTGTATTATACTCCAGAGCTGCACTCACTATTCTGCTGGTGCAGTCACTGTGTACATACATTACATTACTGATCCTGTAGTGATCCTGAGTTACATCCTGTATTATACCCCAGAGCTGCACTCACTATTCAGCTGTTGCAGTCACTGTGTACATACATTACATTACTTATCCTGTACTTATCCTGAGTTACATCCTATATTATACTCCAGAGCTGCACTCACTATTCTGCTGGTGGAGTCACTGTGTACATACATTACATTACTTATCCTGCACTGATCCTGAGTTACATTCTGTATTATACTCTAGAGCAGCACTCACTATTCTGCTGGTGGAGCCACTCTGTAAATACATTACTTATCCTGTAGTGATCCTGAGTTACATCCTGTATTATACTCCAGAGCTGCACTCACTATTCTGCTGGTGCAGTCACTGTGTACATACATTACTTATCCTGTACTGCTCCTGAGTTACATCCTGTATTATACTCCAAAGCTGCACTCACTATTCTGCTGGTGCAGTCACTGTGTACATACATTACAGTACTTATCCTGTACTGATCCTGAGTTACATCCGGTATTATACTCCAGAGCTGCACTCACTATTCTGCTGGTGCAGTCACTGTGTACATACATTACTTATCCTGTACTGATCCTGAGTTACATCCTGTATTATACTCCAGAGCTGCACTCACTATTCTGCTGGTGCAGTCACTGTGTGCATACATTACATTACTGATCCTGTATTGATCCTGAGTTACCTCTTGTATTATACTCCAGAGCTGCACTCACTATTCTGCTGGTGCAGTCACTGTGTGCATATATTACATTACTGATCCTAAGTTACCTCCTGTTTTATACTCCAGAACTGTACTCACTTTTCTGCTGGTGCAGTCACTGTGTACATACATTACATTACTTATCCTGCACTGATCCTGAGTTACATCCTGTATTATACTCCAGAGCAGCACTCAATATTCTGCTGGTGCAGTCACTGTGTACATAAATTACATTACTGATCCCGAGTTACATCCTGTATTATACCCCAGAGCTGCACTCACTATTCAGCTGTTGCAGTCACTGTGTACATACATTACATTACTTATCCTGTACTTATCCTGAGTTACATCCTATATTATACTCCAGAGCTGCACTCACTATTCTGCTGGTGGAGTCACTGTGTACATACATTACATTACTTATCCTGCACTGATCCTGAGTTACATTCTGTATTATACTCTAGAGCAGCACTCACTATTCTGCTGGTGGAGCCACTCTGTAAATACATTACTTATCCTGTAGTGATCCTGAGTTACATCCTGTATTATACTCCAGAGCTGCACTCACTATTCTGTTGGTGGAGCCACTGTGTACATACATTACATTACTGATCCTGTACTGATCCCGAGTAACATCATGTATTATACTCCAGAGCTGCACTCACTATTCTGCTGGTGCAGTCACTGTGTACATACATTACATTACTGATCCTAAATTACATCCTGTATTATACTCCAGAGCTGCACTCACTATTCTGCTGGTGCAGTCACTGTGTACATACATTACATTACTGATCCTGTAGTGATCCTGAGTTACATCCTGTATTATACCCCAGAGCTGCACTCACTATTCTGCTGGTGCAGTCACAGTGTACATACATTATATTACTTATCCTGTACTGATCCTGAGTTACCTCCTGTATTATACTCCAGAGCTGCACTCACTATTCTGCTGGTGCAGTCACTGTGTACATACATTACTTATCCTGTACTGCTCCTGAGTTACATCCTGTATTATACTCCAGAGCTGCACTCACTATTCTGCTGGTGCAGTCACTGAGTACATACATTACATTACTGATCCTGTACTGATCCTGAGTTACCTCCTGGATTATACGCCAGAGCAGCACTCACTTTTCTGCTGGTGCAGTCACTGTGTACATACATTACATTACTGATCCTGAATTACATCCTGTGTTAGCCTCCAGAGCTGCACTCACTATTCTGCTGGTGCAGGCACTGTGTACATACATTACTTATCCTGTACTGATCCTGAGTTACATCCTGTATTATACTCCAGAGCTGCACTCACTATTCTGCTGGTGGAGTCACTGTGTACATACATTACTTATCCTGTACTGATCCTGAGTTACATCCTGTATTATACTCTAGAGCTGCACTCACTATTCTGCTGGTGCAGTCACTGTGTACATACATTACATTACTGATCCTGAGTTACATCCTGTATTATACTCCAGAGCTGCACTCACTATTCTGCTGGTGCAGGCACTGTGTACATACATTACTTATCCTGTACTGATCCTGAGTTACATCCTGTATTATACTCCAGAGCTTCACTCACTATTCTGCTGGTGCAGTCACTGTGTACATACATTACATTACTTATCATGTACTGATCCCGAGTTACATTCTGTATTATACTCCAGAGCTGCACTCACTATTCTGTTGGTGGAGCCACTGTGTACATACATTACATTACTGATCCTGTACTGATCCCGAGTAACATCCTGTATTATACTCCAGAGCTGCACTCACTATTCTGCTGGTGCAGTCACTGTGTACATACATTACATTACTGATCCTAAATTACATCCTGTATTATACTCCAGAGCTGCACTGACTATTCTGCTGGTGCAGTCACTGTGTACATACATTACATTACTGATCCTGTAGTGATCCTGAGTTACATCCTGTATTATACCCCAGAGCTGCACTCACTATTCTGCTGGTGCAGTCACAGTGTACATACATTATATTACTTATCCTGTACTGATCCTGAGTTACCTCCTGTATTATACTCCAGAGCTGCACTCATTAGTCTGCTGGTGCAGTCACTGAGTACATACATTACATTACTGATCCTGTACTGATCCTGAGTTACCTCCTGGATTATACTCCAGAGCTGCACTCACTATTCTGCTGGTACAGTCACTATGTACATACATTACATTACTAATCCTGAGTTACATCCTGTATTATACTCCAGAGCTGCACTCACTATTCTGCTGGTGCAGTCACTGTGTACATACATTACATTACTGATCCTGTAGTGATCCTGAGTTACATCCTGTATTATACCCCAGAGCTGCACTCACTATTCTGCTGGTGCAGTCACAGTGTACATACATTATATTACTTATCCTGTACTGATCCTGAGTTACATCCTGTATTATACTCCAGAGCTGCACTCACTATTCTGCTGGTACAGTCACTATGTACATACATTACATTACTGATCCTGAGTTACATCCTGTATTATACTCCAGAGCTGCACTCACTATTCTGCTGGTGCAGTCACTGTGTACATACATTACATTACTGATCCTGTAGTGATCCTGAGTTACATCCTGTATTATACCCCAGAGCTGCACACACCATTCTGCTGGTGCAGTCACTGTGAACATACATTACATTACTTATCCTGTACTGATCCTGAGTTACCTCCTGTATTATACTCCAGAGCTGCACTCACTAGTCTGCTGGTGCAGTCACTGAGTACATACATTACATTAATTATCCTGTACTGATCCTGAGTTACATCCTGTATTATACTCCAGAGCTGCACTCACTATTCTGCTGGTGCAGTCACTATGTACATACATTACATTACTGATCCTGTACTGATCCTGAGTTACATCCTGTATTATACTCCAGAGCTGCACTCACTATTCTGCTGGTGCAGTCACAGTGTACATACATTACATTACTGATCCTGTAGTGATCCTGAGTTACATCCTGTATTATACCCCAGAGCTGCACTCACTATTCTGCTGGTGCAGTCACAGTGTACATACATTATATTACTTATCCTGTACTGATCCTGAGTTACCTCCTGTATTATACTCCAGAGCTGCACTCATTAGTCTGCTGGTGCAGTCACTGTGTACATACATTACATTACTGATCCTGTAGTGATCCTGAGTTACATCCTGTATTATACCCCAGAGCTGCGCTCACTATTCTGCTGGTGCAGTCACTGTGTACATACATTACATTACTGATCCTGAGTTCCCCCCTGTATTATACTCCAGAGCTGCACTCACTATTCTGCTGGTGCAGTCACTGTGTGCATACATTACATTACTGATCCTAAGTTACCTCCTGTTTTATACTCCAGAACTGTACTCACTTTTCTGCTGGTGCAGTCACTGTGTACATACATTACATTACTTATCCTGCACTGATCCTGAGTTACATCCTGTATTATACTCCAGAGCAGCACTCAATATTCTGCTGGTGCAGTCACTGTGTACATAAATTACATTACTGATCCGGAGTTACATCCTGTATTATACCCCAGAGCTGCACTCACTATTCAGCTGTTGCAGTCACTGTGTACATACATTACATTACTTATCCTGTACTTATCCTGAGTTACATCCTATATTATACTCCAGAGCTGCACTCACTATTCTGCTGGTGGAGTCACTGTGTACATACATTACATTACTTATCCTGCACTGATCCTGAGTTACATTCTGTATTATACTCTAGAGCAGCACTCACTATTCTGCTGGTGGAGCCACTCTGTAAATACATTACTTATCCTGTAGAGATCCTGAGTTACATCCTGTATTATACTCCAGAGCTGCACTCACTATTGTGCTGGTGCAGTCACTGTGTACATACATTACATTATCCTGTACTGATCCTGAGTTACATCCTGTATTATACTCCAGAGCTTCACTCACTATTCTGTTGGTGGAGCCACTGTGTACATACATTACATTACTGATCCTGTACTGATCCCGAGTAACATCCTGTATTATACTCCAGAGCTGCACTCACTATTCTGCTGGTGCAGTCACTGTGTACATACATTACATTACTGATCCTAAATTACATCCTGTATTATACTCCAGAGCTGCACTCACTATTCTGCTGGTGCAGTCACTGTGTACATACATTACATTACTGATCCTGTAGTGATCCTGAGTTACATCCTGTATTATACCCCAGAGCTGCACTCACTATTCTGCTGGTGCAGTCACAGTGTACATACATTATATTACTTATCCTGTACTGATCCTGAGTTACCTCCTGTATTATACTCCAGAGCTGCACTCATTAGTCTGCTGGTGCAGTCACTGAGTACATACATTACATTACTGATCCTGTACTGATCCTGAGTTACCTCCTGGATTATACGCCAGAGCAGCACTCACTTTTCTGCTGGTGCAGTCACTGTGTACATACATTACATTACTGATCCTGAATTACATCCTGTGTTAGCCTCCAGAGCTGCACTCACTATTCTGCTGGTGCAGGCACTGTGTACATACATTACTTATCCTGTACTGATCCTGAGTTACATCCTGTATTATACTCCAGAGCTGCACTCACTATTCTGCTGGTGGAGTCACTGTGTACATACATTACTTATCCTGTACTGATCCTGAGTTACATCCTGTATTATACTCTAGAGCTGCACTCACTATTCTGCTGGTGCAGTCACTGTGTACATACATTACATTACTGATCCTGAGTTACATCCTGTATTATACTCCAGAGCTGCACTCACTATTCTGCTGGTGCAGGCACTGTGTACATACATTACTTATCCTGTACTGATCCTGAGTTACATCCTGTATTATACTCCAGAGCTGTACTCACTATTCTGCTGGTGGAGTCACTGTGTACATACATTACTTATCCTGCACTGATCCTGAGTTACATCCTGTATTATACTCCAGAGCTGCACTCACTATTCAGCTGGTGCAGTCACTGTGTACATACATTACATTACTTATCCTGTACTGATCCTGAGTTACATCCTGTATTATACTCCAGAGCTGCACTCACTATTCTGCTGGTGCAGTCACTGTGTACATACATTACATTACTGATCCTGTACTGCTCCTGAGTTACATCCTGTATTATACTCCAGAGCTGCACTCACTATTCTGCTGGTGCAGTCACTGTGTACATACATTACATTACTTATCCTGTACTGCTCCTGAGTTACATCCTGTATTATACTCCAGAGCTGCACTCCCTATTCTGCTGGTGCAGTAACTGTGTACATACATTACATTACTGATCCTGAGTTACATCCTGTATTATACTCCAGAGCTGCACTCACTATTCTGCTGGTGCAGTCACTGTGTACATACATTACATTACTTATCCTGCACTGATCCTGAGTTACATCCTGTATTATACTCCAAAGCTGCACTCACTATTCAGCTGGTGCAGTCACTGTGTACATACATTACATTACTTATCCTGCACTGATCCTGAGTTACATCCTGTATTATACTCCAGAGCTGCACTCACTATTCTGCTGGTGCAGTCACTGTGTACATACATTACATTACTTATCCTGTACTGATCCTGAGTTACATCCTGTATTATACTCCAGAGCTGCACTCACTATTCAGCTGGTGCAGTCACTGTGTATATACATTACATTACTTATCCTGTACTGATTCTGAGTTGCATCCTGTATCATACTCCAGAGCTGCACTCACTATTCTGCTGGTGCAGTTACTGTGTACATAAATTACATTACTTATCCTGCACTGATCCTGAGTTACATCCTGTATTATACTCCAGAGCTGCACTCACTATTCAGCTGGTGCAGTCACTGTGTACATACATTACATTACTTATCCTGTACTGATCCTGAGTTACATCCTGTATTATACTCCAGAGCTGCACTCACTATTCTGCTGGTGCAGTCACTGTGTACATACATTACTTATCCTGTACTGCTCCTGAGTTACATCCTGTATTATACTCCAGAGCTGCACTCACTATTCTGCTGGTGCTGTCACTGTGTACATACATTACATTACTGATCCTGTACTGATTCTGAGTTGCATCCTGTATTATACTCCAGAGCTGCACTCACTATTCTGCTGGTGCAGTCACTGTGTACATACATTACATTACTTATCCTGCACTGATCCTGAGTTACATCCTGTATTATACTCCAAAGCTGCACTCACTATTCAGCTGGTGCAGTCACTGTGTACATACATTACATTACTTATCCTGCACTGATCCTGAGTTACATCCTGTATTATACTCCAGAGCTGCACTCACTATTCTGCTGGTGCAGTCACTGTGTACATACATTACATTACTTATCCTGTACTGATCCTGAGTTACATCCTGTATTATACTCCAGAGCTGCACTCACTATTCAGCTGGTGCAGTCACTGTGTATATACATTACATTACTTATCCTGTACTACTCCTCAGTTACATCCTGTATTATACTCCACAGCTGCACTCACTATTCTGCTGGTGCAGTCACTGTGTACATACATTACATTACTGATCCTGTACTGATCCTGAGTTACCTCCTGTATTATACTCCAGAGCTGCACTCACTATTCTGCTGGTGCAGTCACTGTGTACATACATTACATTACTGATCCTGTACTGATCCCGAGTTACATCCTGTATTATACTCCAGAGCTGCACTCACTATTCTGCTGGTGCAGTCACTGTGTACATACATTACTGATCATGAGTTACCTCTTGTATTATACTCCAGAGCTGCACTCACTATTCTGCTGGTGCAGTCACTGTGTACATACATTACTGATCCTGAGTTACATCCTGTATTATACTCCAGAGCTGCACTCACTATTCTGCTGGTGCAGTCACTGTGTACATACATTACATTACTGATCCTGTACTTATCCTGAGTTACATCCTGTATTATACTCCAGAGCTGCACTCACTATTCTGCTGGTGCAGTTACTGTGTACATACATTACATTACTTATCCTGCACTGATCCTGAGTTACATCCTGTATTATACTCCAGAGCTGCACTCACTATTCAGCTGGTGCAGTCACTGTGTACATACATTACATTACTTATCCTGTACTGATCCTGAGTTACATCCTGTATTATACTCCAGAGCTGCACTCACTATTCAGCTGGTGCAGTCACTGTGTACATACATTACATTACTTATCCTGTACTGATCCTGAGTTACATCCTGTATTATACTCCAGAGCTGCACTCACTATTCTGCTGGTGCAGTCACTGTGTACATACATTACATTACTGATCCTGTACTGATTCTGAGTTGCATCCTGTATTATACTCCAGAGCTGCACTCACTATTCTGCTGGTGCAGTCACTGTGTACATACATTACATTACTTATCCTGCACTGATCCTGAGTTACATCCTGTATTATACTCCAAAGCTGCACTCGCTATTCTGCTGGTGCAGTCACTGTGTACATACATTACATTACTTATCCTGTACTGATTCTGAGTTACATCCTGTATTATACTCCAGAGCTGCACTCACTATTCTGCTGGTGCAGTCACTGTGTACATACATTACATTACTTATCCTGCACTGATCCTGAGTTACATCCTGTATTATACTCCAGAGCTGCACTCACTATTCAGCTGGTGCAGTCACTGTGTACATACATTACATTACTTATCCTGAGTTACATCCTGTATTATACTCCAGAGCTGCACTCACTATTCTGCTGGTGCAGTCACTGTGTACATACATTACTTATCCTGTACTGCTCCTGAGTTACATCCTGTATTATACTCCAGAGCTGCACTCACTATTCTGCTGGTGCAGTCACTGTGTACATACATTACATTACTGATCCTGTACTGATTCTGAGTTGCATCCAGTATTATACTCCAGAGCTGCACTCACTATTCTGCTGGTGCAGTCACTGTGTACATACATTACATTACTGATCCTGTACTGATTCTGAGTTGCATCCTGTATTATACTCCAGAGCTGCACTCACTATTCTGCTGGTGCAGTCACTGTGTACATACATTACATTACTGATCCTGTACTGATTCTGAGTTACATCCTGTATTATACTCCGGAGCTGCACTCACTATTCTGCTGGTGCAGTCACTGTGTACATACATTACATTACTGATCCTGTACTGATTCTGAGTTACATCCTGTATTATACTCCAGAGCTGCACTCACTATTCTGCTGGTGCAGTCACTGTGTACATACATTACTTATCCTGTACTGCTCCTGAGTTACATCCTGTATTATACTCCAAAGCTGCACTCACTATTCTGCTGGTGCAGTCACTGTGTACATACATTACATTACTTATCCTGTACTGATCCTGAGTTACATCCGGTATTATACTCCAGAGCTGCACTCACTATTCTGCTGGTGCAGTCACTGTGTACATACATTACTTATCCTGTACTGATCCTGAGTTACATCCTGTATTATACTCCAGAGCTGCACTCACTATTCTGCTGGTGCAGTCACTGTGTGCATACATTACATTACTGATCCTGTATTGATCCTGAGTTACCTCTTGTATTATACTCCAGAGCTGCACTCACTATTCTGCTGGAGCAGTCACTGTGTACATACATTACATTACTGATCCTGTACTGATCCCGAGTTACCTCCTGTATTATACTCCAGAGCTGCACTCACTATTCTGCTGGAGCAGTCACTGTGTACATACATTACATTACTGATCCTGTACTGATCCCGAGTTACCTCCTGTATTAAACTCCACAGCTGCACTCACTATTCTGCTGGTGCAGTCACTGTGTACATACATTACATTACTTATCCTGCACTGATCCTGAGTTACATCCTGTATTATACTCCAGAGCTGCACTCACTATTCAGCTGGTGCAGTCACTGTGTACATACATTACATTACTTATCCTGTACTGATCCTGAGTTACATCCTGTATTATACTCCAGAGCTGCACTCACTATTCTGCTGGTGCAGTCACTGTGTACATACATTACATTACTGATCCTGTACTGATTCTGAGTTGCATCCTGTATTATACTCCAGAGCTGCACTCACTATTCTGCTGGTGCAGTCACTGTGTACATACATTACATTACTTATCCTGCACTGATCCTGAGTTACATCCTGTATTATACTCCAAAGCTGCACTCACTATTCTGCTGGTGCAGTCACTGTGTACATACATTACATTACTTATCCTGTACTGATTCTGAGTTACATCCTGTATTATACTCCAGAGCTGCACTCACTATTCTGCTGGTGCAGTCACTGTGTACATACATTACATTACTTATCCTGCACTGATCCTGAGTTACATCCTGTATTATACTCCAGAGCTGCACTCACTATTCAGCTGGTGCAGTCACTGTGTACATACATTACATTACTTATCCTGTACTGATTCTGAGTTACATCCTGTATTATACTCCAGAGCTGCACTCACTATTCAGCTGGTGCAGTCACTGTGTACATACATTACATTACTTATCCTGTACTGATTCTGAGTTACATCCTGTATTATACTCCAGAGCTGCACTCACTATTCTGCTGGTGCAGTCACTGTGTACATACATTACATTACTTATCCTGCACTGATCCTGAGTTACATCCTGTATTATACTCCAGAGCTGCACTCACTATTCTGCTGGTGCAGTCACTGTGTACATACATTACTTATCCTGTACTGCTCCTGAGTTACATCCTGTATTATACTCCAGAGCTGCACTCCCTATTCTGCTGGTGCAGTCACTGTGTACATACATTACATTACTGATCCTGTACTGATTCTGAGTTACATCCTGTATTATACTCCGGAGCTGCACTCACTATTCTGCTGGTGCAGTCACTGTGTACATACATTACATTACTTATCCTGTACTGATCCTGAGTTACATCCTGTATTATACTCCAGAGCTGCACTCACTATTCTGCTGGTGCAGTCACTGTGTGCATACATTACATTACTGATCCTGTACTGATCCTGAGTTACCTCCTGTATTATACTCCAGAGCTGCACTCACTATTCTGCTGGTGGAGTCACTGTGTACATACATTACATTACTGATCCTGTACTGATCCTGAGTTACATCCTGTATTATACTCCAGAGCTGCACTCACTATTCTGCTGGTGCAGTCACTGTGTACATACATTACATTACTGATCCCGAGTTACCTCCTGTATTATACTCCACAGCTGTGACTATATTATCATACACCTATCAGAGTATAGTGAACTATAATCCTAGTGACACTACGTCCACATCTACATCACCGATAGACAAGATTCTTTTTTTTACCTGGATCCCTTTAAGTAAAACCTCCTTAAATTCCTGACACGTTGTGCCCTTAGCAACTATATTTTATTACTTGGAAATCAGGGGGCAACTAATATGGCGGCTGGTCTGTCTAGTTATGGAGATCTAACAGACCCCAGGGATGCATCAATGTATGACTCAGGAGAATTGCCATTCAGGAGTCTAGGAAAGCTGGGTGACACCACAAAGGAAGCCGTCATGGCAGCCATATTGTTTACTAACCAGCTTTCTCAGAAGCAGAGATCATGAAGTGATAAGAAACTTGGAAGTCAGGGGTTATCACTATATGAGACATATCTATAATACAGATTCATCATAGTAAATAGGAGATTGTAATATATATACACACACACACACACACACACATACAGATGAATCTCACAAAATTAGAATATCAAAAAGTTAATTTATTTCAGTTCTTCAATACAAAAAGTGAAAATCGTATATTATATAGAGTCATTACAAACAGTGTGATCTATTTCAAGTGTTTATTTCTGTTAATGTTGATGATTATGGCTTACAGCCAATGAGAACACAAAAGTCATTATCTCAGTAAATTAGAATACTTCATAACAACAGCTTGAAAAATTATTTTAAAATCCGAAATGTTGTCCTACTGAAATGTATGTTCAGTAAATGCCCTCAATACTTGGTCGGGGCTCCTTGTGCATCAATGCGGCAATGTGGCATGGAGGCGATCAGCCTGTTGCACTGCTGAGGTGTTATGGAAGCCCAGGTTGCTTTGATAGCAGCCTTCAGCTCGTCTGCATTGTTGGGTCTGGTGTCTCTCATCTTCCTCTTGACAATACCCCATAGATTCTCTATAATAGATTCTCTATGGGGTTAAGGTCAGGCGAGTTTGCTGCCAATCAAGCACAGTGATACTGTTGTGTGTAAACCAGGTATTGGTACTTTTGGCCGTGTGGACAGGGGCCAAGTCCTGCTGGAGAATGACATTTCCATCTCCAAAAAGCTTGTCGGCAGAGGGAAGCATGAAGTGCTCTAAAATGTCCTGGTAGACGGCTGCGCTGACTTTGGTCTTGATAAAACACAGTGGACCTCCACCAGCAGATGACATGGCCCCCCAAACCATCACTGATTGTGGAGACTTCACACTAGACCTCCAGCAGCTTGGATTGTGGCCTCTCCACTCTTCCTCCAGACTCTGGGACCTTGTGGAGTGTGTCAGTGACTGCCTTCTGGACATCTGTCAAGTCAGCAGTCTTCCCCATGATTGTGGAGCTGAAACAGACTGAGGGACCTTTTTAAACACTTAGGAAGCCTTTGCAGGTGTTTTAATTATTCTAATTTACTGAGATAATGACTTTTGTGTTCTCATTGGCTGTAAGCCATAATCATCAACATTAACAGAAATAAACACTTGAAATAGATCACTCTGTGTGTAACGACTCTATATAATATATGAGATGCACTTTTTGTATTGAAGAACTGAAATTAACTTTTTGATATTCTAATTTTGTGAGATGCACCTGTATAAACACACACACAAATATATAAATAAATATCTCACATATACACACTATGAATTATATACCGTATTTTTCGGACTATAAGGCGCACATATAATCTCAGAATTTTCTCAGAAATCAAAAGTGCGCCTTATAGTCCGGTGCGCCTTATATATGGACCCGCACCTGGCTTAAGCAATACGGCCACCGTAGTCAGGATCCTCACTGAGCGCGGTGACACATACAGCTCTGTGCGCAGGAGCCCCGTGCTTAAGTTTCTATACCGACTACCCCATAAATGCTTCCTGTTAAGAGACATGCTTATGATGCAGATTTTAAGCTTAAAGCTATGTCATGCAGTAGTGCATGGAAATAGAGCAGCTGCAAGAGAATTCAACATAAATGAATCTATGGTGCGTAAGTGGAGGAAACAAGAAGATGCCCTACGCCAGGGAAAGAAGACCAAACTGAGTTTCCGAGGAAACAAAGCAAGATGGCCACATTTGGAGGACAAAATAGAACAGTGGGTTATCGAACAAAGAGCCGCAGGTAGAAGCGTCTCCACTGTCTCTATTCGCCTAAAAGCCACAGTGATAGCACGCGACATGGAGATCAAGGACTTTCGAGGAGGTCCTTCATGGTGCTTTCGTTTTATGAAAAGGCGTAATCTCTCTATCCGCACCAGAACTACTGTCTGCCAGCAACTGCCAAAGGATTATGAAGAGAAGCTGGCCATTTTCCGCACCTACTGTATAACCAAAATAAATGAAAAGAAGATCCAACCAGAACACATCACTAACATGGATGAGGTCCCCCTCACTTTTGACATCCCCGTAAACCGTACTGTTGAGAAAACAGGGACCAGTACGGTATCTATACGTACCACAGGAAACGAGAAGTCATCTTTCACTGTAGTTCTCGGCTGTCAGGCTAATGGCCAGAAACTACCACCCATGGTCATTTTCAAGAGGAAGACTTTGCCAAAGGAACAGTTTCCTGCTGGTGTCATCATCAAGGCTAATCCAAAGGGATGGATGGACGAGGAGAAGATGAGTGAGTGGCTGAGGGAGGTCTACGTCAGGAGACCAGATGGCTTTTTTCACAGATCCCCATCCCTATTGGTCTGTGACTCTATGCGCGCCCATCTGACCGAAGCTGTCAAAGACCAAGTGAAGAAAACTAATTCGGAGCTTGCCGTCATTCCGGGTGGATTAACCAAGGAGCTCCAGCCACTAGATATTGGCATCAACAGGTCTTTTAAAGTTAAATTGAGAGCTGCATGGGAGCATTGGATGACAGAAGGGGACCACACATTCACCAACACCGGGAGGCAACGCCGGGCGAGTTATGCCACTATGTGCAAGTGGATCGTGGATGCCTGGGAGAAGGTATCAGTCTCCAGTGTCATCCGAGCTTTCAGGAAGTCTGGAATTACCACTGAAGAAGAGCTAAACATCAGCGGCGAGACCGACTCGGATAATGATGAGGAGGACCCGAGCATGCTTGATGCCGAAATCGCCCAGCTATTAAACTCTGACACTGAAGATGAAGAGTTTGATGGATTTGTGGTAGAAGAATGAACTGAAAAAGCAAATGTATTGATTTGCAGCTATTGTGAAAGAGTTAAATAAAATTTGATTTACGGTCTGAGCCTTGTTTAATTTAATGCGCCTTATAGTCCGGTGCGCCTTATATATGGACCAAGACGTTTCAGCAGAGTTTTTTTGTTAATGCGCCTTATAATCCGGTGCGCCTTATAGTCCGAAAAATACGGTATATGGTGTATACTATATATTATATCTCCATATCCACATGCATTTATATATAATATGTATGCTTACATCTTAATATATATATATATATATATATATATATATATATATATATATATATATATATATATATACACACACATATCATATTTCTTAGGTTTATATTGAGATTGTCTCAATCTGCAATATATGAAGAAAAAGAATTATTCATATTCATTTAGTATAGACACATTTACAATGAAATTGTGCAGTTTACTATACCTATAAAATGCATATAATGTCATTGATGGTATAAAATGCTGCATGGACGGGACAGTATAATGTAAAGAGAAAAAGAGAGCTTTTTATTTTTTCTTTGTTTTGTATGGCTTCTTAGAAAGTCTGAGATCCATGTGCGTCTTGCCGGTACACACATACACATTTTATGGGCAGTGCCAGACCCCATGTACTATTCCACTGAGGGGCCTATGTGCTAGATGCCACATTTGCGCAGTTACAGATGTAGCAGAGCGTCAGGCCTGTGTGTGGGCACAAGTCACAGGACAATTTCATCTCTGCTACATCAGTCCGGGTTCTAATGTGAACTCCCATATATGTATAGATCTGCGTGTAGGTACTCACCTCCGGCAGGAGAACGAGACAAGACGCCTTGTTGAATTCCTCTTTTCTAGATTCACCCCAAATTTCTTGGTTTCGGCCCTGTGAGCTTCGATAGCAGAAGCCCCTCTGGGTGCACCCTGACCCCAATAATCCTTTGCCTTAGTACAGACAGTACACCTCTTCTCTCCCAGACACCCTTACCCCTAATGGGCACTAGTCCCTCCACACAAGCAGGTCCCTCCCGTGGCCCCGCCTGCACTGGAGAAAGGTCCCACTGTACAAGGGAGGGGTGGGGAGGCCGGGACCTCTTGCACCCCCACCCCTAATTAATATACAGGGTCATAGATGACTTCTAAAAATATAATATACTGTATATTATAAGTTTAAACTGGATTAACCCAAATTGCAAGGACAGGTATATTTTAGCATCCACCATAAAACGTAGAGATAGATGATAGACAGCCCAGGTATCTTGAGGGTGGAAATTTCCACAGGACAGAAAGGGTTAACTGATATTTTTGGGGAATGTGACTTTCTTCTTCTAGTTTTTTGCTCCTCCGCACAGATATGATGACTTGCCCGAGGAGCTGACACTCACTTCAGCCCCAAATAATGAAAGAAGCAACAGTTCTTAGACTTCATGCTGACGTACTGTTGACCTCTGGACAGTTCTTTATAAAAAAAAACATAATAATAATAATAAAAAAAATAAAGGATAACATGGATACAAGTTAATTTAAATGTGTTTGATGTTGGAATTCATTTAAAACATTCTGTACAAAAAGAAAGAAAAACTTTTTTTTTCAACTTTTGCAAAGTCCCCGAGTGTCCCTCCATCTGTGGCTGATGAAGAGGTGAGGGATACATAATAAGCGGGTACAATGCTGTGCTATGGGTGCAGTGATAGTGGCCCCGCCGGACCTGTCTTCTTCTCCCGAGGTTACAGCTCACCCGCCACTCCCTCCTCTCATCACCACAACTCCCTCCTCTGTGTAACTGATGTCAGTCTGTGCCAAACTTGTCTCTTGAGAATCAGATAGCATCTTATCACTTCTGAGCAGCCAACAGGGAGGAGAAGGGACCAGCCACCAGCCTAGCCACAGAGGACAGCCCCAGGCCTGCATCACAATTAACCTTCTCCATGCTGCAGCCAGCAATGAGGACGAGCCCCCTGAAGGCTTTAGGCAGAGGGGAGATGAAACGACTGCTCGTATTTCCAGGACTGGGTTACTGCACACGTCCTGGCTGCAGATCTTTATCCTGCGGACTACAGGCTGCTGTACTATGGCCTCTGCCTGCTGATACGTGTATACACTGCACTGGGACGCTGATGTGTAAACCTCCTACATCTACACCATTATATTAACAGCCTATGCTTAGGAATATCATCCATGTTTGGTCGGTGGGGGGACAACAAGTACAATAACCACCTGCTCCCCTGACTCTACCTAGAGATAGATGAAGGTCCCACTTGCATCTATCAGATAGTTATGGAATATACTATAGATATTTATGCCATAAATGTCTTAGATGGGAAAACCACTTTAAGTCAAGGGCAAGATGGGTGCCCTGAAGTGAGCTTCTCCTTGTAGTGCAACCTCTTATAACCCACCATTATTTGTGAGGGTATGGGGGTGGTCCTGACCCTGCTCTGTTGTGAAGAAGGATCGGGCTGCTGGATTTTAACATGCCCCATCCTTTAGTTTTGGGGATGGGGTTTGGATAGAATAGCTTTATGGGCGCCTTTGGTTTACCTTAATTGACCCTACATTTCTCTATTAGGAACGTCCCCGCTGGAGCAGGGGGCATCACACGAAGAAGTGCTAGGCGCTGTAATGGCCACCATATTCCCCGACACCATCTTACTAGAATAAAAGGGCGAATCCACTAGGATGAGATTTACTCAGTTTACATTTATTTTATGGGAAACAATTGTAGATTTCCTCTTTGTGGAATTGCTACACTGGGAATTGTCTTCTGTGATTACTGGAGTCGCTCCCATACACTCGTACGTGCATTTCCCACTTATCTGTAAACTCTGGCAGATAAAAGTAATGATGCCGCCATAATGAGTAACTGCTATTTAAGCGATTCCTTATTTTTTTTTAGCAATTACTTACATGGCGGCTCTCCGCTAACACTTCTCACATCTGGAAGGGTTAAAAAGTGCAGCAGTGGGATGTTTAGTACATGGGTGCTACTTTCTTAGAGGGCAAGTGATGAGCTTAGCATGGCGGAGTAAGAGTTAATTTCCACTCTACATCCCGTGTCCCTGTCAAGTTATTTTTTGGCTGTCACACAAAGTGCTGAGACATGGAGCTCCCCACACACCCCTGGGCCCAGAGTGACTGACTAGCACTCCTTATCTCTGGCACCCAGATAACCCGCTGAGCTGCGCCCATCCCTGCCCCATCCCGCAGCTGGGAGAGGAGAGAAGAACTGAAGCGAGCAACTCCAGACCAGCGCAGATTAACAATACTACAACCTCCTTATAGAGGACAGCATTACTTTCATAAAGAGTCTGGCAATGAAGCAGGGGCCCCACAAAAACCAGGGTCCACTACCAATCCCAGACCATTGTCCGGCTGGGGAAAGGGTTATTTCCATTATTTCACCATCTATCCATAGGTAGGGGTCACTGCGATCCCGCGGTGGTCAATCATTGCCCCATAAACAAGTAACAGAGTGAGCGCGTACGGCTGCAGCCACCACTCTACTCTGGCATTTCAGAGCCCCGTTCTCCAGGTTGCTGAGACCCCCAGCGATCAGCGCGTTGTCACCTATCCAGTGGCTGTATGATAACCTGCAGTAACCTAAAGGCTTAACATGAAGAGTCCCGGCACCTGCAGGCAAGGCCAGACCTGCGCTCAGAGACCATGAAGGAAGTCGCTCAGGAGTGCGGGGTCCAGCAGGCTGTCACATACAGGCTCTTCTGTATCAAACTCTCTCTGGAGCTGTCGGTTTCTTCTTACGTCCCTTTGGGGAATAGGCAGCTCTGAATGATGAGCAGGAAGAGGCTCCCGAAAAAAATACGGATGGAGGAGAGCCTGGAAGAGAACGCAGCGATTGTGAGAGGAACACAGAAAAGAGGACCATCCCTCCGAAAGGGAGTGGTCGGAGAAATATCACTGATGGTCAGAGGGGGCCACGCAGGGGTTAATGCATGCTAAGCGGATAAGACGTAAGGAGAGATGGGAACGCTTACCTCCGCCGCTCGGATCCTCAGGCTGGACGGATACACCAGGAAACGCATAAGGAGCTGCAGAGCCTCCGGACAGGTGTCGGGGACGATGCGCTCCGGGGGGAGAGGACGGTGCTCCTTGAAAGAAATCTTATTATAATCTGGGAGATCTGCAATTTCCTGCAGTGAGAAAAGAAAAACCCATCACATCCGATTGTGACACTTGATCAGCGACCAGGCGTCCTCATCAGATCTACAGTGCTGCCTAACAGACGATTAAAGGGGTTCTCCGCTAGGAAGGATGCCTTTTGTTAAAAGTCTTTAAAAATAAGATGATAACAGGGAGTCTCGCTAATAGGAAGCTCAGAAATTAGCGTGAATCAGTCAGAAAGGGTTAAATTGCCCTGCAGCGCCACCACAGGCGTGAAGAGGCATAACACAGTCCACATGGAAAGAAAAGACTCAAAAAGCCGTAATAGGGTGTCAGGGAAAAGCCCTATAACCACAACAACTGTAATCAATCTATTTAATTTTCATTAAAACCTGCAAGAATCTGGTTTGTGCCAGCTGATCTGAGAGCAGTATAATGAGACAGGGCCCCAGATTCCAGTGATGTGTCACTTACTGGGCTGCTTGCTTTAGTTTTGATAAAATCACAGTTTATCAATAGGAGATTACCACTAGTGGACTAGTAAGCTTGCTGCCAGATAGACCAATGGCAAACCCATCACTGATTGGCCACTTTCTGCCTATGCAGAATAAGTCGTATGGGCGGGGCTACACACAGCTCAGCACTTAGAGAACTGCTAGATCTGCAGCTGAAAAAAACTCTGATTTTATCAAAATTGCAGCAAGTAGCAGAGTGAGTGACACTTTGCTGGAATCAAGGTCTCTACCTCTACATTATGCTGCGCTCAGATGGGGCAGCAAAAACCTGGTAACAGATTCCCTTCAAGGCATGGATGGTATATCCCCTCATGATCGGTGGGAGTCCGTCCTGTGAGAAATAATACCCCTTTTAGACAAGTAAAAAGGCTGAGTCTCAGGTGGGGCACTCACTGGCCATGTCTTCACATTAGGTGTCCCCAGTGTTCGGAGGACACAGCACAGCTGTTCAATGTCATTTTCTCCAGGAAAGAGGGGAGAACCGTTCAAAAGCTCCCCAAAAATGCAGCCCACGGCCCTAGAGACAAGAGCAGAGTTATCACCCACACTTCTACCAGTAATGTGTGCAGGACTAGGCATGGACACTCACCACAGATCAACGCCCTCGTCATATTTGCGGGCCCCATACAGCAGCTCGGGCGCTCGGTACCATCTGTAAATCACCCGGAGAAAAAAGAAAAAACAATGAACCACATGCATAATCTAAAAGAGGCCTGTATACCAAAAGCGAGGCATTTAAAGGGACAGCTCCATAGTAAGTGCAGCTTTTAGCATGAACTGAATATAATGGAGATCTGGACTCCAGTCTGTCACTTTCCAGCTGTAGCAAACACTACAACCCCTAGCATCTCCTGCCAGCTTGCAGTAGTTTTGAACAGATGGAGAGCCACAGGCTGAGAACCTCTGACCGACCTGGTGGCTACTTGATGACTGTACAGACGTCCTCTGTCATTGGAAAAGACTCGTGCTAACCCAAAATCTGCGATCTTCAGAAGCCCAGTGGAGCTGATGAGCAGATTTGCCGGTTTGAGGTCCTGTTAGAATAAGGCAGAGGATTCTGGGTGAGTAGTACTCGGCACAGGCTTGTAGGGCCGGCTTCATGTACAATGGTTGCACTGACCCGATGCATGATGGAGTTTTCATGGCAGAACTTGACTCCTTTCAGGAGCATCATCATGTAACCTTTCACCTGGGCTTCAGTGAGCGGCTGGTCAGAGTTCCTGATCACTTCAGAGAGGTCAGAGAGCATATACTCGAAGACCAGGACAAATCCAGTGCCATGAGGGAACACCTCCCTCAGCTTCACCACCTACAGACACAGAGGAGGAACGTAACGGGCCCACCGCCCCTAAAGACAGAGGAAGAAACAGCGGAAAAAGCTTACACTACAGGGGAGAAGAGGAAGGAGACAGAGCCAACACTACAGGCGAGAAGAGGAAGGAGACAGAGCCAACACTACAGGGGAGAAGAGGAAGGAGACAGAGCCAACACTACAGGGGAGAAGAGGAAGGAGACAGAGCCAACACTACAGAGGTGAAGAGAAAGGAGACAGAGCCAACACTACAGGGGAGAAGAGGAAGGAGACAGAGCCAACACTACAGGGGAGAAGAGGAAGGAAACAGAGCCAACACTACAGAGGTGAAGAGGAAGGAGACAGAGCCAACACTACAGGGGAGAAGAGGAAGGAGACAGAGCCAACACTACAGGGGAGAAGAGGAAGGAGACAGAGCCAACACTACAGGGGAGAAGAGGAAGGAGACAGAGCCAACACTACAGGGGAGAAGAGGAAGGAGACCGAGCCAACACTACAGGGGAGAAGAGGAAGGAGACCGAGCCAACACTACAGGGGAGAAGAGGAAGGAGACCGAGCCAACACTACAGGGGAGAAGAGGAAGGAGACCGAGCCAACACTACAGGGGAGAAGAGGAAGGAGACCGAGCCAACACTACAGGGGAGAAGAGGAAGGAGACCGAGCCAACACTACAGGGGAGAAGAGGAAGGAGACCGAGCCAACACTACAGGGGAGAAGAGGAAGGAGACCGAGCCAACACTACAGGGGAGAAGAGGAAGGAGACAGAGCCAACACTACAGGGGAGAAGAGGAAGGAGACAGAGCCAACACTACAGGGGAGAAGAGGAAGGAGACAGAGCCAACACTACAGGGGAGAAGAGGAAGGAGACAGAGCCAACACTACATAGGTGAAGAGGAAGGAGACAGAGCCAACACTACAGGGGAGAAGATGAAGGAGACAGAGCCAACACTACAGGGGAGAAGAGGAAGGAGACAGAGCCAACACTACATAGGTGAAGAGGAAGGAGACAGAGCCAACACTACAGAGGAGAAGAGGAAGGAGACAGAGCCAACACTACAGAGGTGAAGAGGAAGGAGACAGAGCCAACACTACAGGGGAGAAGAGGAAGGAGACAGAGCCAACACTACAGGGGA
The DNA here is from genome assembly GCF_046119375.1 of Phyllobates terribilis. Taxonomy (NCBI): domain Eukaryota; kingdom Metazoa; phylum Chordata; class Amphibia; order Anura; family Dendrobatidae; genus Phyllobates; species Phyllobates terribilis. Next base: position 257,382,635 of record NW_027362767.1, on the reverse strand, counting down.
GAAGAGGAAGGAGACAGAGCCAACACTACAGAGGTGAAGAGGAAGGAGACAGAGCCAACACTACAGGGGAGAAGAGGAAGGAGACAGAGCCAACACTACAGGGGAGAAGAGGAAGGAGACAGAGCCAACACTACATAGGTGAAGAGGAAGGAGACAGAGCCAACACTACAGGGGAGAAGAGGAAGGAGACAGAGCCAACACTACAATGGAGAAGAGGAAGGAGACAGAGCCAACACTACAGGGGAGAAGAGGAAGGAGACAGAGCCAACACTACAATGGAGAAGAGGAAGGAGACAGAGCCAACACTACAGAGGAGAAGAGGAAGGAGACAGAGCCAACACTACAGGGGAGAAGAGGAAGGAGACAGAGCCAACATTACATAGGTGAAGAGGAAGGAGACAGAGCCAACACTACAGGGGTGAAGAGGAAGGAGACAGAGCCAACACTACAGGGGAGAAGAGGAAGGAGACAGAGCCAACACTACAGGGGAGAAGAGGAAGGAGACAGAGCCAACACTACAGGGGAGAAGAGGAAGGAGACAGAGCCAACACTACAGGGGAGAAGAGGAAGGAGACAGAGCCAACAATACATAGGTGAAGAGGAAGGAGACAGAGCCAACACTACAGAGGTGAAGAGGAAGGAGACAGAGCCAACACTACAGAGGTGAAGAGGAAGGAGATAGCTAACACTAGAGGGCAGTAGTAGATGGTAACATATATGAGCAGTTGGGGGGGGTGAGCACTGATACCCCCCTCACTGATGATTGTCCATATATCTGACATTAGACTCCTGACTCACATATGGATTGTCTTCGATCTCGCGCAGAGCCTTGATCTCCCTCAGTGCCTGGTTCGGGATGCCTTCCTCTAGCTTCCGCAGAGCCACTTTCTTAAGGGCGACAGCTTCCCCAGTCTGAAAATATATAATAAAAAAAGATATCAGACTCGTGGACAAATCAGCCATGAGCGAGGTAGTATATAGGCAGGTAGTCAGTATATAGACATGAATGGTCTGTGGCATTAACCTTTGCTTGCTGCAGGACATTCTATGTGACAATATTTTATTGGATTTCTCTTTAGGACATTGATTTAAAAGGAGCTCTGGCGCCACAAGCTGGTAAATCTAGGTTACTGCAATTCATAAGAAAATATATCCACTGCCCTTCTGCATGAGCTCCAAAATAACAGAAACCTTGTGTTAAGCCCGTATCTACTTTCTACGTACATACAGGGCTCTGTGCACACCAGATCTCTGATACACGGCCGGTACGCAACAGGCAGTCATTTCTTTAAAGGATTTTCTGGTCCATCTGGACAAATCTTTAGGTGTTACAGAAGGTGCCGTTTAACCCCTTTCTGACACGTAGTGTACCTGCACATCAAGCATCGAGTCTAGGTGTATGGAGCGGGCTCAGGGGCCACCTGTGTTACACAGCCAGCACCGGCCTCTAACAGCAGTGACCCTACGCCATAACAAGGTGCTGATGAAAAATGCTTTTAAAAACATTAAAGAAATATAAAAAAGAAAGTTTGAGCCCCCCCACGCCATTAAAAAAATAAACATATTTAGTATTACTGCATCAATGAAAGTTCGGTCTGTGAAAGAAAAGTAGAAACAAATTGACACTTTTCAGCTGCGGCTCCTCCTCGGCCCCAAAGAAAACCAGTCTCAGAAAATGGAGACAAAATCCTCATTTTATTTATTTTTACAAAATTTTTATAGCACACTGCAACGTTAAGTATGCAAACATGAAATATATGACATTTGAATAGCATTACTGCTCTGAGCACGCCGCCTCTAGGCCACAGGTGGTTTTAATTGCAGTAGTATCTTACTTTCCCACACATAAGCAGACGGATGTCCCATAGAGAGGTATTCACATTGGTAGGGTCCTGGTATTTTTGAGAAACGCCTTAACGTGGCTAACAGGTACATATAGATTGGCCAATTTATGCGCTAAGATTTCTCATTTATTTCTATTTTCTACAGCAGTAATGCTATTCAAATTTCATATATTTCATGTTCACATGCTTAGCGTTACAGTGTGCTGCTTTGTTTGTTAGCATTTTATGGAGGTAGCGGCTTCTAGTAAGCACCTGTTCACATCTATTTCTTGTATTGGAAGTGCCGTCAGTTTTTTCTGTTACAAAATTTTTATAGTTATTAAATTCTACAAAAACCTCACATGTTTGGTGTCGTCGCCATCGCACCGACCGTTAGGATCTCGTTATTGGGTCACTTCTACCGCACAGGGAAAAAAGCCATGAAAACAAAAAACTGTCGGGATTGGGGTTTTCCCTATTTCCCAGCACATTATATGGTACAAGGCGTCAACAACAAGACTGCCAACAACACGGCCTGGCGCCTGGGGACGGAGTAATAGCACGGCCTGCTGCGCCTGGGAACGGAGTAATAGCATGGCCTGGCGCGCCTGGTGACGGAGTAACAGCACGGCCTGCTGCGCCTGGGGACGGAGTAACAGCACGGCCTGCTGCGCCTGGGGACGGAGTAACAGCACGGCCTGCTGCGCCTGGGGACGGAGTAACAGCACGGCCTGCTGCGCCTGGGGACGGAGTAACAGCACGGCCTGCTGCGCCTGGGGACGGAGTAACAGCACGGCCTGCTGCGCCTGGGGACGGAGTAACAGCACGGCCTGCTGCGCCTGGGGACGGAGTAACAGCACGGCCTGCTGCGCCTGGGGACGGAGTAACAGCACGGCCTGCTGCGCCTGGGGACGGAGTAACAGCACGGCCTGCTGCGCCTGGGGACGGAGTAACAGCACGGCCTGCTGCGCCTGGGGACGGAGTGATAGCACGGCCTGCTGCGCCTGGGGACGGAGTGATAGCACGGCCTGCTGCGCCTGGGGACGGAGTGATAGCTGCGCCTGGGGACGGAGTAATAGCACGGCCTGCTGCGCCTGGGGACGGAGTGATAGCACGGCCTGCTGCGCCTGGGGACGGAGTGATAGCACGGCCTGCTGCGCCTGGGGACGGAGTAACAGCACGGCCTGCTGCGCCTGGGGACGGAGTAACAGCACGGCCTGCTGCGCCTGGGGACGGAGTAACAGCACGGCCTGCTGCGCCTGGGGACGGAGTAACAGCACGGCCTGCTGCGCCTGGGGACGGAGTAACAGCACGGCCTGCTGCGCCTGGGGACGGAGTAACAGCACGGCCTGCTGCGCCTGGGGACGGAGTAACAGCACGGCCTGCTGCGCCTGGGGACGGAGTAACAGCACGGCCTGCTGCGCCTGGGGACGGAGTAACAGCACGGCCTGCTGCGCCTGGGGACGGAGTAACAGCACGGCCTGCTGCGCCTGGGGACGGAGTGATAGCACGGCCTGCTGCGCCTGGGGACGGAGTGATAGCTGCGCCTGGGGACGGAGTAATAGCACGGCCTGCTGCGCCTGGGGACGGAGTAATCACACGGCCTGGCGCGCCCTTGTTAGGTTCAGGGCAGGGCTCCTGGAAGAAGGGGGAAGAGTGAAGAGGAAATCCTGCCGGTCAGGAGCGGATTAGTGACGATGGGAGTGATGGTACCCGGATATTCTGTGGTGGTCACCTTTTTGGACAGTTCGCTGTGATATCGCCACCTTCTCTCAACTGTTTATCTGTGCACTAGGGGGTCACCTGACATATTAAATAAGTGCACCCCCATTATGTGTCGCATTCCCCCATCACGTGACATAGACACAGTTGGAGAGACCCTTTAATTCAGGGTCTACCCGTCACATGACACTACTGCCCTCATCACATGGCCTCCTCCTATTCCAGTCACCTCTATGTGTTTGGCTTTGAACACGATACCGTGAGCGCCTTCTCCGATCCGCCCCAGCAGGCTGTACTGCTCCATCCGCCCGACAACACCCCAGATACGGGGAGCAGGCCGGAGCACGGCGACGTGTTACCTGGCAACAGCAGACGTGACTGAGACAGCGTCATGTGACCAATGGGGGGACACGCCCCTTCGCTTTGCATCATGGGGAGACGGGAAAAGCGCGGGAGAAGCAAAGCGCTTGAGGAGACGCGGGGAGACCGGCGCTCTGCTCCGCTCCATCTCAGGTCTGTCGGCACGTTATTGGCCCTCACAAAGAACACACAGTCCCGCCATACTGCTTCTCTAAACCAAAAGGAGACTTGTCCTTGCTTTTTGAATTCTCATTTTCTTCCAAGAGCCATAACTTTGTGTTCTTTCTCTCTCCTCACAGACATATGATGGCTTGGTTTGTTTTTTTTGCAGTAATAACATCAATATTGCACTGAAACGCAGGGGAAAAAAATCCTAAAAGGGGTGAAAATGTTATAAACATGGTTTAGCAATGACAAAAATGGACAAGTGCAATGCAGGCTCAGGAGCTGAGACCGCACCGATCCCGAGACACGCCGGCTGTGTTACACAGCTGGAGCCCGCACCGATCCCGAGACACGCCGGCTGTGTTACACAGCTGGAGCCAGCACCGATCCCGAGACACGCCGGCTGTGTTACACAGCTGGAGCCCGCACCGATCCCGAGACACGCCGGCTGTGTTACACAGCTGGAGCCCGCACCGATCCCGAGACACGCCGGCTGTGTTACACAGCTGGAGCCAGCACCGATCCCGAGACACGCCGGCTGTGTTACACAGCTGGAGCCAGCACCGATCCCGAGACACGCCGGCTGTGTTACACAGCTGGAGCCAGCACCGATCCCGAGACACGCCAGCTGGAGCTAGCACCGATCCCGAGACACGCCGGCTGTGTTACACAGCTGGAGCCAGCACCGATCCCGAGACACGCCGGCTGTGTTACACAGCTGGAGCCCGCACCGATCCCGAGACACGCCGGCTGTGTTACACAGCTGGAGCCAGCACCGATCCCGAGACACGCCGGCTGTGTTACACAGCTGGAGCCCGCACCGATCCCGAGACACGCCGGCTGTGTTACACAGCTGGAGCCCGCACCGATCCCGAGACACGCCGGCTGTGTTACACAGCTGGAGCCCTCACCGATCCCGAGACACGCCGGCTGTGTTACACAGCTGGAGGCCGCACTGCATCCCGAGACACGCCGGCTGTGTTACACAGCTGGAGCCCGCACCGATCCCGAGACACGCCGGCTGTGTTACACAGCTGGAGCCAGCACCGATCCCGAGACACGCCGGCTGTGTTACACAGCTGGAGCCTGCACCGATCCCGAGACACGCCGGCTGTGTTACACAGCTGGAGCCAGCACCGATCCCGAGACACGCCGGCTGTGTTACACAGCTGGAGCCCGCACCGATCCCGAGACACGCCGGCTGTGTTACACAGCTGGAGCCAGCACCGATCCCGAGACACGCCGGCTGTGTTACACAGCTGGAGCCCGCACCGATCCCGAGACACGCCGGCTGTGTTACACAGCTGGAGCCCGCACCGATCCCGTGACACGCCGGCTGTGTTACACAGCTGGAGCCCGCACCGATCCCGAGACACGCCGGCTGTGTTACACAGCTGGAGCCCGCACCGATCCCGAGACACGCCGGCTGTGTTACACAGCTGGAGCCCGCACCGATCCCGAGACACGCCGGCTGTGTTACACAGCTGGAGGCCGCACTGCATCCCGAGACACGCCGGCTGTGTTACACAGCAGGAGCCCGCACCGATCCCGAGACACGCGGGCTGTGTTACACAGCTGGAGCCCGCACCGATCCCGAGACACGCCGGCTGTGTTACACAGCTGGAGGCCGCACTGCATCCCGAGACACGCCGGCTGTGTTACACAGCTGGAGCCCGCACCGATCCCGAGACACGCCGGCTGTGTTACACAGCTGGAGCCAGCACCGATCCCGAGACACGCCGGCTGTGTTACACAGCTGGAGCCAGCACCGATCCCGAGACACGCCGGCTGTGTTACACAGCTGGAGCCAGCACCGATCCCGAGACACGCCGGCTGTGTTACACAGCTGGAGCCCGCACCGATCCCGAGACACGCCGGCTGTGTTACACAGCTGGAGCCCGCACCGATCCCGAGACACGCCGGCTGTGTTACACAGCTGGAGCCAGCGCCGATCCCGAGACACGCCGGCTGTGTTACACAGCTGGAGCCCGCGCCGATCCCGAGACACGCCGGCTGTGTTACACAGCTGGAGCCAGCACCGATCCCGAGACACGCCGGCTGTGTTACACCGCTGGAGCCAGCACCGATCCCGAGACACGCCGGCTGTGTTACACAGCTGGAGCCAGCACCGATCCCGAGACACGCCGGCTGTGTTACACAGCTGGAGGCCGCACTGCATCCCGAGACACGCCGGCTGTGTTACACAGCTGGAGCCCGCACCGATCCCGAGACACGCCGGCTGTGTTACACAGCTGGAGCCAGCACCGATCCCGAGACACGCCGGCTGTGTTACACAGCTGGAGCCAGCACCGATCCCGAGACACGCCGGCTGTGTTACACAGCTGGAGCCCGCACCGATCCCGAGACACGCCGGCTGTGTTACACAGCTGGAGCCCGCACCGATCCCGAGACACGCCGGCTGTGTTACACAGCTGGAGCCCGCACCGATCCCGAGACACGCCGGCTGTGTTACACAGCTGGAGCCCGCACCGATCCCGAGACACGCCGGCTGTGTTACACGGCTGGAGCCCGCACCGATCCCGAGACACGCCGGCTGTGTTACACAGCTGGAGGCCGCACTGCATCCCGAGACACGCCGGCTGTGTTACACAGCAGGAGCCCGCACCGATCCCGAGACACGCCGGCTGTGTTACACAGCTGGAGCCCGCACCGATCCCGAGACACGCCGGCTGTGTTACACAGCTGGAGCCCGCACCGATCCCGAGACACGCCGGCTGTGTTACACAGCTGGAGCAAGCACCGATCCCGAGACACGCCGGCTGTGTTACACAGCTGGAGCCAGCACCGATCCCGAGACACGCCGGCTGTGTTACACAGCTGGAGCCAGCACCGATCCCGAGACACGCCGGCTGTGTTACACAGCTGGAGCCAGCACCGATCCCGAGACACGCCGGCTGTGTTACACAGCTGGAGCCAGCACCGATCCCGAGACACGCCGGCTGTGTTACACCGCTGGAGCCAGCACCGATCCCGAGACACGCCGGCTGTGTTACACAGCTGGAGCCAGCACCGATCCCGAGACACGCCGGCTGTGTTACACAGCTGGAGCCAGCACCGATCCCGAGACACGCCGGCTGTGTTACACCGCTGGAGCCAGCACCGATCCCGAGACACGCCAGCTGGAGCTAGCACCGATCCCGAGACACGCCGGCTGTGTTACACAGCTGGAGCCCACACCGATCCCGAGACACGCCGGCTGTGTTACACAGCTGGAGGCCGCACTGCATCTCGAGACACGCCGGCTGTGTTACACAGCTGGAGCCCTCACCGATCCCGAGACACGCCTGCTGTGTTACACAGCTGGAGCCCGCACCGATCCCGAGACACGCCGGCTGTGTTACACAGCTGGAGCCCGCACCGATCCCGAGACACGCCGGCTGTGTTACACAGCTGGAGGCCGCACTGCATCCCGAGACACGCCGGCTGTGTTACACAGCTGGAGCCCGCACCGATCCCGAGACACGCCGGCTGTGTTACACAGCTGGAGCCAGCACCGATCCCGAGACACGCCGGCTGTGTTACACAGCTGGAGCCAGCACCGATCCCGAGACACGCCGGCTGTGTTACACAGCTGGAGCCCGCACCGATCCCGAGACACGCCGGCTGTGTTACACAGCTGGAGCCCGCACCGATCCCGAGACACGCCGGCTGTGTTACACAGCTGGAGCCCGCACCGATCCCGAGACACGCCGGCTGTGTTACACAGCTGGAGCCCGCACCGATCCCGAGACACGCCGGCTGTGTTACACAGCTGGAGCCAGCACCGATCCCGAGACACGCCGGCTGTGTTACACAGCTGGAGCCAGCACCGATCCCGAGACACGCCGGCTGTGTTACACAGCTGGAGCCAGCACCGATCCCGAGACACGCCGGCTGTGTTACACAGCTGGAGCCAGCACCGATCCCGAGACACGCCGGCTGTGTTACACAGCTGGAGCCAGCACCGATCCCGAGACACGCCGGCTGTGTTACACCGCTGGAGCCAGCACCGATCCCGAGACACGCCAGCTGGAGCTAGCACCGATCCCGAGACACGCCGGCTGTGTTACACAGCTGGAGCCAGCACCGATCCCGAGACACGCCGGCTGTGTTACACAGAGGGAGCCAGCACCGATCCCGAGACACGCCGGCTGTGTTACACAGCTGGAGCCAGCACCGATCCCGAGACACGCCGGCTGTGTTACACAGCTGGAGCCAGCACCGATCCCGAGACACGCCGGCTGTGTTACACAGCTGGAGCCAGCACCGATCCCGAGACACGCCGGCTGTGTTACACAGCTGGAGCCAGCACCGATCCCGAGACACGCCGGCTGTGTTACACAGCTGGAGCCAGCACCGATCCCGAGACACGCCGGCTGTGTTACACCGCTGGAGCCAGCACCGATCCCGAGACACGCCGGCTGTGTTACACAGCTGGAGCCAGCACCGATCCCGAGACACGCCGGCTGTGTTACACAGCTGGAGCCAGCACCGATCCCGAGACACGCCGGCTGTGTTACACCGCTGGAGCCAGCACCGATCCCGAGACACGCCAGCTGGAGCTAGCACCGATCCCGAGACACGCCGGCTGTGTTACACAGCTGGAGCCAGCACCGATCCCGAGACACACCGGCTGTGTTACACAGCTGGAGCCAGCACCGATCCCGAGACACGCTGGCTGTGTTACACAGCTGGAGCCAGCACCGATCCTGAGACACGCCGGCTGTGTTACACAGCTGGAGCCAGCACCAATCCCGAGACACGCCGGCTGTGTTACACAGCTGGAGCCAGCACCGATCCCGAGACACGCCGGCTGTGTTACACAGCTGGAGGCCGCACTGCATCCCGAGACACGCCGGCTGTGTTACACAGCTGGAGGCCGCACTGCATCCCGAGACACGCCGGCTGTGTTACACAGCTGGAGCCCTCACCGATCCCGAGACACGCCGGCTGTGTTACACAGCTGGAGCCCTCACCGATCCCGAGACACGCCGGCTGTGTTACACAGCTGGAGCCCGCACCGATCCCGAGACACGCCGGCTGTGTTACACAGCTGGAGGCCGCACTGCATCCCGAGACACGCCGGCTGTGTTACACAGCTGGAGCCCTCACCGATCCCGAGACACGCCGGCTGTGTTACACAGCTGGAGCCCGCACCGATCCCGAGACACGCCGGCTGTTACACAGCTGGAGCCCGCACCGATCCCGAGACACGCCGGCTGTGTTACACAGCTGGAGGCCGCACTGCATCCCGAGACACGCCGGCTGTGTTACACAGCTGGAGCCCGCACCGATCCCGAGACACGCCGGCTGTGTTACACAGCTGGAGCCAGCACCGATCCCGAGACACGCCGGCTGTGTTACACAGCTGGAGCCCGCACCGATCCCGAGACACGCCGGCTGTGTTACACAGCTGGAGCCCGCACCGATCCCGAGACACGCCGGCTGTGTTACACAGCTGGAGCCCGCACCGATCCCGAGACACGCCGGCTGTGTTACACAGCTGGAGCCCGCACCGATCCCGAGACACGCCGGCTGTGTTACACAGCTGGAGCCAGCACCGATCCCGAGACACGCCGGCTGTGTTACACAGCTGGAGCCCTCACCGATCCCGAGACACGCCGGCTGTGTTACACAGCTGGAGGCCGCACTGCATCCCGAGACACGCCGGCTGTGTTACACAGCTGGAGCCCGCACCGATCCCGAGACACGCCGGCTGTGTTACACAGCTGGAGCCCGCACCGATCCCGAGACACGCCGGCTGTGTTACACAGCTGGAGCCCGCACCGATCCCGAGACACGCCGGCTGTGTTACACAGCTGGAGCCCGCACCGATCCCGAGACACGCCGGCTGTGTTACACAGCTGGAGCCCGCACCGATCCCGAGACACGCCGGCTGTGTTACACAGCTGGAGCCCGCACCGATCCCGAGACACGCCGGCTGTGTTACACAGCTGGAGCCCGCACCGATCCCGAGACACGCCGGCTGTGTTACACAGCTGGAGCCCGCACCGATCCCGAGACACGCCGGCTGTGTTACACAGCTGGAGCCCGCACCGATCCCGAGACACGCCGGCTGTGTTACACAGCTGGAGGCCGCACTGCATCCCGAGACACGCCGGCTGTGTTACACAGCAGGAGCCCGCACCGATCCCGAGACACGCGGGCTGTGTTACACAGCTGGAGCCCGCACCGATCCCGAGACACGCCGGCTGTGTTACACAGCTGGAGGCCGCACTGCATCCCGAGACACGCCGGCTGTGTTACACAGCTGGAGCCCGCACCGATCCCGAGACACGCCGGCTGTGTTACACAGCTGGAGCCAGCACCGATCCCGAGACACGCCGGCTGTGTTACACAGCTGGAGCCAGCACCGATCCCGAGACACGCCGGCTGTGTTACACAGCTGGAGCCCGCACTGATCCCGAGACACGCCGGCTGTGTTACACAGCTGGAGCCCGCACCGATCCCGAGACACGCCGGCTGTGTTACACAGCTGGAGCCCGCACCGATCCCGAGACACGCCGGCTGTGTTACACAGCTGGAGCCAGCACCGATCCCGAGACACGCCGGCTGTGTTACACAGCTGGAGCCCGCACCGATCCCGAGACACGCCGGCTGTGTTACACAGCTGGAGCCAGCACCGATCCCGAGACACGCCGGCTGTGTTACACAGCTGGAGCCAGCACCGATCCCGAGACACGCCGGCTGTGTTACACAGCTGGAGCCCGCACCGATCCCGAGACACGCCGGCTGTGTTACACAGCTGGAGCCCGCACCGATCCCGAGACACGCCGGCTGTGTTACACAGCTGGAGCCCGCACCGATCCCGAGACACGCCGGCTGTGTTACACAGCTGGAGCCCGCACCGATCCCGAGACACGCCGGCTGTGTTACACAGCTGGAGCCAGCACCGATCCCGAGACACGCCGGCTGTGTTACACAGCTGGAGCCAGCACCGATCCCGAGACACGCCGGCTGTGTTACACAGCTGGAGCCAGCACCGATCCCGAGACACGCCGGCTGTGTTACACAGCTGGAGCCAGCACCGATCCCGAGACACGCCGGCTGTGTTACACAGCTGGAGCCAGCACCGATCCCGAGACACGCCGGCTGTGTTACACCGCTGGAGCCAGCACCGATCCCGAGACACGCCGGCTGTGTTACACAGCTGGAGCCAGCACCGATCCCGAGACACGCCGGCTGTGTTACACAGCTGGAGGCCGCACTGCATCCCGAGACACGCCGGCTGTGTTACACAGCTGGAGCCCGCACCGATCCCGAGACACGCCGGCTGTGTTACACAGCTGGAGCCAGCACCGATCCCGAGACACGCCGGCTGTGTTACACAGCTGGAGCCAGCACCGATCCCGAGACACGCCGGCTGTGTTACACAGCTGGAGCCCGCACCGATCCCGAGACACGCCGGCTGTGTTACACAGCTGGAGCCCGCACCGATCCCGAGACACGCCGGCTGTGTTACACAGCTGGAGCCCCGCACCGATCCCGAGACACGCCGGCTGTGTTACACAGCTGGAGCCCGCACCGATCCCGAGACACGCCGGCTGTGTTACACAGCTGGAGCCCGCACCGATCCCGAGACACGCCGGCTGTGTTACACAGCTGGAGGCCGCACTGCATCCCGAGACACGCCGGCTGTGTTACACAGCAGGAGCCCGCACCGATCCCGAGACACGCCGGCTGTGTTACACAGCTGGAGCCCGCACCGATCCCGAGACACGCCGGCTGTGTTACACAGCTGGAGCCAGCACCGATCCCGAGACACGCCGGCTGTGTTACACAGCTGGAGCAAGCACCGATCCCGAGACACGCCGGCTGTGTTACACAGCTGGAGCCAGCACCGATCCCGAGACACGCCGGCTGTGTTACACAGCTGGAGCCAGCACCGATCCCGAGACACGCCGGCTGTGTTACACAGCTGGAGCCAGCACCGATCCCGAGACACGCCGGCTGTGTTACACAGCTGGAGCCAGCACCGATCCCGAGACACGCCGGCTGTGTTACACCGCTGGAGCCAGCACCGATCCCGAGACACGCCGGCTGTGTTACACAGCTGGAGCCAGCACCGATCCCGAGACACGCCGGCTGTGTTACACAGCTGGAGCCAGCACCGATCCCGAGACACGCCGGCTGTGTTACACCGCTGGAGCCAGCACCGATCCCGAGACACGCCGGCTGTGTTACACAGCTGGAGCCAGCACCGATCCCGAGACACGCCGGCTGTGTTACACAGCTGGAGCCAGCACCGATCCCGAGACACGCCGGCTGTGTTACACCGCTGGAGCCAGCACCGATCCCGAGACACGCCAGCTGGAGCTAGCACCGATCCCGAGACACGCCGGCTGTGTTACACAGCTGGAGCCAGCACCGATCCCGAGACACGCCGGCTGTGTTACACAGCTGGAGCCAGCACCGATCCCGAGACACGCCGGCTGTGTTACACAGCTGGAGCCAGCACCGATCCCGAGACACGCCGGCTGTGTTACACAGCTGGAGCCAGCACCGATCCCGAGACACGCCAGCTGTGTTACACCGCTGGAGCCAGCACCGATCCCGAGACACGCCGGCTGTGTTACACAGCTGGAGCCAGCACCGATCCCGAGACACGCCGGCTGTGTTACACAGCTGGAGCCAGCACCGATCCCGAGACACGCCGGCTGTGTTACACCGCTGGAGCCAGCACCGATCCCGAGACACGCCAGCTGGAGCTAGCACCGATCCCGAGACACGCCGGCTGTGTTACACAGCTGGAGCCCGCACCGATCCCGAGACACGCCGGCTGTGTTACACAGCTGGAGGCCGCACTGCATCCCGAGACACGCCGGCTGTGTTACACAGCTGGAGCCCTCACCGATCCCGAGACACGCCGGCTGTGTTACACAGCTGGAGCCCGCACCGATCCCGAGACACGCCGGCTGTGTTACACAGCTGGAGCCCGCACCGATCCCGAGACACGCCGGCTGTGTTACACAGCTGGAGCCCGCACCGATCCCGAGACACGCCGGCTGTGTTACACAGCTGGAGCCCGCACCGATCCCGAGACACGCCGGCTGTGTTACACAGCTGGAGCCAGCACCGATCCCGAGACACGCCGGCTGTGTTACACAGCTGGAGCCCTCACCGATCCCGAGACACGCCGGCTGTGTTACACAGCTGGAGGCCGCACTGCATCCCGAGACACGCCGGCTGTGTTACACAGCTGGAGCCCGCACCGATCCCGAGACACGCCGGCTGTGTTACACAGCTGGAGCCCGCACCGATCCCGAGACACGCCGGCTGTGTTACACAGCTGGAGCCCGCACCGATCCCGAGACACGCCGGCTGTGTTACACAGCTGGAGCCCGCACCGATCCCGAGACACGCCGGCTGTGTTACACAGCTGGAGCCCGCACCGATCCCGAGACACGCCGGCTGTGTTACACAGCTGGAGCCCGCACCGATCCCGAGACACGCCGGCTGTGTTACACAGCTGGAGCCCGCACCGATCCCGAGACACGCCGGCTGTGTTACACAGCTGGAGCCCGCACCGATCCCGAGACACGCCGGCTGTGTTACACAGCTGGAGGCCGCACTGCATCCCGAGACACGCCGGCTGTGTTACACAGCAGGAGCCCGCACCGATCCCGAGACACGCGGGCTGTGTTACACAGCTGGAGCCCGCACCGATCCCGAGACACGCCGGCTGTGTTACACAGCTGGAGGCCGCACTGCATCCCGAGACACGCCGGCTGTGTTACACAGCTGGAGCCCGCACCGATCCCGAGACACGCCGGCTGTGTTACACAGCTGGAGCCAGCACCGATCCCGAGACACGCCGGCTGTGTTACACAGCTGGAGCCCGCACCGATCCCGAGACACGCCGGCTGTGTTACACAGCTGGAGCCCGCACTGATCCCGAGACACGCCGGCTGTGTTACACAGCTGGAGCCCGCACCGATCCCGAGACACGCCGGCTGTGTTACACAGCTGGAGCCCGCACCGATCCCGAGACACGCCGGCTGTGTTACACAGCTGGAGCCAGCACCGATCCCGAGACACGCCGGCTGTGTTACACAGCTGGAGCCCGCACCGATCCCGAGACACGCCGGCTGTGTTACACAGCTGGAGCCAGCACCGATCCCGAGACACGCCGGCTGTGTTACACAGCTGGAGCCAGCACCGATCCCGAGACACGCCGGCTGTGTTACACAGCTGGAGCCCGCACCGATCCCGAGACACGCCGGCTGTGTTACACAGCTGGAGCCCGCACCGATCCCGAGACACGCCGGCTGTGTTACACAGCTGGAGCCCGCACCGATCCCGAGACACGCCGGCTGTGTTACACAGCTGGAGCCCGCACCGATCCCGAGACACGCCGGCTGTGTTACACAGCTGGAGCCAGCACCGATCCCGAGACACGCCGGCTGTGTTACACAGCTGGAGCCAGCACCGATCCCGAGACACGCCGGCTGTGTTACACAGCTGGAGCCAGCACCGATCCCGAGACACGCCGGCTGTGTTACACAGCTGGAGCCAGCACCGATCCCGAGACACGCCGGCTGTGTTACACAGCTGGAGCCAGCACCGATCCCGAGACACGCCGGCTGTGTTACACAGCTGGAGCCAGCACCGATCCCGAGACACGCCGGCTGTGTTACACAGCTGGAGCCAGCACCGATCCCGAGACACGCCGGCTGTGTTACACAGCTGGAGGCCGCACTGCATCCCGAGACACGCCGGCTGTGTTACACAGCTGGAGCCCGCACCGATCCCGAGACACGCCGGCTGTGTTACACAGCTGGAGCCAGCACCGATCCCGAGACACGCCGGCTGTGTTACACAGCTGGAGCCCGCACCGATCCCGAGACACGCCGGCTGTGTTACACAGCTGGAGCCCGCACCGATCCCGAGACACGCCGGCTGTGTTACACAGCTGGAGCCCGCACCGATCCCGAGACACGCCGGCTGTGTTACACAGCTGGAGCCAGCACCGATCCCGAGACACGCCGGCTGTGTTACACAGCTGGAGCCCGCACCGATCCCGAGACACGCCGGCTGTGTTACACAGCTGGAGCCCGCACCGATCCCGAGACACGCCGGCTGTGTTACACAGCTGGAGCCCGCCCTCCATCCCGAGACACGCCGGCTGTGTTACACAGCTGGAGCCAGCACCGATCCCGAGACACGCCGGCTGTGTTACACAGCTGGAGCCAGCACCGATCCCGAGACACGCCGGCTGTGTTACACAGCTGGAGCCAGCACCGATCCCGAGACACGCCGGCTGTGTTACACAGCTGGAGCCAGCACCGATCCCGAGACACGCCGGCTGTGTTACACAGCTGGAGCCAGCACCGATCCCGAGACACGCCGGCTGTGTTACACAGCTGGAGCCAGCACCGATCCCGAGACACGCCGGCTGTGTTACACAGCTGGAGCCAGCACCGATCCCGAGACACGCCGGCTGTGTTACACAGCTGGAGCCAGCACCGATCCCGAGACACGCCGGCTGTGTTACACCGCTGGAGCCAGCACCGATCCCGAGACACGCCGGCTGTGTTACACAGCTGGAGCCAGCACCGATCCCGAGACACGCCGGCTGTGTTACACAGCTGGAGCCAGCACCGATCCCGAGACACGCCGGCTGTGTTACACAGCTGGAGCCAGCACCGATCCCGAGACACGCCGGCTGTGTTACACAGCTGGAGCCAGCACCGATCCCGAGACACGCCGGCTGTGTTACACAGCTGGAGCCAGCACCGATCCCGAGACACGCCGGCTGTGTTACACCGCTGGAGCCAGCACCGATCCCGAGACACGCCGCTGTGTTACACAGCTGGAGCCAGCACCGATCCCGAGACACGCCGGCTGTGTTACACCAGCCTGGAGCCAGCACCGATCCCGAGACACGCCGGCTGTGTTACACAGCTGGAGCCAGCACCGATCCCGAGACACGCCGGCTGTGTTACACAGCTGGAGCCAGCACCGATCCCGAGACACGCCGGCTGTGTTACACAGCTGGAGCCAGCACCGATCCCGAGACACGCCAGCTGTGTTACACCGCTGGAGCCAGCACCGATC